>NC_038252.2:19747703-20118835 GCF_000004515.6 Glycine max | reverse complement strand
TTAGGTTTAAGGTTTTGAGTTAGGGTTATGGGTTATGGGTTAAGGTTAGGGGTTAGTGTTATGAGTAAGGGTTAGGGTTAGGGGTTATGAGTTAATTAGTTATTTTTAGGGTTAGTGGATGGGGTTTAGGGTTAGTGAGTTATTTTTAGGGTTAGTGGTTTATGTTTAGGGTTAGTGGATGGGGTTTAGGGTTAGTGGTTTATTTTTAGGGTTAGTGGATGGGGTTTAGGGTTAGTGGTTTATTTTTAGGGTTAGTTGATGGGGTTTAGGGTTAGTGGTTTATTTTTAGGGTTAGTGGATAGGGTTTAGGGTTGGTGGTTTATTTTTAGGGTTTGTGGTTAGGGTTTAGGGTTGGTGGTTTATTTTTAGGGTTAGGGTTAGTGGTTTATTTTTTGGGTTAGTGGATGAGGTTTAGGGTTAGTGGTTTATTTTTAGGGTTAGTTGACGGGGTTTAGGGTTAGTGGTTTATTTTTAGGGTTAGTGGATGGGGTTTAGGGTTAGTGGATAGGGTTTAGGGTTAGTGGATAGGGTTTAGGGTTAGTGGTTTATTTTAAGGGTTAGTGGTTTATTTTTAGGGTTAGTGGATGGGGTTTAGGGTTAGTGGTTTATTTTTAGGGTTAGTGGATGTGGTTTAGGGTTAGTGGTTTATTTTTAGGGTTAGTGGTTAGGGTTTAGGGTTAGTGGTTTATGTTTAGGGTTAGTGGTTAGGGTTTAGGTTTAGTGTTTTATGTTTAGGGTTAGTGGTTAGGGTTTAGGTTTAGTGGTTTATTTTTAGGGTTGGTGGTTATGGTTTAACGAATTCATTGAAGCCCACAAATAAGTAATGTACAAAAGGCAAAATGTTTTAAACTACCGAATTCATTGAACCCCAGAAATTCAATACATTGAACAGAACGTAAACAAATACAAATCACTCGAGTAACATACATAAATCAACGATTTGAACAACTCCCACGCTCAGATTGCATTGGACAGCGACGCCTGTTATGCCCTTCGGCTCCACATCTACTGCATTTTGTTCAGTGCTCAGATGGTTCGACCCAATCCATCTCATTTCTTACCCTTGTTGATTTTGGCCGACCTTTCGCACGAATTGTAGTTGGGTTAGGGATAAGTGTCCATGCGTCATCAGAAGGAGGAATAGTCGTTTCATTTCCAAGAGGCCACCATTGTGCGGAGTAAGCTTTTAAGATGTGCTCGTTTGTATAAACAACATCTATATATTGATAGTAGTTCATGCTCATGTAACCACAAGCTGCAATAATGTGTGAACATGGATAGTGAAGCGCAGAATACCTTCCGCATTGACAATGACGATCATTCAAGTTTACTGTCCACTTTTGTCCGCCATGTTGCGTTATAGGGTTGAAGCTCTCCTCTACTTCAAACCTTGTGGAGTGGATATCATACACGCGAACGATGTGCGTACAAGCTTGTTCTTGATTTTTCCTTAGTTCTTTAACAAGCTTTGAACAATATACTTGGCCTTCATTTAACTGTCTTTGGGCTTGGCGGCCACGCTCAACAAAGTACTTTCGACACCTACTGTACGTTGATTTCACCAATGCTGTTATGGGAATGTTGCGACAATCCTTTAAAACCTTATTGATACATTCTGAGAGGTTCGTTGTCATGTGGCCATATCGACGTCCTTCTCTATCGTCAGCCATCGTCCATTTTTCCTTTGAGATGCGATCAATCCATGTTGCTATGGCTGGACTCAGTTCACGAAATTTTTCTAAATTTTGATCAAAAATGTGCTTGCATGGAGTGTAGGCTGCATAAAATTAGTTATGAATACCAATTTTAAGTATAAATGAAAGTAAAATAAACGTGACCATCAAATATGAAATCTTACCCAATTTCTTCAACATTTCTTTTTGTTTGGCATTATTGAATTTTCGATTGAAGTTGCTTGCTATGTGTCGCACACAGTAGACATGATAACCGTGGGGAGGTTGCCACCCAAGTGCTTCGTTAGTGACAACGGACTTTATACTCGCATGCCGATCAGATATCAGACAAATACCATTTTTATCTATGACATGTTCACGCAAGTGTGCCAAAAACCATGACCACGCTGTCAACGTCTCACCTTCGACCACGACGAATGCTAGAGGAAGGACACCACCATTTCCATCTTGTGATGTGGCCATTAAGAGGGTCCCACGGTATTTTCCGTACAAATGTGTGCCGTCAACTTGTATGATTGGCTTACAGTACTTGAAAGCCTCTTTACATTGGCCAAAAGTCCAAAAAACTCTATGAAATTGGCAGTGTTCGCGACTAACCGTATTTCCAATGATAAAATCGTCATGCAGTATTTGAAAATACGATCCAGGAGAATGATTTTGCATGTGTGTTAGCCACGACGAAAGTTTCGCATATGACTCATCCCAATCGCCATATTCAATAGCAATGGCTTTCTGTTTCGCCAACCAAACTTTTTTGTACGACACCTTGTACGCAAATTGACTGTTAATCCTCTCTTGAATCAATGAAATTTTTATGGATGGATCTTCTCTGATCATGCCTGTGAATAGAATAACAAAATTTAAATGACAATTAAGGCTAAACAATAACATAATATGAACATAAAATACGTACCTACTACACAAGTGTCAATTAAATCTAAATCAAGTTTCTCGTGATCTTGGGTCATGGTCATATTGAGACATGTGTGTGGTCCACCCCTTTGAGTGACTTTCCATGAATCAGTTTTTTTAGATAGAATTGCCCTCATGTAGAAAGGGCAAGGACAATCTACATATTTATTCACGCAACAAACCACATACTTGTCCCATTTGCTTTCAACCACTTTGAAACTTTGATGCACCTTCATAACATATTGTTTGACCGCATTCTTGACCGCATCTTTACTATCAAATTCCATGCCAACATATAATTCTTGGCCAACATTAAAAGTGGATGGCATCTCCAAACCACAAATGTCCTCCTCATCAGGATGACTCCAGTTGATATTATTATAATGCAAAGCATCATTTCAAAATGGATTTTGAATTCCTTGTACACCTTATAGTCCAAAAAAAAATTCAAATCATACTTATTTGGCCTTTAATACAATTGTCGTTAAATAATAAATGTATTGACGTATTTTTTAAGAGGAAATCATACCTTCTGCTGGGTGAACAATTCTTACTGGTGGAATCATGTCGGGAACTTCATTGTCTGTATCTGATATACCGTCAACACTGTCATCTTCGTCTAACGACTCTTCAACGTATGAGTTAGACACAAGATAATTATCATCATCATGATCATCATCTTCGTCAAGATTTAAATTGCTCATATTTGTTGGCGGTTGTGTGTCATCATTAGATAAATAATTTCCACATGATGTAAGGGAATTTGCAGAATGAAACATTGAACCACCAGCCACATCCTTTTCTATGTACAATTCTAGAACTGACATTTCTTGTTGTTGTTTAAAACTTTCCAGCATCGTTTCAACGTCTTCGTCATCGCAAATTTGCAAGGCAATATATTTTCCTGACACTAAAAATCTACAACTGATAGCAGAAATAATTTCATGATTTTCTAACTTTACCTTGTCTCCAATTTTTTTCTTCAAAGCATTGAAACTAATTCCACGTTTAATCTGAATTGCTTTTTTACTGCCTTCAAATATTACACCATCATTATCTTCATATACCCTTCCATTGAAATACAACACTGTTATAACCGAATTCATCGTGTACCTACAAAAACAATATTTAAATTAATTATTCATAATAAATTCAAAATAGTCAAATGTAATCACAAAAAGTCTCACGAAGCAAATTTCAACCTTATGCGGACAAATTTAAATCTCAACAACACTCACACTTTTTCAAAGCTGAAATCTAGTTTTTAATATACATCAACACTGAAGAAATTTAATTAAAAATTTGATGACACAAATCATTTTACCGAAAATTAGTTTTAATTAAAAATTACTTTTAACAAATTTTAATACAAATTATTTTACTAGAAACTACTAAATAAAATAAATTACTTAAAAAAAATTACTTGAAAGCTGAAATCTATTTTAATTAAAAATTACTTAAAAAAATGAGAATACAATTTATTTTATTGGAAAGTAAAAAATAAAAAAAATTACTTAAAAAAATTACTTGAAAGTTGAAATCTAGTTTTAATTAAAAATTACTTAAAAAAATTATAATACAAATTATTTTACTGGAAACTAAGAAATAAAAAAAATTACTTAAAAAAAATTACTTGAAAGCTGAAATCTAGTGTTAATTAAAATTTACTTAAAAAAATTATAATATAAATTATATTACTCCAAACTAAGAAATAAAAAAAGTTACTTAAAAAAATTACTTGAAAGCTGAAATCTAGTGTTAATTAAAATTTACTTAAAAAAATTATAATTACTGCAAACTAAGAAATAAAAAAAATTACTTGAAAGTTGAAATCTAGTTTTAATTAATAATTACTTAAAAAATTATAATACAAATTATTTTATTGGAAACTAAGAAATAAAAAAAATTACTTAAAAAAATTACTTGAAAGCTGAAATCTAGTTTTAATTAAAAATTACTTAAAAAAATTATAATACAAATTATTTTACAAAAAACTAAGAAATAAAAAATATTACTTACAATAAATTATAATACAAATTATTTTACTGGAAACTAAGACATAAAAAAATTATAATACAAATTATTTTACTGGAAAACAAGACATTAAAAAAATTACTTGAAACAAATTATTTTACTGGAAAACAAGACATTAAAAAAATTACTTGAAAGCTAACATCTAGTTTTAATTAATAATTACTTAAAAAAAATTATCATACAAATTATTTTACTGAAAACTACAAAATAAAATATAAAACTAATTTAATTATAAAATTCATAAAAATTATACATTCAAACTGCTATAAAAAATTACTTACATAAAATTATAACACAAATTATTAATTTCCAAAAAGGAACGAATTATTTTTACTTCCAAAAAAGGAACTTATTATCAATTATAATTTTTTTAATACATATAAGAACATATTATTTTTACTTCCAAAAATTAAACGTATTATTTTTTTTAGTAATAATATAAATAATTTACACTAATAATGTTTTCATATTTAATTTATTAAAAAAAATTTAATAACATATAAATAAAGTAGTATGTTTAAATTTAACATAACTTCAAAATGCACGTATTTTTTTCTAGTCAGACCTAACCTATATTAATCATACTAAAAAATTTGCTGTATGGTAAGTCCTATTGTTATTTTTCCTCCTTGTGAATAACACAATAAACGAATTTATTATGACAATTTCAAAATAATGCAAACATGGATAGTGACTGTGTGAAGTTGAGCGCAAAATCAAATAAGGCCATCTGCATGTGTAACAGGCATGGATTCAAATATTTAACTCTCAAATATGAAACCTTATGCAGATAAATACCTAAAGACTCACAGTTACGGAAAAAAAAATTATAACACAAATTATAGCAAATTCCATAACCTTATGCGGACAAATCTAAGCAAACAACAACATACTTAAAAAGAAATTATAACATAAATTATTAATTTTCAAACTACAAACCTGATTAAAATATAGACTGAAGAAGTAAATAGAAAACCTTGCGGAATTCCTTAACACTCACAATTTTTAAAAACTGAAATTTGAATACACAAGCAACAACGTTGATAAACTGAAATTTGAGTACACAGGTAAGAACGTTTTGAGTACACAGGCAAGAACGTTGAAATTTGAGTACACAGGCAAGAACATTTTGAGTACACAGGCAAGAACGTTGCGAAGGAATTCGTGTATTTATAGCCCTTAAATCGCCACTGGAATTGGCTATTTTCTCTGCCCTAAATCGCCAGTGGGAGTTGCAACTTGCACTCAAATCGCCAGTGGCAGCTGCAACTCCCCTTTAGGCCTGCACCCCTGCAAAAAGCAACTGCAAATTGCACTGAAAAAGCAACCCTAGCCTGCACCCAACCCGCCAGTTTGACTGGCGGTTTCCCAACATTTAGACCAGACTCGCCAGTCATGGTGGCGAGTTCCACCTGCAAAGCAAGCCGCCACTACTAGTGGCGGTTTCCATGCCACATGAGCAAACTCGCCATTGCCAATGGCGGTTTGCTAAGAGGGCCATGCACTTTACGTGAAAAACAACCCCTCAACGTAAAATTTTTGAAAATGACCCCATTTGGGGAAATATTTTATAAAAAGACCCCAGATGGGGAAATTTGCCACTTATTGTCAGTGTAATTCTCATAATAGTAGCCCCCAAGTCTATGTTGCTTCGTATAAGTAATATCGGCATAAGAGTGTAGAAGCAAGTATATTTTCTGTAATAGTAGCCCCAAGTCGGTGTTGTTTTGTAGAAGTGATACCGGCTTCAGAGTATAGAAGCGAGTATCTTTCCCGTAACAGTAGCCTAAAGTTAGTGTTGCTTTGTAGAAGTAATATTCGTTGAAGAGTATAGAAGTGAGTATCTTCCTCGTAACAATAGCCATCAAGTTAGTGTTGCTTTGTAAAAGTAATACCATCTTAAGAACATCGAGGTATAAGCGTATGCCACGTGTAGGTGCTCTATCAGCATGATCCTTACGCTTCCAATGAAGTGTGTGCATGTGCACAATTACACAGTAACCGCAATCATTACTGGTTAAATATCTTTCTTTTCAAATTTAATTAAAATCCGCAAACTCTTTATTTTCTAGTTTCTTTCTTACTAATTGTTCTTGTTTCCCTTCACTCTCATTTCTTCGTTCCTGTGTGCGAGTTGTTGCCTGTGGGTGTTTCTACTTGGCGGTTTCATCTGCAATTGTCTTCATACCATCACTCCTTATTTTTTTGAGGTACTTGTCATGCCTCCCTTTTTTCATTTACTGCAATTTTTATTTTCGTGTGTGATTTTTCTGTTGTATGTTTTTGTTCTACTTGTTGAACTTGCATTTGTGTTTGTGAAGATGTCTTCCCGAAAGACTGCTCCAAAGGCATCTTCAAGCTGGTCATTCCTTGTTGGGGTGGCATTTTTGCCTCTTGATTTAGGGAGGATGGTGTTTAGTTCGGGAGAAATGATGTTGAACTGGTTGAACATGGAATAGAGCTTGTTCCCTAATGATGATCATTTGATACCTATACCGTCGTTGATGTTAGTAGGCCTAAAAGGTTTGTTGGTGGTGTCGGGAAAAGAGTGGCTCGAGTGGAGAGGCCTCTTACTGCCAAGCCTAATGAAGATAATATTGGACAACTGACATCAATAACTTAAGAGGGAGGGGGGAGGGGGGTGAATTAAGTCTTAAAAAATTTCTCGACTAATAAGTTTTTAATCCTCTTTCAAATGATATGTGATAGATTTAGAATGTAGAAGAAGAAACAACAATCAATTTAACAATGTCTCTTAAATGTGCAAGACAAAGCAAGTTGCAATAAATAAATGAGATAACGAAAGAGAATTACGAACTCAATTTATATTAGTTTGGTCACTTTTCGTGCCTACGTCCAGTCTTCAAGTAACTCACTTGAGATTTTCTACTATCCTTGTAAATCTTTTATAATCTTTGAACACACCCTAGGATCTTTCATCCTTGTATTCAAGTTTCTCACACGCCAAGAGACAAACAATTTCTTGATTACAACTGAATTTTATAAGAGATGAACAAATTGATTTCTCTCTTTTAGAGCAGATGATACAATTTGAAGTTCCTAGAAGAATTCTCAATAATTTTGCAAGAGTTTGGCCAAAGTTGTTTAGAGAGATTTTGAAAATTAATTCACTGAGAATTCTCTACTTTTTGACGTTAGGACACACATATTTAGAGGCCCATTGTGTCTGATCAAAACCAACTTGAAGAGATATGTCTTTTCAAAAAATTTTCTGAAACTTTTTCACTGGTAATCGATTACATGATTCTGGTAATCGATTACACAGTTATATTTTGAAGAGTTGTGACTTTTCAATAGTTTTTCTGAAATCTCTTCGCTGGTAATCTATTACATGACTCTTGTAATCGATTACACATCAAAATTCAAATAATTTTGTGTTGTTAATTCATTAGTTCAAAATTTCAAAAAGTCATTTTCACAAACTTTCTGTTAATCGATTACATGAACCTGGTAATTGAATACCAGTTCAAAAAGAAATTTTCTGAACTGATTTTAACCTTAATAAAAGAATTTTGATAGTAAAGATTTTGAGGTCTAACTATAGAAATCAAATTGAGATTCTTTTAACAAATTTGCTAAGTTCTTATCTTAGATTTTCTTGATCTTGTTCTTTGACTTGATTCAATTTGTGCTCATCAAGTAAACTTTTGGCATTATCAAAACCTGCATGATATATATTCACATTCTCCTCCTTTTTTATGATGACAACCATCTTTAAGTAATGAGTAAAGAGAGAAATAATAATATCCATTTGTGTCGTTCACCCCCCCCCCCCTTGATTTTTCAATGATTGCTTATGTGAAAAAGTTTAAGATTTGACGAAAAATTTATATATACAAACTTTTTCAATACTTTGGACAAAAAATATACTTCTCCTTGGACAAAAAATATAATTCTCCTTACCATCTATCTCTCTCTCTTTGGCAACATAAAAAAAATGAGTAGAGAGAAGAAAATCATACCGCGATTATAATAAGTAAGATACTATACCATAGCCTATCATACCATTCAGAGTACCATCCAAACAGAATAATAGTATGCAATAAGGTTGAAAGTCTAAAGTGCTAAATATCCTAATGTAACTTAAACAAGTCTTAAAGGTGAATAATTATTATAACTAATATTGTAACTTAGATATCCTAATGGAACTTAAAGTACTAAGGATCGGTTGGAGGATCAAAGCAACGGCGGATAAATCCCATGTCATCCTCAAGACAAGTGATGCAAGAATCAATGGAATCAAACCTTTCGCCAACATCAATTAGTAAAGCAGAGAAGGGATCCCTAGGTGGTGGAGATGGAGTGCGTTCGTCAGGAGCATTAGCCTGGTAATCCTATTTACGAACCCATTGTCCATCAAGATCTTTCTTATAACCAAAAGAAGCAACTACAATGACTCCTATTGCAAATGAATGCTTAATCTTGACAAATGGTTCATTAGTAAGAGGGATTTTGAAGTGCTTTAGAAATAGAATGACCAAATAGGGATATGGTAGGGGGACATTTGCTCGTAATGCCTTATACATACGGTAATGAACAAGATGTGCCCAGTCAATTTGATGTCCAGTTTGCAATGCCCACATCATAATTAAATCTTTCTCAGAGCCTTCAGTATGGTTAGTAGAACGAGGAAGCAACACACGACAGAGAATGTAATGCATGATACGACATTCAAAAGTAAAGGAACCAGCAAGTAAGCGACCAGTCATATCAGCATTTGCAACACAAACCATTTTATGAGCATTATAACTAGAATAAATTGGTTTCCAATCATCAACTAAGGTTCCCTCAAAAGGCACACCTTGACTGCTCAGTTTGGTTAAGGAGTAAAACAAAGAGTGATCAACAATAATTGATATTTTTTTCACTTCAGAAAATATCACTCCATCATGAATTTCTAGGTTGTGATAAAATACTCGAACCAATTTAGGGTAATAGGGCAATTTTAGATTCATTAAATTCACTAATTCAGAATTTTGAAACACTTGATAGCAATCAAAGTTTTCTCCCTCAAAGAATTCAGAGTCAAGGTATTTAGGATTAATAATATCACAATTGGAGAATGATGAGTAATACCTCTCTCGTTGGACATCAATGGAAAATAGAGTGAGAGAGCATGGTGAGGAAAAATATGGATTGGGTGGTGCTGGAGGGTCACCGAAAGGACCATGGCAGTGGTGGCCTGTAGAGGTGGTGGAGGAAAATGGGCCCTTGCGCTTCTTTGATGATTCTACCATTTGGTAAAGTTTCAGAAAATTTCAATTGGTGGGTTTTTTAGAGGATGCAAAGAGAAGAATTTCACACTTTGTTTGAAGTGATTTGCTGAAGAAATGAAGAAGATATGAGGATTGGAAAGTTTTAAAGTGTGGGGTGCTGTTAGAGAGAGAGAGGAAATGAGATTTTGAACTCAGAGAGAGAGAGAGAGAAAAAGTCATATTTATAGGCAGGGATGACTGGTAATCGATTACATACCATTGTAATCGATTACAGGCGTTATAATGTAACTGCCTTGTAATCGATTACAGGCTATGGTAATCAATTACACCATTATTGTTCCCTGGTAATCGATTATAGACTTAATATAATCGATTACTTGCCCTTAAATCATTAAATGTATAAACAGAAAAAAATACTATATATAATTTTATGGGCTAGGAATCTAGGTCAAATTGGTCAATAATCCCCAATTCTCGTCTAATGGTAAAGAAACTTTCTTTGGGCAGAGGTTTTGTAAAGATATTGGCCAATTGATTTTTTGTTTCAACAAAATCTAGTACATAATCACCCTTTTGAACATGATCTCTAAGGAAGTGATGCCTAATTTCAATGTGTTTTGTTCTAGAGTGTAAAATAGGATTTTTGAATAGGTTGATTGCATTCGTATTGTCACAAGGAATAGGAATGTGATCAAGCATTAAACCATAATCAGAGAGTTGTTGTCTCATCCATAGGATTTGTGCATAATAGCTTCCAACAGAAATATATTCCATTTTTTTGCTTTATGCTATGCCACAATACTAGTGCGGAACCAATAAAGTGGCAAGTCCCACTAGTGCTTTTTCTATCGGTTTTACATCCAGCAAAGTCAGAATCAGAGTATCTTACTAAGTTATAAGAAGAATTCTTAGGATACCATAAGCCTAGATTTATTGTGCCTAGTAAATATCTCATTATTCTTTTGATGACACTTAGGTGAGATTATTTGGGATTGGCTTGATATCTAGCACACATGCAAACACTAAACATAATATATGGTCTACTTGCTGATAAATAAAGAAGAGATATGATCATACCTCTATATTTCTTTATATCTATTGATTGACCAGCTTCATCTTCATCCAAGTAGCAAGCAGTGCTCATAGGGGTGACCATTTGTTTAGCATTTTCCATTCCAAACCTCCTAAGCAATTCTTTGCAATATTTTTCTTGACTAATAAGATTCTATTTTTGGTTTGTTTTATTTGTAGTCCAAGAAAGAAATTCAACTCACCCATCATAGACATTTCAAATTCACTTTGCATATCATTAGAGAATTCTTTGCACAAGGAATCATTAGTAGCTCCAAAAATTATACCATCTACATATATTTGAACTAGGAGAATATCATGCATTTTTCTTTTAATGAAAAGTATGGTATTAACCTTTCCTCTTGTAAAGTCCCTTTCTAAAAGAAATTTGCTCAATCTTTCATACCAAGTCCTAGGGGCTTGTTTTAAACCATATAGAGCCTTCTTCAATTTAAAAACATGATTAGGCAAATCTAAATTTTCAAATCTAGGAGGTTGATCAACATACACTTCTTCTTGAATAAACCCATTTAAAAATGCACTTTTAACATCCATTTGATAAAGTTTGAAATCCATTATTGACGCAAAGGCAAGTAACATTCTAATAGTTTCTAGTCTAGCTACAGGAGCATAAGTTTCTTCATAATTTATTCCTTCCTCTTGGTTATATCCTTTAGCCACTAATCTAGCCTTATTTCTAATGACTATTCCATGTTCATCCAATTTATTTATAAATACCCATTTAGTTCCAATAATTTGATGATCATTAGGTCTATCAACTAATTCCCATACTTGATTTCTTTCAAATTGATTTAATTAGCAATAATCCAATGTTCATCAATTATGACTTCATTTATGCTTTTAGGTTCAATTAAAGAGACAAAAGTAATGTTATTGCATGCATCTTTAAAAGAGTGTCGAGTTATTACCCCTTCTGAGATGTCACCTATGATATTGTTAAGAGGGTGATACCATGAAGTTCTCCACTCCCTTGGAAGATCCATGCTTATTTAATTTTCTTTGGATTGAGAATCTCTACTATTTCCATCTTCTTTGTCTTTGTGGACTTCTTCATGCATATGTGTATCTTCTAAAGTATCTGTAATATCATCAAGTATATCCTTTCTTGGCCTAATAGAGTTAGTCTCATCAAAAGCAACATCAATTGATTCTTCAATAGTCATAGTTCTTTTATTATATATTCTAAAAGTTTTACTATTCAAAGAATAGCCAAGAAATATATCTTCATCCGACTTTGCATCAAACTTTCCCAAGTTGTCTTTTCCATTATTTAACACAAGCATTTACATCCAAAAATATGAAGATAGGAAATATTTGGTTTTCTCCCCATATATAGTTCATATGGTGTTTTCTTTAAAATAGATCTAATTAATGCTCTATTCATTATATAACATGCAGTATTAACAGCCTTGGCCCAAAAGTATTTAGGAAGATTTGTATCATTAAGCATGGTTCTTGCTAATTTGTATTATTAAGCATGGTTCTTGCTAATTCTTCTAATGATCTATTTTTCCTTTCAACTACTCCATTTTGTTGAGGGATTCTAGGTGCAAAAAAATTATGTCCTATCCTATTTTCATCACAAAATAATTCGAAGTCTTAATTCTCAAATTCCCTTCCATGATCACTTCTAATGGATGCAATGTTGATATTTTTCTTACTTTGAATGATTTTAGCAAGCTTCTTAAAAGCATGAAATGCATCTCTTCCGTGAGCAAGAAATAGAGTCCATGTAAATCTAGAATAATCATCTACTATGACAAGAGCATAATAATTTCCACCAAAGCTCATAGTTCTAGAAGGACCAAAGAGATCCATGTGCAAAAGCTGTAAGGGTTGAGTGGTTGAAACAACATTCTTTGATTTGAAAGAAACCCTTACTTGTTTTCCCTTTTGACATGCATCACACAATCTATTCTTTTCAAATTTGAGTTTTGGCAAGCCAATTAATAAATCTTTTGAAATTAATTTATTTAATTGTTCCATATTTATATGAGCAATTCTCCTATGCCACGACCATGATTCATCCTTTTTACTTAGAAAGCATTGAGCATGATTTGGGGTTTTATCTAGATTTATCATGTACACATTATTAGTCCTATGTCCTACATATTTTATTTTCTTGTCATTTTTACTTTCAATAAAGCATTTATGAGAATCAAATAACACCCAAAAGTCTTTATCACATAGTTGACTAATACTTAATAAACTATGCTTAAGACCATCAACAAGTAAAACATTTTCTATAGAGGTAGAGAAATTCATACCTATTTTCCAACTCCAAGAATTTTACCTTTGTTATTGTCTCCATAGGTCACATGTCCACTATTCTTGGGAGAAATATGAGTAAACTTTGATGCATCTCCCGTCATGTGTTTGGAACAACCACTATCAATGTACCAACTTTGCTTCAAGGAGTCCTTCAATCATATAATCATATTTTTTATTTAGGTACCCAAATTTTCTAGGGTCCTTGAATGTTAGTTTTGACTAAAGATCATTTTGGAACCCATACCATTTTTCCAATGTTATTACCATTCTTCCTAATATAACATGTTGAGGCACTATGACCTTTCTCACCACAGTAAAAGCATGTTAAGAAGGGAGAACTAGTCATTTGAGTAGAGGCAAAGAAATTTTGATACATTTGTTGATTTTTAGGATTATACCCTATTCCAACCTTGTCAAAGACACATCTTTGTCTTCCTAATATAATATCTAAGTTATTTTTACCAAGAGTAAATTTGGAAAGGGCATTTTTTAAATATACAATTTCTTCTTTAAATTTATTACATCATTCACATGAATGAGATGCTTCATTGTTTTCTTGTATTAAGCATTTTGTAGAAGGTTTATTTTTATCTATTAATTTTAATCTTTTAACTTCAGATTTAAGATTTTCTAACTTTACATTTAATTTCAAAATTTCCTTTTCTAAATTTGAAATGGTTTTCTTAGAAAATGAAACTAATTTGGAAAGTTTGATAAATTCTTTATGCAAATCATTGAATGCATCTTGAAGCTCATCAAAAGAAATAGATAAATCATAGTTAGAAGATGTTACCTTTTCTTCACTTTCATAGTCTTTGGCCATGAGGCTTAGATTTACGATTTCATTTTCTGAATCACTTGATGAATCCATGTCATTATCTTACCAAGTGATATATGCTTTCTTTCCTTTCTTATCTTTGAAAGTTTTCTTGTCAAATTTTTTCATTCTTCTTTTAAAGATAGAACAATCAAGTCTCAGGTGCCTTGGTTGATCACATTCATAGCTTTTTGGAACTGAGGAGAAATCTTCTCCTTTCTTCTTTGGATTGAAGTTCGATCCCCTTTGATTTCCTTTGTTCCTTAGAAATTTATTGAATCTTTGTACAAAGAGACTGAAATCATCATCTTCTTCTAAATTATTACGTTCATTCAAGTCTTCTTTGTCACTTTCTTCATGAATAGAAGATGAAGCTTTGAGTACAATGCCTTTTTTCTTTTTTTCATTCTCATCATGTTGGTTGAGTCTCATAAGTTCCATTTCATGTCCTTGAAGTTTCCCAAAGAGAGTGACAAGAGAAATGTTGGTGAATCTTTTGATTCCACAATTGCAGTTACTTTTGGTTGTCATTTCCTGCTTAAACATCTCAACACTTTGTTAATGAGATCCTCATTAGGAAACATTTTTCCTAATGATGCAAGATGATTAACTATGTGTGTAAATCTCTTTTGCATCTCTTGTATGGTCTCATTTTGATTTATTCTAAAAAGTTTATATTCATGTGTGAGAGTGTTTATTCTAGATCTTTTAACATCAGTTATGCCTTCATGTGTTACTTGTAATGTATCCCAAATTTCTTTTGCATTTTTACAGTTTGAAACTCTAAAGTACTCATCCATGCCTAATGCAGAAGTGATTATATTCTTGGCTTTTAAGTTATATTGAACTCTTCTTCTTTCATCTTCATCTCATTGATCTTTAGGTTTTTCTATAGTTACATTTCCTACTATCATTGTAGGAATAAAAGGACCAATTTCAATGGCTTCACATATATTCAAATCTATGGCTTCTATAAAAATTTGCATACGGGTTTTCCAATAGTGATAACCTTCACCATTAAAGATAAGAGACCTATTAATAAAGTTTCCCTTGGGAAACAAAAAGTTAGATGAAGCCATAATTATTCTTGAAGATTTTAAACTTTAAACAAGAATCCTACTCTAATACTACTTGTTGAACAAGTGACCTCAATAACTAAAGAGGGGGTGAATTAAGTCTTAGAAATTTTCCGACCAACAAGTTTTAATCCCCTTTTAAATGATATGTGATAGATTTAGAATGTAGAAGAAGAAGCAGAAATCAATTTAACAATGTTATTTAAATGTGCAAGACAAAGTAAATTGCAATAAAATAAACGAGATAAAGGAAGAGAGAATTGCAAGCTCGATTTATACTGGTTAGGTCACTTCTCGTGCCTACATCTAGTCCTTAAGTAACCCACTTGAGATTTTTCACTATCCTTGTAAATCCTTTACAATCTTTGAACACACCTTGGGATCCCTCACCCTTGTGTTCAAGTTTCTCACACGCCAAGAGACAATCAATCTCTTGATTACAACTGAGTTTTATAAGAGATGAACAAATTGATTTCTCTATTTTAGAGCAGATGATACAACTTGAAGTTACTAGAAGAATTCTCAATAATTTTGCAAGAGTTTGACCAAAGTTGTTTATAGATATTTTGACAATTAAGTTCATTGAGAATTCTCTACTTTTTGAAGTTAGGACACATGTATGTATATGCCTATTGCGCCTGTTCAAAACCAGCTAGAAGAGATGTGTCTTTTCAAAAAGTTTTTATGAAACTTTTTCACTGGTAATCTATTACATAGTTATATTTTGAAGATTTGTGACTTTTCAATAATTTTTCTGTTATCTCTTTGCTGGCAATCAATTACATGACTCTTTTAATCGATTACACATATCAAAATTCAAATTATTTTGTGCCATTAGTTCATCAGTTCAAAATTTCAAAAAGCCATTTTCACAAACTCTCTGGTTATCGATTACATGAACCTGGTAATCGATTACTAGTTCAAAAAGAATTTTTCTGAACTGATTTTAAACTTAATAAAAGAATTTTGATAGTAAAGATTTTGAGGCCAAACTATAACAATCAAATTGAGATTCTTTTAACAAATTTGCTAAGTTCTTATCTTAGATTTTCTTGATCTTGTTCTTTGACTTGATTCAATCCGTGCTCATCAAGTAAACTTTTGGCGTCATGAAAACCTGCATGATATACATTCACAGATAAGACTATACCTTACAAAGAGGTTGCAAGATTTATGGCCTACTTGAAGGAGCACGGTCAACCCTAGTCTTACAAAGAGAGTGTTGAATTTGCAAAGGTGGCCTACCTCAGAAGGAACTTTTGCTCATCATGCCAAACTTTCGATTAACAAATTTCAATTTTTCGAAAATGAAAAAAGACTTAATTTTGAAAGGATGGATTCCGAACATTTGAATATTTATAGGGACGAAAAATATATTTTAACCTATAATTTAAGTTTTAAAAAATGTCATGTAAACTCAGATACATCCAAGTTTGACTTCAGATAAAGAAAAGATAACACATTTTAATTTTATGAGTACGAAAAACATTCTATAAGTTTTCCAAAAATAAAATATATTTTAACGTAATATTTAACAAGAAAAATACATTATGTAATATCTAAATAGTTGTGATATTAAAAAATAAAACAGCGTTTTGCCCGTGCCGATGCACGGGCTCATACTGCTATTTGAATATTACCAACACATGAGCAAAGGTCAATAACGATTTTCATTTGTATGATCATAATGTTGAGCTATGTTTAGAAAAAGTAACATAAAGTAAGAATACAAACAAACCTAATGTTATTGTATATTGTTGGATGGTGTTGTTGTAGTAATGAAAGAGAGGCTGCACAATAAAGAGAGTAATGCATTGAGCCATGTTCGAGACAAACATGTTTTGAAATGGTTGAAGAAGCTAATGCTTGGTGATTTTGAAGTGGTCGAATTCGAAGAAAAATGGAAAGAGATGGTTGCTACGTTTGAATTGGAAGACAATACTTGGATTGCTGAACTGTATGAAAACAGATGAAGTGGTCTACTGCCCATTTGAGGGGTTGTTTTTTTGCGGGCATACGGACAACATCTCGTTGTGAAGCCTTCCATGCACATGTTGCAAAATATGTTCATTCACGCACTAATTTAATCGATTTTGTAGAACAATTTCAAAGGTGCCTGACATATTTTCGATATAGAGTGGTTGTGGCAGATTATTCGTCAATATACGGGAATGAAGTTTTGCAAACAACTCTTCGATCTCTTGAGCGGTCTGGTGATGAATTGTTTACAAAGGAGATGTTTAAAATTTTTCAGTCGTATCTATGTAGGACTATTAAGCTAAGAGTCGTTGATTGCAAAGAGATGGTCACATTTTCAGTTTACACGGTTGTGAAGTATTGTAGTGGAAGTGTTTGGCGTGTGTCATATTGCCCATCAACGGTTGACTTTACATGTACTTGTATGAGAATGCAATCCATTGGTCTTCCATGCGATCACATATTGGCCATGTTGGTTTCTTTAAATTTTATGAAGTTGCCAAGTAGTTTGGTTTTGAATAAGTGGTCCAAAGTTGCCACAAAACAGATGAAAGACAAATATCCGAATTCCACAACGTATTGGGATTCGCAATTGATGGCCATGTATGCCACTTTGGTTGAAGTTTCTAGACAAGTTTGTGTAGCCGCATACCGTGATGAAGAGGAGTATGACAAAATGTTGCATTTCCTATCCAATGAGGCTAGAAGGCTGAAGTCGAAGCAAAACAGCGAACATTGTGCTGATGATAATCAGTTGCAGCAACAAGATGGTGATGATTTTGATGGTATTTTAGACTCTGTTGTGGTTTGAAGTAAAGGATGCGGACAGGTCGGAATGGATGAATGTGGCAGACAAAGAAGAATCCAAAAGTGTGGCCAATGTGGTGGAATTGGCCACATCAAGCGTTCTTGCACCAACCGTCCTCGAAATGGAAATGGTTGTATTTCATCCACCGAACAAAGTAACAGTATGTTGCAAGCTACACATGAAAATAACTCTGAAGTGGTAATGAAGCTGTTGTTTGGCACAATTTGGTTTTCAATTTTGATGTTATGCAGGTAATGATGACAATTTCTTTTTTCTTAATGTTTGACAGAATGCAGCAGTCGCAAACACAGACATTTGTTGGTGGTAGTAGCCGTGTTGGTCCGTAATTATATTTTTGTTGTGTTGCAGAAGTGGATCGGTAATGAGTTGATGTTTGCATGAGTTCATAATTCTATATTGTATGTAGTATTTTCAATTTGTCATAAAAATGGCCTAACATTGTTGTTGCCATACATGTTTGTGGATTTTGTTTTGCAAGATTATTGACAAAGATTGTAACTTCTGCAACCATTAAACAATTATATTAAATGTTGATACCACAGGACGCTGTATGTAATCCATTTTTTAGTGAAAGACGACGTTATATACTTGGTGGTTGGTGTTTATTATACACCAAATTTGGTGAACGAAGTGTGGATTATAATTTCATTTATTAAATGAACGTATAGCAAATTATGTTTATGATACATTTCGTTTATAGTTTTTTCTTTGTATACCAAAGTCCGAAGTTTATTATTAAGGAAGTCATTTGAAGGATACAACACATATATTACAAGTAATTTTAGGAATATTTTTGCTGACGTCAATTTCAGGGGACAAGACATACAATACCAACATTTATTTTCTACTATTATTGCTGACCTGAACTTAAGGCCACAAGTCCACAACACATATATTACCAATTGAAGATGTCGGTAGATGTACGTGTAATAAATTATAAACTTCGGACACTGGAAAATTGATAAATGTCGAAGCTGATGATTAAATATAGTTTACGTGTTTACAAATAAAACGGTAAAAAGGTTTTTTTAGGAACATAATAAGATGTTACATTTTAAGAGTAAAGCCAATATTTGCTGAAGTTTTAAATACGTGCTATATTAAGTAAGATAACGATTATCAATTGAAGAATAAAAAAAGTACCAACAAGAAGAGTAATATTATAAGTTCACAATTAATATAATGAACTTTTTTGTTAGCAAAAAAAAAGTACCATAATAATAATAACGAAAAAAAGTACGATAATGCAGGAATAAATCCGTAATTAATATAATAATGGTAACAAAAAAAAACCAAAAGAGATATTGTTTTTTAGCCGAAGGCTAATAAATTAGAACATTCATATAATAACTATTAAGATAAAGTAAAGTATTATAATGAACTTCACTCGGATTGCTCGTCATCCCATATCAGCTGCTTCCTAAACAGGACGTCCCATCCATGTTTCTTGAATGTGTAGTAGAAGACCACCTCATCTCCGGACATTAAATCATTGTCCGCTAAGTAGTGGTACCATGGGTCAGCAAGAGAAGGGACGTTGTTTTGCACGTTAATCTTCCATAGGCAACGCCTGCGAGGACTGCGTTGCACATTCATGTATCGTTTATATTTATTTTTGAAATTAAATATTTTAAAGCCTCCGGTGGCAGCACTTACATCACAACGAAGACAGTGGTTAATGTTGTGAAAGTGAAATGAAAATAAAAGAAAGGTGTATTACTATATTAAACCTCGGCTGGTAGCACCTACCAATGGATTTTTGTGTTGCATCATATCTTCATCAACATCGACGATAAAAACATGCCGTCTGGTTGTTGCGGGTGACGTTGCGGATGGTTGTCTATATCGAGGAGTTCTCAAGAAGACATGGAAAGTAGTATTTTTGTTGGAGGCACTAAACCTGATGACCACATTTTCATAAACGTTCATCTGTTTTCTGAATTCTTTAAGGCCATCGGCAAAATATATTTTGTTTTCATATCTTCGAACTCTGATAAAAAAAGTCTTCTCTCCGTTAACATCAAACACGACATAAGTTGGGTATTTGGGATACCAATTGATGTGGTAGTTTAATGAAATCTCAATGTAGTTCTGCAACAAAACAAGTTAATAAAATAAGACATTTTCGAACCAACATAAACACAAAAATGTTAGGGTACATGAATACTGACTTTGTGAACATCCAATGTTGCCTCAAATCGGTCGACTTTGGTACATCCCATAAAATTCTTGTGGCCCTATATGACAATAATTGATGTATTGAATGACAACAAAGTTATAGCAATTTAACATAAATATGGATGTTGTCAGAAGTCGAAAATGTTTGTGCAAGAAACACACACAAATAAGGAAAACACAAACCAACTTATAACATTGAATGGAAGACAATCTGGAAAGTTTAAAAGAAAAAAACAACCCTAGGAAATTGAAAGGCCATGAATGTGGAAAGTAGGACAGAACACATTGTCGCAACGTGCCCTTCGCGGGCGAGCGAGGGCGAGGCTCACGGGTGCGCTTTCCAAGGGAGGAAAGATGCGCGGAGTCGCCACCAACGTTTATTTGTGGAAAACGTCGGAAAAACTGAAGGAAACCGGTCAAAATTAAAATTCTAAGTTCGGGAGTTGTATTTACGCTTGAGGAAGGTATTAGCACCTCTTACGTTTGTCTCGAAAGACAACAGCCTATTTTTTAGAATTGTGGAAATTGTGTTACCTTAACTTTTACCTCTTTTTATTTTGAGGTCGACAAAAGCGGGGCTTTTGCTCCTACGTACCCTCCTTTGGAGAGGAAATCAGACCTACGTAGTTCTTCCTTAGGCATGGATCAAGTGATTCTCTTTACTTGAGGGATGATCATTTTAAGGCGTTGGACCTTAAAAATGATCCTTTTTACTTAGTAAGAAGCTGAAATGATAAACTTCTAAAAACCTATTTTTGTGGACGAGCTAGACTAGGCGAGTTGATTTTAGCCTTAGTTTCACTTTAGTTTTTAGTCAATTCAATTAAGAATGAGAAATTCCAAAGAGAAAACATCCGATTGATCTTTCGCTTTTATTTTACTAAAAGGTATTTTTTTTATTATTATATTATTATTTTACCTCTTTTGATTTCCAACGTGGTTACGGCACGACCGAACGGTCGAAATTCATTTTAACCAAAATTAACGGATGATACAATTCAAATGATCGGTGGAAATTTATTTTATTTTTTGATTAAGCGAGAAATGACTTAAATAAATGGCTTAAGCACGTCAAAATGGGGTATAAAAAGTAAATGGAAACGAGAATAAAAATACATGAAACAAAATGTGGATCACCACGGGTACATAAAATGAATTGAAAAGCTTGGTTTGAGGTACTTACCCGTTGAAGACTGAAGAAAACGAAGAACGAACGACGAATCTTGAAGAACGGTCGAGAATCTTTGCGTAATTACTCACGGAAATGTTACGGAAACGTTACGGAAGCGCCTCGGCTTGGATTTTCTTCACGGAACTAATTTTCCTCAGCTATTTCGAGAGAGAGAGAAGTGCCTAAGGGGCTGAACCCTTTTCTTCTTCACTTCTCCCCCTATTTATAGCAAAATAAGGGAGAAGCTTGCCGCCCAGCTCGCCCAGGTGAGCAAGGTTGCTTCCTCCAGAAGCAACAACCTTCTGGAGGAATCTTCTGGAGGGCCGAAGTGGGTCTGGTTGCTATTTGCACCCCCATTTTTACTAAATACACCCCTGCCCCTTTTTTGGTGATTCTTTTTCCGTAACGTTACGAAACTTTACGAATTTCGTAACGATACTTATTTTCCTTCCGCAAGGTTATGAATCCTTATGGATTATGTATTTACTCTTTTTTAGCTTTCGAAGAAGTTACGGAAACCCACAGATTGCGCAAAAACACCTCTTTTCGACTTCTGCCACATTACGTAATTTCACGGATCGCGCAAGCCTACTTCCTTTTGATTTCTGAGACGTCTCGGGACTTCATTTACTGTGCAACAAAGGACGCCAAGTATCTCAAAGCGGCTAACCAAAGGTTGCATGTCATCAAGTAATAATCCCCGGACGAAATTAGGGTATGACAGTTGCCCCTCTTTACTTACCTCTCATCGGAGATAAGAGGAAAGCAAAGATAGGACACTGATTTCGTCCGTCCTGCCCTTTCCGTGATGACGACTCTCATCTTTACTTCTTCTTTTTTTCTTCTGCACAAAACAAAATACAAACAACAACCAGAACAACGAATATAATACACATATACACATATACACATACTTGGCGAAGGAACCGATCTGGAAAACAACAGAATAACGTGCTTCCCAGTCACCAGAAGCTTCGCACTTGATAATGGAGAACACATGAACAGCGCTAGGCAATGACATTCATGGTGCTCCGAACAAAGGTGGAGTATGGAGGATTGCCTTGAGGGTCCGCACTTAGGCAATCATGAAACTCAACTCCAAACTCGAAAGTGGAGGACACATGAACAGCCCTAAGCAATAACATTCATGTGGCTCCGGAAAAGGATGAGAATGGAGGATTGCCTTGAGGGTCCGCACTTAGGCAATCATGAAACTCAGCTCCAAACTCGAAAGTAGAGGACACATGAACAACCCTAAGCAATAACATTCATGTGGCTCCGAAAAAAGGGTGAGAATGGAGGATTGCCTTGGGGGTCCTCTCTTAGGCAATCATGAAACTCAGCTCCAAACTCGAAAGTGGAGAACACATGAACAACCCTAAGCAATAACATTCATGTGGCTCCGGAAAAGGGTGAGAATGGAGGATTGCCTTGAGGGTCCTCTCTTAGGCAATCATGAAACTCAGCTCCAAACTCGAAAATGGAGGACACATGAATGACAACGCAATTCATTCATGTGGCTCCGGAAAAGGATGAGAATGGAGGATTTCCTTGAGGGTCCTCACTTAGGCAATCATGAAACTCAGCTCCAAACTCGAAAATGGAGAACACATGAACAGCCCTAAGCAATAACACTCATGTGGCTCCAAAAAAAGGGTGAGAATGGAGGATTGCCTTGAGGGTCCTCACTTAGGCAATCATGGAACACAGCACCAAACTCAAAAGCGGAGGACACATGAACAACCCTAAGCAATAACATTCATGTGGCTCCAAAAAAAGGGTGAGAATGGAGGATTGCCTTGAGGGTCCTCACTTAGGCAATCATGAAACACAGCTCCAAACTCGAAAATGGAGGACATATGAATGACAACGCAATTCATTCATGTGGCTCCGGAAAAGGATGAGAATGGAGGATTGCCTTGAGGGTCCTCTCTTAGGCAATCATGGAACACAGCTCCAAACTCGAAAATGGAGGACCCATGAATGACAACGCAATTCATTCATGTGGCTCCGGAAAAGGATGAAAATGGAGGATTGCCTTGAGGGTCCTCTCTTAGGCAATCATGGAACACAGCTCCAAACTCGAAAATGGAGGACACATGAACAGCCCTAAGCAATAACACTCATGTGGCTCCGAAAAAGGGGTTGGCGGGACCGAACGGTCCACCGGGTTCTTCCACCTGAAAGGAAAACATGCTTTTTGCAAAGAAAAATAAATCATTCGCGAGAGCACCACATCTTAGAGAAACAACATACTTGTGCCAAGGGTAATCTTCCTTGTAACCGAGAATGAAGGGTAGGATGTCAACTTCTAGCTTTCAAATGAACACGCAGGGGAAACATCGGGCTAAGTTGAAAATAAATCACTCATAGTGTATAAAACTCACAAGGCAAGTGTTTTATCCTACTTCCAAACCATAACTTCACCATGGCTCTATTTTGCACGCAACCTCCTATCGAATCAAAGATCAAACGTACGATCACGGACCAATAGGATTTTCTCGAGGTCAGCATTTTTGGAGAGGTAGCTGGGTGTTTCGGTCCTTTCCTCTTTGCTCATGTGGGGGGGGGGGATATTGCCAGTCAAGAATGATTCTGAGTGGCAATCTGGCTTTGAAGAATTTCTGTCCTCTTTCTTTCATTGATCGAGAATTGCCTCTTTTCCCCTTTCACTTCTTTTCGATCTTTGATCGGGAATCCTTCTTTCCTTTCTTTTGTTCTTTTCTTTATTTTCATCTTTTTCTTTTTCTTTCTTTCCATTTCTTCCTTTTCTTTCTTTTCACTTTTCCTTCCCCATCCCTTTCTTTGGGAAATCGGGTTTTAGCATTCTATTTGCTCTCCCTTGAGGAGATTCCGCTGTCCTTTGCTTCGGGGGAAGGAATGAGGATTCCTTTTTTACAGGCCAAGGTTCAAAAAGGTCTAAGGTGGTGTTTCAATGGGGTCTTTTATCGTGGAAACCCAATCTTGATATCTGGGGCGAAACAAATTTGGGTGTCAAGTTGTCGCTCTCGGCCCGAACTTCCATATTTTTCCATAAGGCACGCATGACAATGATGATTTGAAAACGACGTGCAAAATTAGTCATGGCTACAGCCAGGTGGGCACTCAAGCATCCCTTTTATGGCATTGTGATACTACGGTTGGGAATTTACACAGACAGACCCAACGTTTCCAAGTTATGTTCTTTCATAAGTTCAATGAATTCATCCATCCTTATCTCGATTTATTCCGGAAAATAAACTCTTAGCATCAGTCCCTTGTTTCCAAAAGATGCGTTTGCTCTTTACGAATGATTTATATTTCTTAACTATAACATGTCGACCTTTGCGGTCTTTCTTTCTCTTTACTTTTTGTTTCATTCACAAAATTATACACCTGTGGTCCTTTATGAGGAAAACCTTTCTTTGTACATCTATATTGACAAACTTTTTCTGTACACGCATTGGAACTCTTTCTCTTTACGTCACACGATCTATATACAAACCCTATTTACGTTCAAAGATCTTTTTCGTTTTTCTCCAACACAGACTTATAGTTCACGCAAAAGTTTCTTCATATACACTTGTTACTCACACACATAAGAATTCCTTTCCACGCATCATTTACACAAACCTTCTATACACATTTTCCTTTTACATACATGTATAAAAACTTTTTTCTTTTCTTTACGAACATGACTTTTATTCACGACGCTTCTTTCTTTTTATTAGGATTTTTGGTTCATTTTTTTTAGGACGACGTTCCTAAAATGAAAAAACTCTACACGGATCCGGAATTTCAACAAACACTATTGACAACAACGAAACAAGTACCGACGTAACAACTCAAACGATATGTATGTACAAAACAAAAGTCAAAATATGAAACAAACGTCAGTCCCTTAGTCAAACACAAAATAAGATGATATGTAACAGAAAAAAACAAATGGAAACAAAAAGAAATATGGATCAAGAGATCTCCCAATCATGTGGCCCTGCTCCCTCCTAAGAAATCAAGTAAATCGGTCATCTCTTCGTCCTCGCGGGCCTCATCTGCCTCGTCGGGAGCCTCTGCTGGTGCCCCTGCTGGTGCCTCTCCTGCCTGGGCCTCAGGCCAATCTCCAGGCCATGCGACCTCTGCCCTGAACTGGTCCGGAGTAGGGCACGGAAAAGAAGTAAAGCCCTGGCTCTGCAGGCTGAGACTCATCTGATAAAGACAATCATGGGTCTGTACATGTGCCCGGTGGTTGGCCGCCTGCTGGCGAACCAAATGCCGCAAATACTGCTTCGTATCAAACAATCCGGCTGGACCAGCTTGATGAGGTGGCGGCGCGTCCACGGCCTGTGGTGCATCACCTTGGACCTGTCTCTGCGTGCAGTACTTCTCGATAAAAGCTCGGGTGATGGGCGGCCGAATCACCTTGCTAGGAGCGACGGGGACGCCGAACGACTGGCAGAGTCCTGTGATCAAGGCGGGAAATCCCAGGGCCCTGTTGGACTTATCCGGGTCCAGAGGGTGCCTGGTAGGCGCCATACTTGCAAATATATAGATGGCATCAGCGATTAACTGAGCCACATGAATGCTCATCTGTGTCAGGATGGCATACACCAGCTGACACTTCGGCAGGGGGAGGTTGGAATTATGATCGCTGGGCAGGATGTTGCTGAGCAGTAAAGTAATCCATATCTGAGTCAGGGTGGTCATGTTGGTGCGCATGATCCGCACCCGTCTCCCGGCAGTAGTCCGGGCAAAATCTTGCCCCGGTATACATAACAACTGGGCGATGGCCTCCTCATCGAACCCATCGGACCGGTTCCTCCTCTGGCCATACTCGCACTCCTGGCCCTCTTCCAACACTAAAGGATATCCCAGGAGCTGGCCGATAGCATCTGCATCAAACGGGATCCACTGACCCCTCACCCAAGACCTCATATCACGCACGCCCTCCTCTGTTGGCCAAGCATTGGCATAAAATTCGAGGACTATGTCTGGATCAAACTTGGCCACGGGGGTAACTAGTGATGCCCACCGCCGGCGAACTATCTCCTCCTGGAAATCAGTATACTCGTCGTCCCTGAGCTGGACGCGTCGCTCCCGGAGAAATGACCATCCCTTGATGGCCTCGAAGCGCTGCTGGTGTTCAGCGCTCCTAAAGCGGTGACTGTCATATTCGGGAGCGGAACTGGTTCCTTCAACCGCTTTATTCTTCCTGGATCTCTTTGAGGCAAGTTTCCTCGGGGCCATTTCCTGCGAGAACAAACATTTAGAAGTTAGTTTTACAAGATAACGCTTGTCTTAACGCAAAAATGTCATGTTAACCCCTCCGGTTTAGAACGAAATCATGCGCACGTTTAAAGTAACACATTTATGCACATGCGTATGTGTAGAATATCCTACTATTTATATCAACATAGAGGCCATCAAACACATTCTAATTGTCATACATATATATGTATTTTGAAAAGAACACACATTCTCACGCTTAAGGCATTGCGTCAAAATTTACACTTAACTATGTCCTAAACACTTGCTATCACAAACTACCTACACACACTCAAAATATACATACCATACAAACTTTCATTGTTTCACTCACACTTATGCATATTGGCAAGATATTTAACATTATGCACATACTTGCATTCAAAAGGGAATCCCGTGCTATCATACATTCATTTAGGAAGGGACCTCAATATTCCTTCACCCTTTACAAAGAATTTCATGCCCTTTATATTTACACATATATCTACACACCATTGAAAAGCATTTCCCACGTTACTTAGGTGCAAAGTACCAATCATGGGGCAGCCCAAATTCTTACAAACAAATCCCTATTTTCATGCTTTTCTAATCCTAAAACCAAATTTTGGATTCCTAGCCATAAGCATGTTTCCTTGCATTGAAGCTACAATTTTGGGTTCCTAAGCTTGGAATTGCATTTGGACACCTATTTTGAATCTCCTATGCTGTACCTACATACATAAAAACAGCCCCACCATCCCAATTTTTACAAAATCATATTCATACACCATTGGGGCATTTCACCGAGAACTTGGTGAGCGCATGTTTGGACATGAATTGCAAGAGAATGGGAGCAATGTGGCATGCCCCATTGCTTCAGAATACAACCTAGGCCTAAGGCCTTTTCATTCAAATCCTCAATTCAAGAAAACAAGCACTAAAGACAAATCAAAACTGCCCCACAAATATAAGCATGTTCTCACAATTTAGAGCACCAAAAGATGAAGAAAACACATTAATGGGAAGCAAAAAACATCAAGGATGGAATACTTACTTGTTGGAGTGAATAATAACACCAAAAATGAAAGCAAAAGTGGCTTGAGGGGGCAAGAACCGCAAGCCTTCGTGTTCTTTCTTTCTTGAATGAAGGGGGGAAAGTTTTTGGATACAAAAACGTTCCCCTCCTTCGTTTTTATATTTTGAGTGCAGGGGTTGCTCGCCCAGGCGAGCTCAGCTCGCCCAGGCGAGCTAACCTGCTACCTTTTTTTTTTTTTTTTTGAGGGGAACATTAACCATGTCCCCTCCTTCTTCATGGGTTAGCGTTTCGCCTAACTTGAACTTACTTAAGTTAGAATTAGGCGTCGATTACTTATTTAAAACAAACAATAGTAAAAGAAACTGCGAACACAAAGGATACTGGGCTGCCTTGCAGCGACGTTCTCTACTTGTTTAGCGCCGGGAAGGGGCAATGATCGGTCGGTCGTGACCCTAGCCCCACTTGCATCCGTCCCTATGTACCTGCAAGTAAGAGCCGAACGATATGCGACCGATCGTGAGTGGTCATCGTCTTACCTTGGTTGATTTTTGCCATTGACTTGCCTTGACTTCTGACCGTGGCCTGAGACGATTCTGCTCCTTGCTACCACAAGATATGCATGTGCATGTGCATGTATGAATGTTTCTAATGCGATGATTTTATTTTAGTGAAGGCTGGTTAGGTTTAATTTTAAATAAGCATTTGGGGCACCCCATACACCGAGCGAAGAGGGCTCAAGTTATAACAAATCTAAAACACAAAGTTTGAAACACCAAAGGGGGGACTAAAACCTCGCCCATCTTTTCTTCTTTTAAAAGAACAAGACAAATACAGAGGAAAGGAATCCCTGGAGGAAACCAAGAAGAACAAAAAACTCAAAATTTAAAAGAAACCGCAACGGTCCCCTTGATTGCCCCAGATTTCAAGCGTAATATCGTTTAACTACACCGGAGTTCACGGGCGATGGCAATTCCTCGCCATCCATGTGGGTGAGTATCAGAGCACCCCCAGAAAAAGCTCTTTTTACCATGAAAGGTCCTTCATAATTCGGGGCCCACTTGCCTCGATTATCTTTACTAGCGTGGGACATCTTCTTCAGCACGAGGTCCCCGTCGTTGAACTTGCGCGGGCGTACCTTCTTGTCGAATGCGTTTTTTATCCTTCGTTGATACAAACGCCCATGGCTCATGGCGGCCAAACGCTTACCTTCAATAAGGTTAAGTTGGTCGTAGCGTGCTTGAGCCCACTCTAACTCTTCTAGGCCTGACTCCGCCATTATCCTCTGAGAAGGAACCTCTACCTCAAATGGGAGCACTGCTTTCATCCCATAAACCAGGGAATACGGCGTTGCCCCAGTAGAAGTTTGCACCGAGGTTCTATATCCATGTAGGGCGAAAGGCAACATCTCATGCCAATCTTTGTATGACACTGTCATCTTTTGAACAATCTTCTTAATATTCTTATTCGCAGCCTCTACAGCCCCATTCATCTTTGGCCGATAAGGGGTAGAGTTATGATGCTGGATCTTGAAGTCTTCGCACATCTCCTGCATCATCTTATTGTTCAGATTGGTGCCATTGTCAGTAATGATCTTCCTGGGGAGTCCGTATCGACAAATCAACTCCTTCTTTATGAATCTAACTACCACATTCCTTGTGATGTTAGTATAAGAGGCTGCTTCGACCCATTTGGTGAAGTAATCTATCGCCACAAGAATGAAGCGGTGACCATTTGACGCTTTGGGTTCTATGGCCCCAATGACATCTATTCCCCACATAGAAAAAGGCCAAGGGGCGGACATAACATTCAGAGGATGTGGTGGAACATTGACGTTGTCCGCGTATGCCTGACATTTATGACATTTCCTGACATGAGCGCAGCAATCGCTTTCCATGGTGAGCCAATAATAGCCGGCCCTGAGGATTTTTCTGGCCATAGCATGCCCATTGGCATGTGTCCCAAATGAACCCTCGTGGATTTCCTCAATCATGAAGTTCGCCTCTTTGGCATCTACGCATCGTAGGAGGGTCATGTCGTGGTTTCGTTTGTAAAGGATAGTACCACTTACAAAGAAACCAGTAGCCAATCTCCTCAATGTCCTTTTGCCATTGTCAGAAATCCCTGGTGGGTATTCTTTGTTCTCGACATACTGCTTGATGTCGAAATACCACGGTTTCCCATCCCGCTCTTCCTCTATTGCATAACAATATGTTGGCCTGCCTTGAGATTTGAATTCAATGTACGGCAGATCCCCGTGTGGGGCAAGTTGAAACATGGATGCCAGAGTGGCTAATGCATCAGCCATTTGATTCTCTTCCCGAGGTATGTGGTGGAAGGAAATATCGTCAAAGCACTTGGCTAACCTCAAGATGTGAGTTTGATAGGGTATCAACTTCGAATCCCTAGTTTCCCATTCTCCTTTCAACTGGCGTATGACCAAAGCTGAGTCTCCATACACCTTGAGTAGTTTTACATCAAAATCAATGGCCGCCTGAACCCCGAGGGCGCATGCCTCGTACTCGGCCATATTGTTGGTACAATCAAAACCTAGCCTAGCCGTGAAAGGAATACACTGATCATCCGGGGATACAAGGACTGCCCCTACTCCGTGGCCCAAAGCATTGGATGCCCCATCGAAGAAAACAATCCATTTGTCTATGTCCTCGTGCGTCCACTTCTCTTCAAACAGGGCCATGATATCATCATCCGGAAACTCGGGGTGCATCGACCGATAATCCTAGAGGGGTTGTTGGGCCAAATAATCGGCTAAGGCACTTCCCTTTACCGCCTTTTGGGTGACGTAAACGATATCGAATTCAGATAATAATACCTGCCACCTAGCGATTCGTCCCGTGAGGGCCGGTTTTTCAAAGATGTATTTCACGGGATCCATTTTGGAAATAAGCCACGTGGTATGGCTGAGCATATACTGCCTAAGCCGATGTGATGCCCATACCAGAGCACAACACGTCCTTTCCAGCATTGAGTAATTCATCTCACATGCGGTAAACTTCTTGCTCAGATAGTAGATGGCTTGCTCCTTTTTCCCAGAATCATCATGCTGACCCAACACGCACCCCATAGATTCGTCCAACACGGTCATGTACAGGAAAAGAGGTCTTCCTGTTACGGGTGGCATGAGCACCGGGGGATTCGCGAGACTCTGTTTGATCTTCTTGAAAGCCTCTTGGCAGTCACTGTTCCATAGGACCGCTTGGTTCTTACGTAACAGCTTAAAAATGGGCTCACAGGTAGGGGTGAGTTGCGAGATAAATCTCGCGATATAATTCAACCTGCCCAAAAACCCCCGAACCTGCTTCTCTGTGTGGGGTTCCGGCATTTCAAGGATGGCCTTCACTTTCTCGGGATTTATCTCTATCCATTTCTGACTTACGATAAATCCTAGCAGCTTCCCCGACTTCACCCCAAAGGTGCATTTGGTTGGGTTTAGTTTTAATTGGTATTTCCGCAACCTTCCAAACAGCTTACGCAGATTGACAAGGTGTTCGTCCTCAGTCCGAGACTTGGCGATCATGTCATCTACGTAGACCTCTATTTCCTTATGCATCATGTCATGGAACAACGCCACCATGGCACGCTGATAGGTTGCCCCAGCATTTTTCAGTCCGAAGGCCATCACCTTATAGCAAAACGTTCCCCATAGGGTGACGAAAGTGGTCTTCTCTACATCTTCGGGTGCCATCTTTATTTGATTATACCCCGAGAAACCATCCATAAATGAGAAGAGGGCGAATTTGGCTGTATTATCTACCAATATGTCAATGTGTGGCAGGGGAAAGTTGTCTTTAGGACTGGCTCGGTTCAAGTCCCGGTAGTCTACACACATTCGAACCTTGCCGTCCTTTTTCGGGACTAGGACAATGTTGGCCATCCACTCCAGGTATCGTGCCACAACTAAGAAACCTGCATCAAACTGCTTCCTTACTTCTTCTTTAATTTTTAAAGACATCTCGGGTCTCATTCTTCGTAACTTTTGCTTAACCGGAGAAGACCCAGGATTCAAAGGCAACTTATGCTGCACAATGTCGGAATCTAGACTGGGCATGTTTTGATATGACCACGCGAAGACATCTTGATACTCTTCAAGAAGGGTTATCAAGCCTTGGCGGATAGGCGCGATCATACCGGTTCCTACCTTCACTTCTTTCTTTTCCTCCGTGGTCCCCAAGTTTACCAATTCGGTTTCTTCTTGGTTAGGCTTCATTTCACGTTCTTCCTGAGCGACCAGCATCTCCAACTCTGGTGACAGGACGTCCTCTTCCTCTTCCTCGTTTATCGTTTGGCTTATATCTCGATCAAAATCGATTGTTAAACCCTTGTTGTTAGGTTCCTCAAAGAATCGACCCTCGTATATTGAATCGGCGGTATAGACTTCTAACTGGCTTATCACGCGCCAGTTCCCCACTTGGGAATCGGGGTGGCATGGTTGCACAAAACTTGGTGGGTCTTGAGGGAACTCCTCTTCTATCGCGGCCACCTCCTCCTCGAACACCATTCCAGCGCTGGTGAAACACTGGCTAATACGGCCGAGCCATACCCTATCCGCCCGAAATCTTGACGGCACGTTTCTCCTCCCCGGCATCCCGGGTTTGTACCCTAATCCATATTTGTATGGATTTCCCTTGATATCGACCACGTCAGCATTCCCGAGGCAGTCTTTGCCTAGACCCATTCCAGGCTCAAATCCATTCCTGAGCATAACACGCGCCACCATTATGGCCGCGTTGGAGAGAGAAGGCAGCGACGGACTTGGTTCCACAGAGGCGCAGCTCACAACCTCAAAGGATTGGAAATCCGTTTCCAACGATTCTTCCGCCGCTTCTACGTACGGTGCAGAGGAAGGGCAACTCACTAACATGTCCTCTTCACCCGACACTATCACTAAAAGTCCACCCACTGCGAACTTCAATTTCTGGTGAAGCGTTGATGGGACCACTCCAAGGGCATGAATCCACGGTCTTCCCAAGAGGCAGCTATAGGCGGGATTTATATCCATTACTTGAAACACCACATTGCAAGTGTGGGGGCCTATATGAATGGGAATGTCGATTTCCCCCATTACTTCCCGCCGAGTACCATCAAAGGCTCGCACCACCATCGAGCTCGGTTTTAAACGTGACGCACTAAAAGGAAGTTTTTCCAAAGTGGTCTTCGGCATTACATTCAAACTCGATCCATTGTCGACAAGTACTTTTGCGACAACGTGGTCCATACATCTCACTGACACATGTAGAGCCTTGTTGTGTCCCCTTCCCTCAACGGGAATCTCTTCTTCCGCAAACGCGATGTAATTGTTGGTGGTTATATGATTAACGATGCCTTCGAAACCCTCCACTGAGATATCATGTGCTACATGGGCATCGTTAAGGACCTTCATCAACAGCGCACGATGAGGCTCGGAGTTTATGAGTAGTTCAAGCAAAGAGATCCTTGCTGGAGTTTTATTCAGTTGCTCGACTACCTTAAACTCGCTTTGTTGGATGAGGCGGAGGAACTCTTGGGCCTCTTCCAAGGTCACTGTTTTTCCTTGAAGACCTTCTTTCTTTTCGGCCCCTCTTCCCACTGGAGGATCTACTTCTTTCAAGGGGGTGGCTATGTCTGTGGGCTCTTGGACCATGGGCGCTGTCCCTTTAGAGGGCAATTCCGCCGGGTGAGGGGAAGCGAACACCCGACCACTGCGGGTTACGCCACTGAGGCCGGTGATGTTGGTTACCTTAGCCGATAGGGAGTCAACTTCGGTTACAACTCTTTCGCTGGACGCGGGAGGGGTATACTTCCACGGAACGACCTTATTACTTTGATATGCAAACGGCGTCGGCTTGGGCGCCGCCCGGGGGTATATGGGTGTGGAGCCGGTCTCTTTCCTAGTAAAACATATTACTAGGGCCTTGGGGGTTAGAGGAACCCTCTTCTCTTCCGACTGCATGCAAACTTGTGGTTCTTCCCTCCCTCCTATGGACACTTCAAGCTGCCCGCAATCCTTGAGCCGCTGAAGCAATTCTTCTACCGCGGGACAGGTTTCCATGTCATGCGACTCCCCGAGGTGAAACAAACATTTATCTCTTTCGCCTCCACCACTGGAGACCATGCACGCCGCTTGCAGTGATTGATAGATGAAGCGCCTAGAAGTAGCTACCTCTCCTAACCTTTTCGTCCGTGGCGGCTCATCCTCTTTAACGGCGTTCACGCTAGTCCCTCCATGACTAGCTAGCGGGTTGGTTTTAACATTTGGGCCTTCCTCCTGAAACGATAGCTAGCCGACACTAATCAGGTGCTGCACCTTATACTTGAACGGGATGCAGGAGTCAATATTGTGTCCGGGAACTCCACTATGGTACACACACTTGGCACCCGGGTCATACCACTTGGGGTAGGGTGGCTGGAGAACCTTTCCGGGTATGGCCACCACCAAATGATTCTCCAATAATGAAGGCCATAGCTCGGAGTATGCCATGGGAATAAGAGGGAAGTTGTCTTTCGGGTGCTGTGCATATTTATAAGTCGCGCCGGGGGCTGTATTATTAACAAGCCGGGGTGCGGCTGGAGCTGTGCATTGGGCCGGCGCTCTTTCTGCTGCGGGTGGTCCTTTTACTTGAGTCGGGAGGGAGTTCCCGGCTCGGATTAAAAAATTTGGGGGATTGGGCTGGTATGAGCTTTGGATTTTTGGGGTGATTTCATCCATGTTGGGGTGGTGGTGACTGCGTGGGCATCTCCTTCCTTTCTCCTCGCGCCCACTACTGGGGCTCTTCTGTTGTTGTTGGGGGCCATATTGGCAGCATATTCGAACTTGCCTTTTCGTAGCCCAGATTCAATCCTTTCTCCGGCGAAGACGAGATCCGTAAAGTTAGTGGGCATGTAGCCTATCAGCTTTTCATAGTAGAACGTGGGTAACGTATCTACCATAATTGTGATCATCTCTCTCTCCGTCATGGGCGGTATGACTTGGGCTGCGAGATCTCTCCATCTCTGGGCATATTCCTTAATGGACTCATGCTCTCGTTTAGTCATACCCTGAAGCTGGTTCCGATCGGGAGCCATGTCCGTATTGTACTGGTACTGCCTAATGAAGGCAGTTGCCAAGTCCTTCCATGATCGGATCTGGGAAGCTTCCAGATTGGTATACCATGCTACAGCTGCTCCGGCCAAGCTGTCTTGAAAGAAATGGACCAACAACTTCTCGTCCACAGAATACGCCCCCATCTTTCAGCAATACATCCGAAGATGCCCCTTCGGACATGTCGTACCTTTGTACTTATCAAAGTCCGGTACTTTGAACTTGGGAGGGATGACGATGTTGGGCACGAGACATAAATCCGCTAAATCCGAGAATGGGTAATTGCCGAGGCCCTCGACTGCTCTCAACCTCTCTTCAAGCGCCTCAATCTTTCCCTTATCTTCCACAAAGGGAACAAATTCTTTTACGGGTGTGGGTGAGGCTGGGGTATGATGGACTATGTTCGGTTGGGGTAGTTCATGTGGGGACGGATCTTTGAGGTGGAGCAGGGGGCCAAGATGGGTATCTCCTTCCCCATCGTCTTGCCCGGGATAGTCTTCATAAGGTGGGAGTTGCCCCTCAAAAGTAGGGGCTTGGCTTAACTCTTCCGGGGTGGCACGGGGGGTGAAGTCCGGAGGCAGGCCATAAGGATAAGCTTGCGGACTATACCTTCGACCGAACACGGCCGTGTTTCTGTCTAGGCTCGGATTCAAGGCGGGCTGCAGCACCGGCTCCGCTTCCCTAACTGTACTGGAGGCGGTTGCGGTGGCTTTATCCTCTATAGTTTTCTGAAGTTTTAACATAACCTCCGAGATGGAAGCCATTTGATCTTTTATGGCCGATAGATCGGCCTTCATCTGTTCCTGCACACCCTCTTCATTATCCATTTTTCTGGATCGAGTGTTATAGGGGTGCCTTGGTGTTTTCTTAGTTATGATGAAATTCCCAAAGAAATAAACAACGGTGAGTATGCTATCAAAACATGAGTATGCAAATGGATGATTGGAGCACTTGGATCCACCCCAAGATTTTTAGATAACGTAATGAGTCCAGAACTTCTCATTTTATAAAAAGAACAAAGCTTTCATCTAGCCAAGATTATACAAAGGTGTTACAAAAGAACCTAACGATTTCTAATTATATGGGCCATCAAATCTATCATGTGCTGACAGTAATTGATTAGCCCATGGATCTCCTCGGGGGCAGTACACACTTCGGCCATGGCTTTAGCTTTGGCTAACAGACGTGGGAGGTCTTGACTTCCATTTAAGGTCAAGGCGAACCTATCCATCCATATAGTCGCTTCTTGATGCAACGCATCAATCACCCTCCCTCTTGCTTCTTTTTCAGCATACACTTGTGCAAAATCCTCCACTAGCTTTTGTTCATGGGCCATGGACTGGTTCAATTCTTCCTTGTATTACCCTATGATACCTAGCATGCTTTGCTCCGTGGCTTCCAAGTGTTGAGCCAAACTCCTTTTGGACCTCGCGCAAGCAACTAACTCTTCTTTTAATATCATGCCATGCACCCGTGACCGATCTCTCTCCTCTCTTCGGAGCTTGAGCTCATTGTTACTACCCCATAATGCTCCTCGGAATTTCTCTCGGCCATATTCCTCCTTGCGGGCCCTTTTGGTTTCTTGTTCAAGGGCTTTTGCAGTGGCCGCGTTTTCCTCTCGTAACTCGGTGCATTCCTTCCGGATGTGTGTAGCAGCTGACTTGAACTTCTCCTTGGCGAGTCTTGCCTTCCCTAACTCTAAATTTAGAGCTCAGACTTCTTCATCTTCCTCCGGAGCTTTGAAATTCTCCTCATCGATAACTTTCAATTTGGAGAGTCAATCTAACCCTCGCGCATGAGTTCTTAGCCATCCATGATAACCTCCAATGACGCCATTTCGGATGCCCCTAAGCTCCTTGTCTTTCTTCAATGGATTCCTCCACGCCTTGTGGATTCTTTGTATAACCTTGAGACCTTGCGCGCCTAGATCCCTCACAAGGCAAGGCGAGAGACTTTCTTCGGTTGGCGCTCCCCTCATGGGGTACCCTAGCTGTCTTATGGCGAGTGTGGGATTATAATTAATACAACCCCTAGTCCCTATCAGTGGAACATTAGGGTAGTCCCCACACGAGAAAAGAACTCCTTCCTTGCCTTCCTTCCAACGAGGAAACCAATTGATCGCGCTGCCCCCTATCCCAGCCAAATGTTGGTCCCAATCGACTCTTCCTTTTTCGGCGCATGATCGATAGCTTTGAAGCGGACACGGGTGTCTCGTGTCTTGTCGGAATAGGTGTGAAATCAACCATACACAGAGAGCGGGTAAACAACAGACAATCCGCGCGCTGTTTTTCTCACACCTCCGGTCAAAGGTGTCAAACAAATCTGCCAAGATAGCCACCACTGGACTTTCCTTGCTATAGTGATATGCGAGGAAAGCATCAATGGCGGCTAAGTCTACCAAACCGTCGACGTTCGGGAAGAGGACAACCCCAAAAATCAGCAAGGCTAAAATGTCTGTAAACGAGCCCCACTTCTCTTGGCTCACCATATCCCTTGCCTTTCCTTCCAAGTATTTCCGAGGCAAGCCCACTACGCCGTTCCGAGTTTGCTTCGTGCGATCCAACTCCTTTGCTGAATCCCCAACCACAGCCGCAATCTTGCTCAAGGAAGGAAGAAAACCGGAGAAGGGATACGGTTTCCTCCCCCCTAGAGGGCATCCTAATATTTCCTCAAACTCTTCAATAGTTGGGACCATTTGGAAGTCCCCAAACGTGAAACACCTCAACGGCTGGTCATAGTATTGGGCGAGGGATACGACAGCTTCCGTAAATACCTCCGTTGCGACCAAATCTAGAATCTTCCTGTACACTTTGCGGAAGGCTTGCCTTTGGAGAGGTCCCATCAATCGTCCTAATTCCTTGAGGCTAGTGACGTCTAGACTTTTAACCTTGACTTGATAAAACCTTTTGCCATTTTGATTTGTCCACATCATTTACCTAAAAAAGGGGTGGATCAAGACTCCGACATGAATGATGCAATGCGTATGCATGAAACGGAAAGAAAACAACACAAAGGGGTAATTCACACATACGAGACCGCAGAGATCCAATTTTAATGCTACGTTTTGGGCATGATGGCGCCTCGACGTAGCATTAAAAAGGTTACATATTACTCTAAAGAAAACAAACATCACTAGCAAAACTAAAAATTGGTGCTATTTACCAAAAAATGCATGAGGACGAATGGCACAGAGCGTGTTTGCTTTTTGCCCCTATTTGGGAACCTATAGGACAATATCTAGGGGTCTCTAGTAACTACTCCCCAACAATTCATAACTCACACGGCTGTTTTCTAGAGGTATCATCACTCAAGATAATAATGTTGTGGCAGTATGGAATACCAGCGACAACACATTATAAAGAGAGAAAGCTCCAGACGAGGTTTCACTATTATCAAGCAAGTCGGAGACCTAGCATGATGATAGATTCACCTCCACTCCTTAAATTCCCATGAACCCGGGTATAGGGCCCCTTTTTTACTCAAACCCGTGGGTGCTTAGAATGCAGTGTAAAGAATGCGAAATAGACCACAGTTATTTACATTTTACACAGTTCAATAAAAGCACACCCAAAGTTCACCACTCCACAAATCCCAAAATAGGCCTAACTCACAAAAAACAGTCCCCAGTGGAGTCGCCAACTGTCGCAACGTGCCCTTCGCGGGCGAGCGAGGGCGAGGCTCACGGGTGCGCTTTCCAAGGGAGGAAAGATGCGCGGAGTCGCCGCCAACGTTTATTTGTGGAAAACGTCGGGAAAACCGAAGGAAACCGGTCAAAATGAAAATTCTAAGTTCGGGAGTTGTATTTACGCTTGAGGAAGGTATTAGCACCTCTTACGTTTGTCTCGAAAGACAACAGCCTATTTTTTAGAATTGTGGAAATTGTGTTACCTTAACTTTTACCTCTTTTTATTTTTTGAGGTCGACAAAAGCGGGGCTTTTGCTCCTACGTACCCTCCTTTGGAGAGGAAATCAGACCTACGTAGTTCTTCCTTAGGCATGGATCAAGTGATTCTCTTTACTTGAGGGATGATCATTTTAAAGCGTTGGACCTTAAAAATGATCCTTTTTACTTAGTAAGAAGCTGAAATGATAAACTTCTAAAAACCTATTTTTGTGGACGAGCTTGACTAGGCGAGTTGATTTTAGCCTTAGTTTCACTTTAGTTATTAGTCAATTCAATTAAGAATGAGAAATTCCAAAGAGAAAACGTCCGATTGATCTTTCGCTTTTATTTTACTAAAAGGTATTTTTTTTATTATTATATTATTATTTTACCTCTTTTTTGATTTCCAACGTGGTTACGGCACGACCGAACAGTCAGAATTCATTTTAACCAAAATTAACGGATGATACAATTCAAACGATCAGTGGAAATTTATTTTATTTTTTGATTAAGCGAGAAATGACTTAAATAAATGGCTTAAGCACGTCAAAAGGGGGTATAAAAAGTAAATGGAAACGAGAATAAAAATACATGAAACAAAATGTGGACCACCACGGGTACATAGAATGAATTGAAAAGCTTGGTTTGAGGTACTTACCCGTTGAAGACTGAAGAAAACGAAGAACGAACGACGAATCTTGAAGAACGGTCGAGAATCTTCGCGTAATTACTCACGGAAATGTTACGGAAACGTTACGGAAGCGCCTCGGCTTGGATTTTCTTCACGGAACTAATTTTCCTCAGCTATTTCGAGAGAGAGAAAAAGTGCCTAAGGGGCTGAAACCTTTTCTTCTTCACTTCTCCCCCTATTTATAGCAAAATAGGGGAGAAGCTTGCCGCCCAGCTCGCCTAGGCGAGCAAGGTTGCTTCCTCCAGAAGCAACAGCCTTCTGGAGGAATCTTCTAGAGGGCCCAAGTGGGCCTGGTTGCTATTTGCTCCCCCATTTTTACTAAATACACCCCCTGCCCCTTTTTTGGTGATTCTTTTTCCGTAACGTTACGAAACTTTACGAATTTCGTAACGATACTGATTTTCCTTCCGCAAGGTTACGAATCCTTACGGATTATGTATTTACTCTTTTTTAGCTTTCGAAGAAGTTACAGAAACCCACGGATTGCGCAAAAACACCTCTTTTCGACTTCCGCCACATTACGTAATTTCACGGATCGCGCAAGCCTGCTTCCTTTTGATTTCTGAGACGTCTCGGGACTTCATTTACTGTGAAACAAAGGACGCCAAGTATCTCAAAGCGGCTAACCAAAGGTTGCATGTCATCAAGTAATAATCCCCGGACGAAATTAGGGTATGACACACACATTTAACGGAAACACTACATAAACGATGGTTTACATATCGCACGTCAGAAAATCGGAAGACAAAGTGAGACAAAGTTATGTAATTGAAACGACATGAATGTGTAAAGTAGAGGAATATAACGCAGTATACAAAACCACTACAGAAAACAAGGTTTACATAACGAAAATGAGAATATTGGAAGAAAAAATGAAACAAGATTATGTAACGCTATGTATAAGAATGTGGACAATAGAAAAAAAGTACATCGTTCACACAACCACTACACAAATGACGTTTGATATAACACAACTGACAAAAGTTAAGAAAAACAGAAACAAAGTTATGTATTTCAAAGGAGATGAATGTCGAAAGTAGAAAAGAAAAGAACACATACTTAACAGAAACACTAAAGAAAGCAGGGTTTACATAACGCAAGTCATAAAATGGGAAGAGGATGATGAATATTGTTAGTCAGACGAACATGACAGCATCAGACGTTTAAATAATAGTTAAGAAACAATAATGAAGATACACATATAACCAAAGCATGGATAATGGAAAGGTAGTGAAAACTTACAAAAAAGGACGAGGACGATGAAGCAGAAGCCATTCTGATTCGCTGAAGGAATGTTGTCGTTCGTTTTAGTTTCCAGAGGGTGACAACAAAAAAACACAATTTGTAAATCGAAATTCTTTTTTATAACCCGTGCACATGACTTATGCGGCACCGGTATTCAAAACGGTTCATATTCCAATAGTAGTCGAAAATTAAATAATAAAGTAATGGCTGCTACACTTCCGATGACGACTAATTTTAAATAATTATGTGTTAGTTAATAGTCATTAATTTGACATTTGTAATTACATGGGAATGTCATATTAATTTTAGTAAGTATAATAAATTGTATATTTATAGCAAAACATTGTGTTCAATTAAAATAAATTGTGTTTTCTAATAATATTAATAATAATATTTATTTATTATACTATACCCACATTATGAAGATTTTCGTCAAGGTTAGTCTGCTACTCAATACTGATGATTACACCTCGAAAAACTGCGCCTACTATGAAGTAGTTGTCCAGTAAAGGTAACCTTTGACAGTCTACTCATTAAATGGATAACCATTGTTGCTTAATCCGCAAGAATTTCAATGATATGTGTTCAACTTAATTTTTATATTTACCGGTATTACGACATGGGCATTGTTGCGGTGTTGGCAGCTTTGAACCTGCAAGTCATTATAACAATACAGCCAATCAACATATAAAATTATAAATTAAGCATAAACCATACACATCTTTCCGTTAATGATGACAAAATTACAGCAAATAAGTCATCCAACATTGTCTTCTACCCGAAGGTAAGTCAGTTGCATGACTAGGCACAAAATTAAAGCAACATGATTGAAAGCTTCACAAAATAAAATAAGCAAAGCATATTTGACTATTGACCGTGGACTGCAACATTCAAGTGGACTCGTCATGTTCATCCCATATGGGCTCCTTCCTGAAGATGATCTCCCACACATGTTCGTTAGGCCGATAATAGAAGACGACCTCATCTCCACCCATCAAGTCATTGTCCGTTAAGAATCTGTGCCAAGGGTCATCCACATATTGTTCACCATTATGCATGGAGATGGTCCATATGTCACGAACGTCACTCCTATGTTGCACGGTCATACATGGTCTTGAAGCATCAACAAAATCGACAGCCTCGATAGGCAACAACTACAGGACAACAAAGGAAGTCACATTTCATACTATTGTTAACAACAAACTATGACTACTTCATGATATGCATAAGGTCTGACCAATGTTGTAGGTTTGGAGATGATACCGTCGGTTACATCGACAGTAAACACATATTTCCTAGTGGTTGTGGGAGGCCTTCCACATGATTGCCTATCCAGCAGTGGCATAAAATCCAAAAAAAAAAAGTGAAATAATTGTCAGGTGAAACAAAACGGACCAATACACCTTCATGTATGTTGAAGTTTCTTCTGAAGTCTTTCAGTCCATCGGCCAGGTAGTATTGCTGACCATTTTTCCTAACCTTAATGAAGTGCGGCGCTCCATTATATTGTATCTGCACATAAGCAGGGTAATGTGGAGCCCATTGCTTATGATAAGCTCTGGGGACCTCAATGTAGTTCTGCAATGTTACATTTCATTTCACAATTGTAAGTTGGATCATTTAGTCAAATGGATAAAATTTGGTCTGTTGTTTTCAGAAAATGTTTGACATAGTTACCCTATCAACATGGAATACTGTCTGAAAGGAGTATACGACTGTGCATGGCGACAAACTGGGAGGGGATTGAAATCCAAAATTTGCCCTAATTAGTAACTGCCCCAAATGGTGTGTTTCAAATGATCGAAGGACTTATGGGATTGGACGCGGTGGAGCCGTCGGTCCTCATGATATGTTAAGGGTGGTGTCTACTTCTGGGCAACACTAGTTAAAAGAGAACAAAGGTTAAAGGTTGTCTGAGGCACAAAAACATCCAACTATACATATTATGCGTCGACAAAGTAATGTCAAAACACAAAATTGAAAACGACAATAAAAATTGCAACATAAACACAAAACTAATGTTTCATTAAGGGTTGCAAAGCTGACGAGGGAAAAGGTGCAGAACAGAAATAGGAAGCAACAAGTAAGTGAACCCTAATTCCGAATAATACACATTTGTAAACAATAATGCACAACTGCAATGGTATTGGAACCGAGAAACACATGCAAGGATACATTTCAGGGCCGGAGAAAGTAAGGTCAAAACGCAAACCACTATGACCAGGCAAAACAAGGTGCAGAAAATCATGACGAACCAACAAATAAGCAACAAATGAGACATAGAGAAAAGATAATTATGTTTTATCGACCCGGTATGGAGGTCCTCAAAACCTTGTGACGAACAGGAACCTGTAATGACGTTATGGAATTTGCGATGAGGAGGAAGATGAAATCGCTAAGACCTGAAGTTCAGCACACGATGCACATGGAAGGGGGGAACGTTGAAAAGGAAAAATGCACAAAGAAGGAAATTTCAAAAATCGATTACTGAGTTGAACGTCGCAATAAATGCCCTTAGTAAGCTAAACGTAGGGGTCACCGTAGGGTCACGCGACTAGCATAAAAATGAATGAATGACCCATCAGCGACTTGCATCAGCATGATGTTGGGACGAGGGCTATTTTGGTCTTTGTACACACACCTGAAGGAAAAGTGTATTCATTCAGCAATCGTGTGTTTTAGGTTGTTGGTCACTGTTTTTTGTTTTTTGTATTTCCAATTCATAATAAGGCTTTTAGGCGTAAAAAAAATTATCATTTTTGCTGTAATATGCGTTATATTTTTTTCAATATTTTCAAATATCTTAATCTTATAATTATAGTTGGTCGCATGATGTAACGTAGAGGAAAATAGAGACGCAGAATGTGACGTACATTGTTTGTATATGTGTGTTGTCGTTTACGTGCGGTTGTTTCAGTGACTGAATGAGAAGTGATGATTATTAAGCATTAATGGTGTTTTCCAATAGCGTGCCTACGTGTAACGTTAACGTGACTGCATTTGCACTTTCAAATCGACCAACAGAGACGGAACTGAAGAGGCGCCATTTCGAACTCATGATTTGATGTTTTGGAATCTGAAAAGCCATGTTGTTTGATTTCGCCCATCTTGAAGTGGAGGAGTATTAATTACGGACGCGTTCTCCTAGGGTTTTCAATGCATTTCACAATTAATGCAATGGGACGAAACGGGATGAAAAGATTTAGCCAAATCTGTCGGACATGATATAAGACGATATAATAGTCATGGATTCCATTTTTACACATTACTTGGTTTCAAAATATAAAATCCGAAACGTTTGAAGCGTCAAGCGTAATGGACCCACGTTTGACAGCTGACAACATTAACATCAACGGTCCACACTTTCAGATGTGACAAGATTAACATCGATGGTCGGGAGCTTCTTATCCTCATCCATCAATGAAAAATGGACGTACAACATTACACTTATAATATTGTCACGCTTATAATATTGTCAATTAATGTCGTTAATGTATTGGTTACTTATGTATTACTGTTACAGACTTAGGAATACATTACATTTATTTGTAGGGGAAAATATATTGTGTGTATTTTTTTTTAACATTACGAATACATTTAATTTCGTTGATATTTACTCATTTATGTGTGATAATTTTTAAAAATAACAATAATCAATGTTAATTTCATTCATTAATTTTTTCCCCTCCACCATGTCCTTATGACTTAACCAAAAAATAACTCCTACTAATATATTTCTAAACAAATTTTCAATATATTTTAATTTATACCTTATTTCAATTAATATTTTAAAAAATATTTTCAATATTTTATCAATATAACAGTTACTGCTATTTGAAATTTAATATAATTGTAATTACACTTGTCTCCATATATGTTTAAAATTGATATTTTAAATATTTATATTATGTTATCACTAAAATGAAAAGTTTTTTGTTACAGTTATGTTTTATCATATAATTAATTATAATTCCAACAATTGTAAAATTAAAAGAAACAAATTTTAGTTACACAATCTTAGCTTTTATTATGTAATTAATTATAATTATCAACATTATAATTTTTTTATAAATTAATTATTGGTTTTCAACTGAGCCAATTAATATGATGTGATGTATATAGGTCATGTTATTTAATGGAATAACAATTTTTTAATTGTTATTATTTGTTGTATTATAAAATTCAAGATTTCAATTTCATATCAAATTCACAGCTTAACATATAGTTACATTACTACTATATTTTGACCATGTTATATCTATGACGCAACTCATCCACAACTTAATTCATGTGAAATTTCCTTATGAGACTTTTCATGCACAATAGAATATATTTTAAATACATAAGTTTGACTTGTCTAGTATGACCAAAAAACCTCTAAAGTACTTAAAATAAATTACCCTTTCATAAGTGAAATGAATCCCAATAGCAATGTAGGAACACTTGCAAAGTACTTAAAATAAAGTATAATAGTACGTATAATACTTTCATGACTTCTTAAAGTTAGGTTTCAGATTTCCTTTTGATAGTATTAACATGTTGCTCGATAAGCATAAAATTTGTAATGTAGGTTATGTATCATTTTTTATGTTTGTGTCAGCATGCATTCTAATAAGGCAACGAACTAAAGAAAGTTATTAATTAAGTTTTTAAGTCAATTTTGTAAGTAAATTTATTCATAATGGTAAACAAGTAAACCAGCTGTTTATTAAAGTAGTCACTACATTTCAATATATGTTTTGTGATGAAAAAAAGTTGCGACTAAAGACTTAAATATTCGTCACTACGAATATTTACTGACAATATTTTTATAAATAAAAGTTTACATTAAAATATAACAACAAAGTCATTACATATTGAACGATAAACTAAAACAATAGTATCAAAAAATACGTAAATCAAATACATTAATACAATATTTACATTGTGATAAAAATAATGAAGACAAATTACAATTTTGGTTTTAGAAAAATGACCGGATAATAAGTCTAAAACAAAATATTTAATAAAGGAATTCGCATTACTAACATGAGCACTTGAGTTAGTAGGTATATACCACCCACATTTTCCAAAGCTTATTGTATAGTGTGGAAAAAATATGTATATAAAAATGAGTAGGTATATATCACGGACATTCAACCAATTAAATAATCAGTAATAATAATTAATATAAAATGAAAACAAATATATAGAAATGATAAAATAATAGTTATTAATAAAGCAAAATAGATAAAGATAAAAGATACTGACAAAAATTAGGAAACATAAAAACTACTATTTTACGTATTTATTTTAATTTTTGTACTCAAAAATTTATTATTACTTACTCTTAATATGTTTTGTAGTCATATATTATGTTTGTTGCTTGCTATAAAAATTGTTATGATGAAGATTGTACAAAGTCCTTTCTTGACATTTACTCTAACTAATACAACTTAATTTAAAATTGTAATTTATATTTTTAGTTTCATAGAAATAATAGATGAAATTTTTTATTAAAAGGTAGTTGATATTTTAAGTACCCTCAAATCCACCACTACAGGGTTCTTGGTAAAGAAAAAATAAAAGAAAATTAGGTGGTTATTAGGGATGGAAATGTCTCGAGCCACTTGTCAAGGGCCTATGGCTCGGCCTATTTAAGGCTCGCCTCGGGTTGGGTCGTTTACTATAAAGGTCAACCTCAAGCTTTTTAAATAACTTTTGTAGATAAAAAGGCCAAAGTCAAACTATAAAAAAACCTTGTCAAGGTTGACAGACCGGCTTGTTTAAGTAATAATATTAATATTGATAATAATAATAATAACTATTATCTATACCATTTTTATGACATTATAGATGACAGGATGAAGTGACATAAAGTATTTACATAGTTCACTTGCATGTGGTAAATTTTCAAAAATAAAAAGATTGAAGTTAAAAGGATAATGCAACCAGATTAATACTTCCAAAGAAAAGAATATTTTGTTAAGACATTTTCAGACAATTTAAATATTTTTATTTGGCTATATTAGTATAAATCATCTTTAATCCATATATTTTTTAATTTTATGCTCTTTTTTTCATTTTCTTTTGATATTTTTTGTGTTTTAATAACTTCAATTCAATATGATTTTGTTTATCAATTATTTTTGGATTTGTACATTACTTATAAAAATTTTATAAGTTTCTTTTTTTAGTTTGTATTTCACTAGGTTTTAAAACAATTAATTGGTTAAAGACGTCTTTAAGCAGACTTTTAAATAGGCTCGTAGAGAGGCGGCCTCTCATTTTTTTAAATTCACTAAATTTGTAAATAAAATCTTATATTTTTATATTTTATTTTATTTATATTTATATAATTCAACCCATTGATTTTAATTTTTATAATTTGCACCCACTGACTTAGGCTCTTGGATCCGCCGACGTAGGCCAAGTCAGGCTTTTATGTAAGCCGAGCCGAGCCTTTATAAAAAAAGCAAATGACAGGTCATGAGCCAAGCTCAAGCCTTGCGTATTCAACTGAAGCCGAGCTTAATCAAAGTAAAGCTTGACTTGGCTTGGCTCATTTCCACCCCTAGTGGTTATGATTCTACTCTACTTATATTTTACTGCTGTCTATTTTAAAAGTTAACCATACAAAACTTGTTGTTAGTTATCTACTGACATCCTAGTACAGAAATGTCAGTACAATGAATATATAATATTTTTTTCTAATAATATTTTAAGGTGACAATAAATTAATATACATGTGTTTGAAAAGTCACATAACCAATATTTAATTGAAATTATTTTCATATTTTCACTTTTTTGCATATAATAAGTATATTTAACTACTTATCTCAAATGTCAACGTAACGAACATTCTACCCATTGATAGAGATTTGTATTCATTACTAGTAAATAATTTTAAAAATGACATTTACAACATAAATAATATTTCATTAATTACATTTTATTATTTATATTCGAATCATTATTTTTTTCTATTATTTATATGATAGTATTTATGTTTTCTTATTTTTATGTTATTATTTATATTTGCATCATTATATTGTTTTACTTATTTGTTATTATTTATATATTTCATTTATATTTTTGTTTATTTTTATTATTTGTATTATCTTATACTAAGAGGTTATATCTTCAAATGTTGTTTTTCCTTAAAATTTTAAATCATGAATAATTTGTTAATTACTTATTATCTCAAAATTGCTTTCAAATTTAATGTTGTCAATTGTAATTAAAAATAAATAGACTAATAAAATATCATATTTATGACAAACTCATTTTTTTCTTTTTGCCATAAATATCTTAATAATATTGACTACTAGAATGTGCATTAGTAACAATTTTAAATATTAAAATAATATATGTAGAAAAAATGTAATCAATTTATTTTAAATATCAAATAAATATGTTCACAATGTATTAAAATAATTCTTTATTTAATATATAACTATAATTATATTTACAAAAAAATTAAATTTAACGGAAACACAATTTTTCTGTATTAGCCAATTACTAAATAATGACAATAATGGATAATACGAAACAATATTTACAAAAATATTTGCTTTCTTCGAAAACGTAAAGGTTGATACCAGTGTCCGTCAAATCAGTCCTACCATTGGTTGCTTCATAATTGGATTCTGGCTGCCATCAAATTGCCTTTTGCTCCTTCAACTGTTATCCTCACGTAGACAGATCATTTTACTAATCACTTCCTTCAGCTTTCACTAAAAATATTATATTATATTATATTATATTATATATATATATATATACTTATTATTATTATTTTAGAATACTTTAGAAATATCGTCCCTTTGCAAAATCATTCAACCCACCGTCCTCGGTTACAGTATCGGTCTATGACAACCACAACCTGGCAAACTCTCTTTCGCAACCCTCATCAACCTTCCGAACTTCATAATCATGGACTGCGACAGCCTGGGGAGACATGATACACGGTGAGTGTCACCGTTAAATATCACAAATACTCAAATCCTTCTACTACCTTTGTTGGTTGTTTGTCTGATATTAGTCAATGTTGTTGCATGTCTACAAGGAATGCACAGAAAGAGGTGCAAACATCAGTTCGGATGGAGGACAAAGCTGGCACACAACATTCTTTTTTTTTTCTTTTCTTTTTTAGGACCCCTGTTGCAGATCGAAATGGATGGAGTTTGGGTCAGCTCATGAGCACTAAACAAATTCCTAAAGTGATTCACAAAAGCAAGGGCAATTTCATCTTGGGAGGAAGTGTTATGCCCATCCTCTAGCCTTATGGCAGCAATAAATCGACTGTGTCTGTTGCGCTTAATTAAAGCATGAAAGAATTTGGAGCATTTATCAGCCTGCAGGAGATATTTGTTTTTGATGAGCTGAGCAAATTTCATAGACTCTGCTTTTCTAAGCATAATGGTCTGCCCTCTAGTGCGGTTTGCCAGAGCAAGAAGGGAAGGATCTTGAGGATTTTGCTTTAGAGAATTAAGCACACTGTTATATTCAGCCTCAGCTAGCTCTACTCGGTTGGAGATGTTGCTGAACTCCTGCTTAAAAAGATTCTTCAAGGGAGCTTTAAGAGCTTTCAATTTCTTACAGACCTTGAACATGCTACAGCCATGAATATTTTGCTTCCAGACATCTGCAACAATTCTTAAGAAATTTGGATGATCCACAATAGCATTGTTGAATTTAAATGGAGAATTACCTCTAGGCACTACCAACTCAGTGGTGACAACTAGAGGAGTATGGTCTGAGATAGAAATAAACTCCATAACTTCACAAACAGAATTTCCAAAGGAATTGAACCAGGCCTGGTTACATAAAGCTCTGTCCAGTTTGCTCCACACCCTGCCATTAGTCCACGTGTATAAGGGGCCATGAGTGTTGATGCTCCCCAACCCCAGGTCAGAATAGCAATCAACAAAATCTTGCAACTCATAAGCATTGGGCTCAGCTCCATTGAAACGGTCGGTGGGAGACAGAATGGAGTTGAAGTCACCAATGAGGAGCCAGGGGCAATTCATATTAGCATTGATACTATTCAGATTTATCCAAAGAGATCTTCTTGCCATAATGGAGTGAAGACCATAGATGAATGAAACCTGAAGGCGCTTGGCAGTGGTTTTACAATCAATAGCACAATGAATCAATTGGGCATTTGACTCCAAAACAGAAAGATGAATCTTATCCTGCTTCCAGAGGATAAGAATTCTGCCAGCATTATGAGAAGCGAAGTTATGGGTGAAGTGCCAGTCACTAATCTTTCTTCTCATGATTTCCTCAACTGAAGCCTCATTCAACTTTGTTTCCAACACATCCATGACGTTAATTTCCTTGCAGCGAAGGAAGTTCTGCATCGCATGATGCTTCAGAGGCAAATTAAAGTCTCTGATGTTCCAAGAGGCAATGATCATGGATTCGAACGGGAGGAAGCCTCCTCGACCCTAGTTACAACTTTATGATTTCTTCCTCTTTGGACATCAGCTTGCATATCCTCAATACGGGTTGTCTTTATGAGTGACACTTTTTTACCTTTTTTCTGGTGTTTTGTTTTCACCTGAACAAACCCCTCTTCTATAGGATCATCCAACTCAGTGTTCCCTGTTTCTTTGAGGTCAGAAGAATTCTGAAGGACAGGAACATGATTTGCAACCAGAACATGTTTTCTGTGATGAGGGACAGACATATTAGTCTGGACATTCTTTGGATTATCAGAGGGGCCTGCTGTATTGGTATGTGGGGGCATTGCTGAATCACCCACTTGTGGCTGATCCAAGGTGGGGCAGGCTGTGATGAGAACAGGCTTATTTGTAGTGACAGCTTTACAATTAGTGAGGCGGTGCCCAATCATCTTGCAGTGACTGCAAAAAGAAGGTCTATTTTCATACTCAATCTTTTGCACAAAAGTCTTCCCTGTAGGAAGTCTAAATCGCACTTCATCGATGAGCTCCAAAGAAGCATCAACCTCAACTAAAGCTCTAGCAAAAGAAATAGACCCCTTAGAAGCAGTAAGATGGTCAGATCGAATGGGCGAACCAATCTTGGACAGGATTTTCCGAGGATTCCAAAGCTCCAGAGGTAGATTTCTGAGTTTAACCCAGACAGGGATCTTGCTGAGCTCCTCATTGCCAAAGTCAAAGAATGCTGGCATAACCTTCAGCAGTAGGGGTCTTTGAAATATGAAATAAGGGCCTGCAGAAAGGACTTGGTTCAGATCGTCCTCAGACTCAAATTTGAACACCAGCCAACCACTTTCATGAGCTGAGTATGAAAACTTGACTCCCCATTTTTGGCAACAATCCAGCAGAGCTTTCTTTCCTGGGAATCGACCAGCCACATAGCCAATAAGGCTATGTCCCCAAGCCTCTTCCAGGGGTTGCAAATCTGTTTCTTCCAACAGCACTTCATCATCAAAGGGTGGAGGGGAGAACTTCATTCCAAAACCTTTGGAAGGACTTCTGTTATCTTTGAATAGATTAACCCAAGGAGTGGGAGCCTTATTGTCGTCTAACTGCGATGATGACTTAGAGCCACAGGAGTGAGATGAATCATCATCAGTGGTTGAATCATTGTCCCCAAGGTGCAAGAAACCTCTGGGGAAGATTCAGATTCAGCACTGCATTCCGACAAATTATCAAACACTTGGTGTGCGACATCATCAGTTTTTGCAGAACTTGTCCCTGTTTTTTTTACGAGCACCTTGCCTACAAGGTTATCCTGTGAAGCAGTATAAGCATTCTGATTTGCTTGGACAACATCCAAGCAACCAGCCAGACCAGAAGTAGCAGATGTTTGGGATTTACCTGAACCGGAGGTAGTACCCTTCACCATAATTTGCTTTGCAACTGAGTGCGATTGACGACCCTTGTTCTTCCCCATCAAGAGCAATTCAAACTGGCACACAACATTCTTTACAGGTACACCATGTTGCTTTCAACGAGTTTTTTGTATTTGCAGGTGCACAACATTCATCATATGCCGCCACTTTTCATTTTGACCCGTTGTTGCTTTCAACTTCCCTTAGGAACCATTCGCAACCAATATGGCTACATTGGCTCAGGAAAAGGATCAAGGGGTCCTTCGTCATACCTCTGCTGCTACAACCTTGGATGATGTCGTCGGTGCAATAAAGGTGCAACATTGTCCTTCACTTTAACACCTGTTTTATGTTTTCATATGAACTTAATTTCATGACAAAAAAATTAAACCAAATATGTACTAAATTGTAAATGAATGTTACATTACGAGGATTTACACATATTTGACATTCGCATGAAGCATTTGAGTCAAACGATGGAAAACATGGACAAGCATAACAGAACAAGACTGGATGCAATCGAAAACACTAACTACACAATGTTGAAGGTCATTTGCAACTTTGTGAAGCAAGACCAGAATGAGTCAATGAAAGATGCTATGGACAATGTAGCAATGAGTGGAACCCAAAATACTTGTGTGAATGATCAAACACTTCGGTGTCAAAACCCTAACAAGCCGGTGTCCACCCCGACACTAAGGTCGACGAAAAACGAAGCATACTCCAAATCAAAGGCAACTTTGAACAATATTGAAACGATATTCATACCAGGCGACGACGATGATGAATTTATGAAGCCGTTGGCAATGGGAATGAAGGGAAAACTTGCGACTCAGGAAAGTAAAACCACCTACTCGTCTTCGAGAACAGTAAACCTTTCAAGACCGAACCAGATGAACACGACAGATGACTCCTCCCCTCCCGAACCATTCATGAGCAACTACGTTACTGGACTGACAGCAAAGGTCAAACATATTTATTAATCCGTATTGCCAAAAACTTACATACTAAAATTTGGTTCGGATCATTTTCTGACGTGCATGTAATCTAGGGCAAGAACAAGAAAGAAACCTTAATGGTGCCTAGGAAGTTGACTTTTCCCCAAGACAGTTATCGGACTTCAAAGAAGCCAAAAATTGACCAACATTCACAACCTTCGAATGCTAAAAAAGTGCAACAAAGTAGGGGCAGTTCGTCTGGAAACATCAGCAACAACAACCCAAGCCGGATCTTTCATAGGACTCAGACCAATTCCAGTAGGGGATACACACACACTATTCTTAAGGTGTTGCAATTCATACCATTTCTATTTGTTTAACTATATTGTTGCATAATATTAATATGTTTTACATGTACAGGACTTGCCCTGCTGCTTCAAGCCAACTGTGGACATGAATCTTACATTTGAGGAGACACAAGTTTGTGCATATGTGTTCAACCCTAATGTGGACCCGAGGTACGTAGCTGACAGTATGGTGATACTTGTAGATAAGTTTTCGTTCATATATATTCATGGGTACTCTTTACTTGGAATTCCACTAACATCGAAATGTTTGTTTTTTTTATTTTAATTTTTGTAATAGCGGGAACGAAATTTTATATAGGGTAGGAAACAACTTGGGCACACGACAAACCTTTCAGTCGTTGTGTCCCAATAAGCCAGTAAGGGAAGAGGTATATGGATCATTCGAAACTATGATATTGTATACATGCTACAAAATAGTGACTGTTAGAATTAATGTCTCATGTGAGAGGCATGTGACTTAGTAGGGACTAATAAATAAATAATTAATGATTAAGGGCTAAATTGTAATTGGGCTTAATAGGAGAAGTTTCTAGGTTAACTGCTACTTGATGAGAGTAGTGGTTATAAAAGGGGCTTAATACCCACTAACGTGAAATAAGGTCCCCTTCCTAACCTGAAAGTGTTCTTTTCTCACCCATAGTCATCACGAACGGAGAGAGACAGAAAAGAAAGGCCTAAGGAAGTGAAATCTTATTTCTCTCATTTTCAAGGAAATCAAAGTGCACTAGAGAGAAGTTCCTATGGAGAAAGGTACACATCATTATCTATTATTCTTTATTGATTGTTTGTGAGAATCATAAATTTCAAGATCCTGTTGGTTTTCTATAATTGATAGTCTAGGAAACCCTCAAGAATTTTTACATGTGGTATCAGAGCATGTGTTATGAAATTTATGATTCTCCAAGAATGATTTAATTTCTCCCAATTATACACAAACCCTAATTATGAAATTTAGGGATCTTTAATTTATATTACATGTATTTTCAATTACATGTTTTGATAACGTGCCTTTCGTGTTAATTATATTTTCCACTGCAAAGTATGAAATTCTGCATATATAAAATTTCATGAGAAGGAAAGCCATGAAAACTGTAGAATTTTTGGAAATTACATTTTGGAGAAAGGGAATGAAAATCAAAAAAAAAAAAAAATTCCGCCATCGTGAATTGTTTTATTTTGAAAAGCTGTGTGGCTGTAACAGTAGGTTATCTATAATTCCTATATTTTTAGAAGCTGCGCAGCGTACGTAGGAGTAGGTTATCTTTAATTCCTATATTTTTTTTAGAAGCTGCACAACGTACGTAGGATTGCTTTTAATTATAATGCTTTGAAAAAGGAAAACGTATGCGTACCAAATACCTTGCAGCTTTTAATTATAATGCTTTGAAAAAGGAAAACGTACGCGTACCAAATACCTTGCAGGATGAATGAATATTATGAAAATTGCCATTTGCAATCTTTGTTTGTTATTTGCAATCCCACCTGCCTTCTTTTTCTTTCGAATGTTATTGTTGAACATTATTGAAGGATTGAAAGTTTATGTCTTATAATTAATGTGAATGTTTTGAAATTATTGGTAACAGTAAGTATGTATATGTTACATATTCCTTTGAATGTGTTTGAATGCAAAATACAAATAAATGTGAAAATTATTTTATGGCCTAGAATGGAATTAATGGAATGGCTATGAATTGTTAATAGCAATAAGTATGTGCAGGCCATATATATTTGGTTGGAATTAAATGTATGTTAAATTTGTTAGTCACCAAAGTGGCCAAATTTGTAAGGTTATTTAATTCCAAATTAATGATTATTTCAATTACTCATAGAATAATGGATGCTAAATTATATGACTGTTGGCTTATGGGTAATTGAAATTCATTGTTATAAGGCATTTATGGATCGCCCAAAGGTTGATTAGTTGTTCTTATAATTAATGAATATTATTGTAGGCAATTTGTGTGTATCATTAGTTTTATTTATATACCCAAAGGAAATAGATACTACTAATTGGTGCATATTTAATTGTCAAATAATGTTAAAATTTTATTAGCATCATCATGTTTGTATGTTGTGTGTTGGTGTGTCACCCAAAGGAGAACATCAATATACATTGATTGTTATTTGAGTAAATTATATGTATGACTTGTGTTTCATGTACCAAAATGCTTATGTGAAGTTTTATTATGCAGTACCTGTTCCCAACTCATTGAATTCTCATGTATCATCTGTACCAATTTTTAATAGGCTTAACTTCTCTGACTGGAATGAGCAAGTCCAATTTCATCTCGGTGTTTTGGATCTTGATCTTGCTATATTGGAAGAGAAGCCTACTACTATTACTGATGCTAGTAGCAATGAACAGAAAGCTCATTATAAAGCTTGGGAAAGATCTAACAGACTCAGCCTAATGTTCATGAGAATGACTGTTGCAGACAGTATTAAGATAGCTCTCCCTAAAATCGATAGTGCTAAAGAGTTTATGGGGTTAGTGGGAGAGCGCTCTCAAACAGTTGATAAGTCTCTTGCTGGGACATTAATGAGTACACTAACCACCATGAAGTTTGATGGTTCGTGTACTATGCATGAACATGTCATTGAGATGACAAACATTGCAGCAAGACTTAAGACCTTGGGAATGGCTGTGAATGAGAACTTCCTTGTTCAGTTTATTCTAAACTCATTACCGTCTGAGTATGGCCCGTTTCAAATGACCTATAATACCATGAAAGATAAATGGAATGTGCATGAATTGCACAGTATGTTAGTTCAGGAAGAAACGAGGCTTAAGAATCAAGGAAGTCACTCAATCCATTATGTAAGCCACCGAGGGAATCGAGGAGCTGGAAAAAGATTTGTAAAGAAACATGATAAAGGCAAAGAACCATTAAATATCAAGGACGGTTGTCGCAACCTACCCTTCGGCGGGAGGGCGACGCGTGACTCGCGGGATGCGTGTTCCATGAAAGGAATACGCGCGGAGTCTCCACCAACGTTTATTTGAGGAAAACGTCGGAAAAACCGAAAAAGACGCGATCTACGAACTTTTAAGTGAAAGGCTCGGGAGTTGTATTTACGCACGGGGAACGTATTAGCACCCCACACGTCCGTCATAAGAGACAGCAGCCTTTAATCAAATGTGCAAACATGACTTAGATTTTTACATTCCCTTTTACGTTCTTATATCTTTTATACCCTTTTTATATTTTTCCTCTTTTTGTGGTCGACAAGGGTGTTTCCCTTTGCTCCTACGTATTCCTCAATTGGGATGAGGAAATCAGACCTACGTAGTTCTTTCTTATGCGTGAATCAAGTGATTCTTTTTTACTTGAAAGGTGATCATTTTAAGGCGTTGGACCTTAAAAATGATCCTTTTTACTTAGTAAGAAACAGAAATGATAAACTTTCAAAATCCTATTTTTGTGGACGAGCTTGACTAGGCGAGTCAATTTTAGCCTTAGTTTCACTTTAGTTATTAGTCAATTCAATTAAGAATGAGAAATCCCAAAGAGAAAACGTCCGATTGATTTTTCGCTTTATTTTACTAAAAGGTATTTATTATTATTATATTATTATTTTACCTCTTTTTTATTTCCAACGTGGTTACGGCACGACCGAACGGTCGGAATTCATTTTAACCGAAATTAACGGATGATACAATTCAAACGATCGGTGGAAATTTATTTTATTTTTAGATTAAGCGAGGAATGACTAAAATAACTGGCTTAAGCACGTCAAAAAGGGGTATAAAAAGTAAATGAAAATGAGAATAAAAATACATGAAACAAAATGTGGACCACCACGGGTACATAGAATGAATTAAAAAGCTTGGTTTGAGGTACTTACCCGTTGAAGACTGAAGAACACGAAGAACGGTCGAGAATCTTCGCGTAATTACTCACGGAAACGTTACGGAAACGTTACGAAAGCGCCTCGGCTTGGATTTTCTTCACGGAATTAATTTTCCTCAGCTATTTCGAGAGAGAGAAGTGCCTAAGGGGCTGAACCCTTTTCTACTTCACTTCTCCCCCTATTTATAGAAAATTGGGAGAGAAGCTTGCCACCCAGCTCGCCCAGGCGAGCAAGGTTGCTTCCTCCAGAAGCAACAGCCTTTTGGAGGAATCTTTTGGAGGGCCCAAGTGGGCCTGGTTGCTATTTGCACCCCCATTTTTACTAAATACACCCCCTGCCCTTTTTTGGTGATTCTTTTTTCGTAAAGTTATGGAAACTTACGAATTTCGTAATGATACTTGTTTTCTTTCCGTAATGTTACGGAACCTTGCGGATTACATAATCATCCCTTTTTTTGACTTACGGAATGTTACGGAACCTCACTATTTGTGCAACGATGCTTCCTTTTGATTTTCGGTGTGTCACGGAACCTTACGGATTGTGCATCAATATTTTCTTTTGATTTCCGGCATGTCACGGAATTTCACAAATTGCCTAATGATGGGTGCCAAGCACCTCAAAATGACCAAACACAAGTTGCATGCCACCAAGCAAAGGTCCCCGGACGAAATTAGGGTATGACAGTCCTGTGCAAATCCAGAAGAAAGCATCAAAGAACAATAATTGTCATTTTTGTGAAAAATCTGGACACTTCCAGAAAGATTGCCCAAAGCGTAAGTCTTGGTTCGAAAAGAAAGGTGAGCTCAATGCTCTTGTATGTTTTGAATCAAACTTAACTGAAGTTCCCCATAATACATGGTGGATTGATTCTGGATGTACAACTCATGTTTCTAATACTATGCAGGGATTCCTTACAATCCAGACCATAAGCCCAAATGAGAAGTTTGTTTTCATGGGGAATAGAGTGAAAGCTCTAGTGGAAGCGGTCGGGACTTATCGTTTAAAACTCGACACTGGACATCATTTAGATTTACTGGAAACTCTTTATGTACCTAGTTTATCTAGGAATTTGGTTTCATTATCTAAACTTGATATTACTGGATACTCTTTTAATTTTGGTAATGGATGTTTCAGTTTATTTAAGTATAATCATCTCATTGGTACTGGTGTTCTTTGTGATGGTTTATATAAATTGAAATCGGATGGTTTGTATGTTGAAACTGTTTTAACTCTGCATCATAATGTTGGCACTAAACGTAGTTTAGTGAATGAACGATATGCTTTCTTGTGGCATAAACGTTTAGGTCACATTTCTAGAGAAAGGATAGAAAGATTAATAAAGAATGAAATTCTTCCTGATCTAGATTTTACGGATCTAAATATTTGTGTGGATTGTATCAAGGGAAAACAAACAAAACACACAAAGAAAGGAGCTACAAGAAGCACTCAGCTTCTTGAAATTGTGCATACATATATTTGTGGACCTTTTGATGTTAGTTCTTTCGGAAGGGAAAGATACTTTATCACCTTTATTGATGATTATTCACGTTATGGTTATGTCTACTTACTGCATGAGAAATCTCAGGCAGTGAATGCTTTGGAAATTTACTTGAATGAAGTAGAAAGACAATTAGACAGAAAGGTGAAAATTATTAGATCTGATAGAGGTGGTGAGTATTACGGAAGATATGATGAAACTAGGCACCACCCAGGTCCATTTGCTAAGCTCCTTCAGAAATGAGGCATTTGTGCGCAATACACAATGCCTGGTACGCCACAACAAAATGGTGTATCAGAAAGGCGTAACAGAACTTTAATGGATATGGTTAGGAGTATGTTAATCAATTCAACCTTGCCCGTATCTTTGTGGATGTATGCTTTGAAAACTGCCATGTATTTGTTAAATAGGGTTCCTAGTAAGGCAGTTCCAAAGACACCTTTTGAACTGTGGACAAATAGGACACCTAGTATGAGGCACCTGCATGTTTAGGGTTGTCAGGCAGAAATAAGAATTTACAATCCACAAGAAAGAAAATTGGATGCAAGAACAATAAGTGGAAATTTCATTGGTTATCCAGAAAAGTCAAAGGGGTATATGTTTTATTGTCCTAATCATAGTATGAGAATTGTCGAAACTGGAAATGCAAGGTTCATTGAAAACGGTGAAATCAGTGGGAGTACAGTTCCACGAGAAGGGGAAATTAAAGAAGTTAGAGTGCAAGTCCCTTTAGCTTTTGCCTCTAGCAGTAAGGTGATTACTACTTCAGTTATTGCTACAAACAATAATGAAGAAGTACAACACTATGATGAGCCCATGATACATAATGAACCCATTGTGGAAGAACCACAGGAAGTAGCATTAAGGAAGTCTCAAAGAGAAAGAAGACCAGCTATTTCGAATGACTATGTGGTATACTTACATGAAGCAGAAACAAACTTAAGCATTAATGATAATGATTCAGTTTCATTTTCACAAGCTGTAAGTTGTGATAGTTTTGAGAAGTGGTTAAATGACATGAAAGAAGAGATAGATTCCATGGAACATAATGGTGTTTGGGACCTTGTAGAATTACCAAAGGGTTGTAAGAGAGTTGGTTGTAAGTGGGTCTTCAAGACTAAACGTGACTCTCATGGCAACCTTGAACGTTACAAGGCTAGACTTGTTGCTAAGGGATTTACTCAGAAAGATGGCATTGATTATAAAGAGACGTTTTCACCAGTCTCACGAAAGGATTCTTTCAGGATTATCATGGCATTAGTAGCCCATTATGACTTGGAGCTACATCAGATGGATCTGAAAACTGCCTTTTTGAATGGAGATTTAGAGGATGATGTTTATATGGACCAACCAATGGGATTCTAAGTTGAAGGGAAGGAACACATGGTGTGCAAATTAAAGAAATCAATATACAGTCTTAAGCAAGCTTCCTGCCAATGGTATTTGAAATTTAATGATACCATTGTTTCCTTTGGATTTAAGGAAAACACTGTGGATCGGTGTGTATATCTGAAGGTCAGTGGGAGTAAGGTTATGTTTCTAATCCTGTATGTTGATGCATATTGCTTGCAACTAATGATCTTGGTCTTCTTCATGAGACTAAGAAGTTTCTTTCTAGTAACTTTGAAATGAAGGATATGGGTGAGGCAAGCTATGTGATAGGGATAGAAATATTCCAAAATAGATCAAAAGGATTGTTAGGCTTGTCTCAGAAAGCATATATCAATAAAGTACTAGAGAGATTTAGGATGGAAAAGTGCTCAGCATCTCCCGTTCCAATTCAGAAAGGAGACAAATTTAGTCTCGCACAATGTCCTAAAAATGATATGGAATGGAAGCAAATGGAAGCAATTCTGTATGCATTAGTTGTTGGGATTATTATGTATGCTCAGACCTACACTCGACCAGATATAAGCTTTGCAACCGGAATGTTGGGAAGATATCAAAGTAATCCAGGAATGGAACATTGGAAAGCTGCAAAGAAAGTTCTGAGATACTTACAGGGAACAAAAGACCACATGCTTACATATAAGAGGTATGATCACCTAGAGGTGATTGGATATTGACTCAGACTTTGCTGGATGTGTGGATACAAGAAAATCCACTCTTGGCTTTGTATTTCTCTTAGCCGGAGGAGCAATATCGTGGAAGAGTGTAACACCCTGATATATATATATATATATATATATATATATATATATATATATATATATATATATATATATATATATATTAATTATTAGTAATTATGTTTGATGTTTGATTATTTGTTGCGTTATTTTCATCCGTAATTATTTTTACGGAAGTTAATTTAGTTAATAGAGGGGTGGATAGATAAGGATCTAGCTTCTCAAAGAAGCCTCTTGAGAAAGCTTCTCAAAGAAGCCACGAGGAAGCCTCTTAATGAAGCTTCTAGAGAAAGCTACATGACGCTGCCTCGGTAAAAACGCTGCCTAGCCTTCATTAACCGTTGGATCTTCTCGAAATTTGGTCTGCAACTTCACAAAACACTTCTCCATGATCTGACCGTTGGGATCTTTGAGAAGATGTCTGCCGTGTGCTAGAAGCCTCTTAATAAAGCTTCTAGAGGAAGCCTCTTAATGAAGCTTCTAGAGAAAACTACATGAAGCTGCCTCGGTAGAAACGCTTCCCAGCCTTCGTTAACCGTTGGATCTTCTCGAAATTTGGTTTGCAACTTCACAAGACACTTTACCATGATTTAACCGTTGGGATCTTTGGGAAAATATCTGGAGTGTGCTAGAAGCTTCCGTTCCCGAGAGCATCTCTTATTTAAGCATTTCAGCCTTTGCTTTCTTGTAGCTTAGGAAAAATGTCATTTCTTCTTCTTTCTTTCTTTCAAATCCATTTCTAAAGTTCCAAGTACTTTCTCCATCACCCACATCCACCATTAGCCACCACAAACCATCATTGTTCTCCATTGAAAACCCACACCGAGAGGAACCCTTCAACCGAAGCAGAATTTCCAACTTGGCTTGCGGTTTCGGTAGAGAACGAAAACCCTAATCTGATCTTTCGTTTTCTTTCGAGAGACTTGTGTGGAATCGACAAGCAAGGACAAAAAGGAATCTTCAAGTGACGCGACGAGGAATCCGTGGGGTAGCTCACTATAGGTAAAGGGAGTTTATTATAAAATTTACCATTTTAACATCATAGTTAGGGTCAGGGAACCTAGCTATGAGGATATCTGCCTGTCCCTGTTGCATGCTGATTTTTCTTCAAAGAAAATTACGTTTTAACTAATGGGATGCGATATATATATGTATTGTGATGAATGATATTGTTTTGGCTGTTTGAAGACTGTGCGTGTGGAAATGATATTGTTGTGTTTGTTTGAATTGTTGTTGATGTTGCTATTGAGGATTTTAATTGATGTGATGATAATGATGATTATGATGATATTGATTTGAGATGACATTGTTAATAAAGACCATGTCAACATGAATTGTTATTATTGATGAATATGTGAATATGAAATGAGGTTGTTGTTGTTGTTGATAACGTCATTGAGATGAGATGATATTTATGTTGTGAATGACATGGAAATACGATTTGTTGATTGATGTTGGAAATGCATTGGCATGTGCATGTTGTGTATGTTCGTGGGGGGCACTGTGCAATGACCTTTTAGGGTATTTGGCACTAGCTTTTGGCCACGTTCATACGTTGGATGTTGTGTATGATCGTGGGGGGCACTGTGCACTGACCTTCCAGGGTCTTTGGCACTAGCTTTTGGCCACGATCATACGTCGTATGAAGTGTATGTCATGGGGGGGTAGAGTGCACTGACCTTGTCGGATGGCCCAGACGTGGGTAACTAGCGTGGTTAGAGAATCTAAGCATTCCTGAGGGGATGCTTAGGTGCTTTAATTGGTCCATGGTCTTTGGCATTTACCTTTGGCCGTGATCATAGCTCATACGACACAGGAAATAGAGTAACTGTGGCCAAGTGTACTTTGTACTAGGGGGCTGTCACCTGGTAGGGAACACCTTTGGGCTCCCAGGCTGATCACCTATGGGAGGGGGGCTGTTACGTGCACAACCGGGTGGTCTCGACAAACTCAGCACAGTTCCCTAAGTGAGAGTGTCGTGTAGACACGCTTAGGCTATTTCCTGAGATTTGGTTGTTGTTGGTACGTACCACATTGCATCTGAGTGTTGAGTTAGGTGCATGCATCATTCTGTGCAGTCTTGATTGGGTCCATGGATGGATGATGAGTAATTGTTGGATGTGAATGATGAATATTTGTTGGATATCAGTGTTGAATAATGATTGTTGTGTATGCTTATCATGTTTGCCTATGTTCCTTGCTAATTGTGGTTATTTGGAATTGGTATTGGTTCTTTTATAATAAACTCACCCTTGCAATTTTGTATCGTGTGGTTGATACCTGTGATGATCACGAACCTTGTTCGTGGGAGCAGAATGACAGTGGCAGGGTGTAGGGAGTAAGATTCTGGTGAGGAGCCGTCGAGCCGACGTGATGATGTTGGCGTTATTTTGGGAGAGAGTTGTGTTTTGTAATCAACTCCTCCGTAGTTGGCTTTTAAGTTTTATTTTGTTGAGTTAAAGATGTAAAACTAGAATTTTAATTTTATATATATATATGAACATATTTAATTTTCATTATGTGTATGACATGTACTGAATTATTGTTTCTATGTAATTATGCATATTCACTTAAGTAATGACGTGTTGTTGGATGAATTTATGTTGTGACAAAATCACTTCTATTTTCATAATCAAAAATTAAGGGAGTTCTTTTTATAAAAATTGAAATTATCGAATATTAGAGTGTGGATACCGTAGCGACGAGGCGGGTCGTTACAAAGAGTGCAAAACAATCAGTTGTTGTTGCATCCACCATGGAAGCTGAATTTGTAGCATGTTTTGAGGCTACAATTCAGGCTAATTGGCTGTGGAACTTTATTTCCGGGCTTGAAATTGTCGACAGTATTGCTAGGCTGCTGAAAATGTATTGTGATAACTCCGCAGCAGTATTCTTTTCTAAGAACGACAAGTACTCTACGGGTGCTAAGCATATGGAATTGAAGTACTTTGCCGTGAAAGAAGAAGTTCAGAAACAAAGAGTGTCAATAGAACATATTAGCACAAAGCTTATGATAGCTGACCCTTTGACAAAGGGATTACTGCCCAAGACATTTATAGAACATGTTGAAAGTATGGGCATTATTGTTATTGATGATCATTAAGTGTAATTTACCTTATGTAATTTTGCTGACACTCTGAGCTCAATTATGATATGTTTCTGATTACCTGTTCTCTATGTTTGCATGCATGTTTGTGTTAGAGTAATGTTAACAGGCTTTGTCTTGAATGAAGACATTATGTTGGACCAATTATGTACTCCTAACTAATGGTCATATTAAGGAGAAGACTAATTTGTAGTACATGGAAGGGACTATGTCGATTAGATGATGTACAACCGCCATGACTCGAATTGGTTCCTATTCTTAATCATGAAATTATGATGTACCCAATGTATAGAACAATTTAGTCAATTTTTAATGCGCATTATGTTAGTTAATCTATTTATTTATTTAGTCCATAATGTTTATTAATGTCACATGAGCCAAGTGGGAGAATGTTAGAATTAATGTCTCATGTGAGAAGCATGTGACTTTAGTAGGAACTAATAAATAAATAATTAATGATTAAGGGCTAAATTGTAATTGGGCTTAATAGGAGAATTTTCTAGGTTAACTGCTACTTGATGGGAGTAGTGGTTATAAAAGGGGCTTAATACCCACTAACATGAAATAAGGTCCCTTTCCTGACCAGAAAGTGTTCTTTTCTCACCCATAGCCATCACGAACGGAGAGAGACAGAAAAGAAAGGCCTAAGGAAGTGAAATCTTATTTCTCTCCTTTTCAAGGAAATCAAAGTGCACTAGAGAGAAGTTCCTATGGAGAAAGGTACACATCATTATCTATTATTCTTTATTGATTGTTTGTGAGAATCATAAATTTCAAGATCCTGTTGGTTTTCTATAATTGATAGTCTAGGAAACCCTCAAGAATTTTTACATGACAACATTCGAACTTGTTAAATTTGTTATTCAATGCATTGCAGATAATACTATTCATGGCTTTGAAGGTTGCTTACAGCCAACTCTACCGCACCAGGAGTGTTTGGTGTATGCCACCAGCCTTTGCGGTATACCATACTTTATATAGTTATTGAATAAAATACAAAAATGAATTAACCTTTTATAATTATTGTAATTCATTCCAAAAACTGCCATTTGAATATCATTACAGGTGGACGTCATTAATGGAAGTCCAGTGGAAACTCTAATTCAACATTATGGAAAGGATTGGATGCCTCCATTTTCCAACTTGAACCTGGTAAGTAATGTTTGTAACGAATATGATGATTAACCTATACAAAATTTAAATAACTGGCTACAAATAGTTACAGGGTCGACATTTATTTAATTTCAATTTTTTATTTGATTTAATTTTTTAGATTTACATTACGATTGTTCAAAATTCAGCTCATTGGTATCTCATGGTCATAGACATTAATGACAGAAAAATTTATCATCTAGATTGTGACCTCACAAGTGAAACCGCATATGAACGCAAAGATAGCATTAAAATCATGGTTTGTTTATATATTTTTAAATTTTTTTTGTGTCAGATCCATCACATATTGTTATATAATCATTGAGTAACAATAATTATATAAACAGGCCAATGTCATGCTCAGTGTTCTAGAAATTGTGTTTCCAACACAAGAATTTGTTATTGGCTTTGATGGAATGGATTGTTGGGATATTGTGGAAGCCAGAGGAATCCCAAATTGTGGATCCAGGTGACTTTTAAATACATAACACAATGACTACAAATTAGTGTTATTCTTGACAAATAATGAAACACAAAAAATGTTTATTCCTTAATTGTAGTGAGAAATCCTCATTATGGGTCCTTGAATGGATGCAAATGGAGGAGTCATTTGTCAGTCTCTTGTATGGAGTGGTAAGAATTGCAAATGTTATTCGAATTTGTTAATTTTAATTTTATTTCATATGCGCCATGTCCATATTTCGTTTCATGTAGTCCATAATGTAAATGTCGGACTTTATGACATATAAATGCAGCTAGAAGAAAAGGCCGTCAGAATGAAGGTGGCAATGATCGTGCTGTTAGGGACACACAACCAGTGCAAGGGAGAGTTGATTAGAAATGCAGAGCGCAATTGGCATGACTGTATCCATGCCAAACACTGAGGATCCGTTCACTTTTGTTTTTTTTTTCATTATTTGTTCACCATGGGTATGTTTTTTTGACAATGATCGTCACAAATGATGACTGCACCTGCGATCGTAACCATCGCGTCGTACGAACAATTGCTTCTATTTTAGACTTCTGCTGCATAAATTAATTGCTTACACAGTCACAATACATATAATTTTTGTAATATTTTTGCGTCACGAGCGGTATATTTTGTTTACAATTTTTTCGTGCTGAACACCATGGCCAATGATTTTATATATGTTACTTTAATATTGCATGTGAAAGGCTTTTTTTGGATGGTTCACTGCTATTTTCCCGTAAAACTCATACAGTACATCTTTTCAATTCGTTTACAATTATATGCCTTACTCCATATTAAATGTATAAAAATATATTTTATTTTTTACCAACCTCTACTTATTTCACACACAACCGGAATAATACTTACAACTATTAAAAACATGTACATGCAAAAACAATTCATATTGTAATTTATTAATTTTTTACTGACATACAAAAAAAATGCATGGTCATTATTATTCTTAGTAATATTACTTACGTATACTTTTGTCTTTACTTTTTTTTTCCTACTACTCATCATATATTAACAAAAATAAAACACTTGGCTTGCCTACACCACCAGACGACGTGAATTGTCAGTTCTTTCGCATTCCCCGATTCATCATACTATACATCTTTTCACGAAATTCGTTGTGACTCCCGCACTTCTCCTGACCACTCATCTTCTTTTACATCCACGCCCCATTCGTTACCCATTAAGTTACGGAAAAAAAACACTGAACTGCCACCCAACAACAGAAAACACTCGTCGTCCCACTCAACCGAGACCGAGACAACCATGAGTTCAGACTCACCGTCCCAATCAACCGACACAACCACCACTTTAGACTCATCATTTGCATCTGTTAAAAGCAAGGCAAGTGTAAAACGAATAACTGAGTTACCTTGTGGCTTTTGTCGGTACATGCTTACCTTTTCTTCATCTTATACTATTTTGTTCTGTCTATGAACCACGAAAACTATGAGTGTCAACTATTTATTTCGATTTCTTATCCTTTCACTACCACACACCACAATAAAACTATTGTTTTTGCGGTGTTTTTTGTGTTCGTTGATATTAAAATCGCAATATTCCACTCATGCATGCTGATTAAATGTAAGGCACTCCTGTTAGGATCCCTATCATCAAATTCACATAACATTCTGTTTTTTTTTTTATAATTTTTGGCTGACCTAGATTGAACGACTCATATAGGTTATATGTAAATTAACTAAACTTTATTTGAATATACACCAAATATGACTTTCATTTACCTGCAATTTTCTGTTCTTATTCTTCAGTCTGAATTCCACTCTAATGTCATTATCGCAGTACCGTGTGTCCATCAAAATCTAAATTTCTTAACTGAACATGTATTTGCTTTTACTCATTGCAGGCTCATTAATTTTATTCTCTTATTTTAATTGTCCACATATTTCTGTGACATACTTCGTTTTAATTATTGCACTGTATGTCACTACAGATTCAATATCCAGTTAACCCACAACCCTTAATCTTGCAGTTCACAGCACCATTCCACAATGATGCGGTTATCTTATTTACCCATTTTTCTTGGCTTCTTTTTTTCTTTCATTTTCATTGCCATATTCTGATTTTGTTTTTCTGACGATGGTTTTTGCAGGACACCATAGATGTGCCTTATTTTTACCACCAACAATGGCAAGTATACCCTCGCTTTGTCCGCTTGAGATATCTTGAAACAACATTTTATATCAGAGTTAGACAGCATCACAACAAAGTCTACTTTGCCGATGGACTAAACCACTTAAGAAAAGATTTGGCAATTTATGAATCTGTGACCATTACATTCCTGGCAATGGAAAACAAATACACTTTTGACATTTTTTTCACCCCCGATCTACAGCACCAGAGCTGCGGGAGGCCACTCTTGTTCTCAAGAGAGTATGTTTGGACAATTCAAATTACACAGTCAATGCTTGGTGCACCGGGACTGCTGGTAACCATAAGAACCTCTTCCAAGTTCCTTATACAAATTGCTGCTTATATATGACATTATTTTTTCTGCCATGCAGAGACTTCCAAATTGTGTCATGCCACATGTAAATGCTTGCGGTCAACACATGACCATCCTTAGAAGAGTTGGACCTCCATTACAGTGGAATGTTGAGGTCCTTCATGGAATGAACAGATATGTTATACAATCATGGTATCAATTCCTCAGGGATACTGATTTGTCACACGGTGATGAGGTCTCCTTCTATTGCAGGATCTACGACAAAATATGGGAAATTGTGATCCGCCGCAAAATAAATTGGGATCATTAAATTCTTTTTATGTAATTTTAACTTGTCTATCTTTTTTAATTTGCTAAACAATTTCCATATTTGACGTTGAACACTACATATATTATCAATATTTGTTATTTGCAACTTCGGTTTCTTTTGACGTATTGGGCCCATTGGCTTTCTTTGCATTCGTTGGGCCGTAGTCAACACTTTGCTATTTGCACATTGGGTTTCTTTTCATTTGTTGGGCCCGTTGCCTTTCTTTGCATTTTTGGGCCCTACGCACCAGTTCGAATTTTGTTATATCAGCCATCTTATTAAACTTTTTTGAACTTCCCATTATTACCAACTTTAGCAACTCTACAACACATGAATTTTTTTATGCTACCTCACTATCTAAATACCATATAATCTTTTTATAATAATTATATACAAAAATGTCACAATTATCATGATTTCTTATTCATTCTTGGTATAAGTAAACAATTTTACTATGTATAAAAATTCTAATTTAACAAAATATGTTTTTATTAAAAACTTAATTTGATTCATTACTATGTACAAATATTAGTTACTTGGTTTGTATTATGCCAAATGGACAACTTCAGTTGTACATGCCTCAAGTGGTGTTCATAAAATGCTTAAGCTACAATTACACAATTCAACAATTCCACAATTACAGTGCACATTACAAAAAACCAAAAACCATTTGCCTAATTACATTCCCCCCCTCCTACATTATCAAATTACACTCCTCTGCTACATAATAAACACAATAAGAAGCAAATACAGACCCAACAAACAACCAATACAATCCATAAACATTTTTCCTTCATCTTCATGTCACTAATCCTGCTTTGCAAACCCTTTTCCCTCAACTTCAATTCATCAACCTCCTTCATCAAGCCTACAATGATCTTCTTTTGACGATTGTTGCCAATTGGATCAAGCCACTGAAAAAAATTACACCATTTCCTGCCTGTATCTTACATGCCCAACATAACCAATAACAATCAACAATTAACACATAAATCAATCCCTACCGAATTCATTTTTTTTCACATGCACCAAATTAATATTCCTTACCTTGTATAGACCACAACCATAAAAACGCCTCCCTGGATTTTCCTCAGTCCACGATGTCACTAGTGGAGCCTCTATGTTACACGGACAAAACACGCGACTTCGGGCCTCAGAGGTGTACGATGACGAACTCCTTTCCATGGCACCACTACGCAGAGACACCGACAACTACACTAAATTGATAGATAACTCTTTATCCCATGAAAATATTCACATCTAACAACTTTATACAATTTTTCCTTCTAAATTGTCCACAACAAACGACATGCATCTTCAAAACTACAACACATAATATAACAACAAAAATCAAAACGGTACAACATTCAGGCAACCCAAACTGCAAAAGAAACATGAATCAAAACACCACAATAACAACCAAACAACAAAACAGACTACTCAACCAAACTAAAACCATTGCTATAATCACATACACAAAACACAAAAACAAACGAAAGATAGTTTTTCTAATATTTGCATATATTTGTCTAATATTTGCATATCAATTTTTTGGCATCACAAACACAAAAATAAAATACCAAACAACTGCTATTTTTCTTTCTTCATCACCTTCAAAGGGTGAACTTTCTTATTTCCACAACAAACGAACGATTATTTTTCTTATTAGGACTGCTATTCAGTGACAATTGTACTTCACCACTTCAGCCTTCCTAAAATATATTTCGCAAACCATACAACATCCATGTGAAAAACTACAACACTTAACAACACACTACCCATTACAACATTCGCCCAACACAATTTGCAAAACGGACATCATTCGCAAAACCATAATAACAACCAGTTCAATATAAAGGACAACTCAACCGAACTAAAACCCTAAAAACGAATACCGACTAAGGTCAGCAACGATACCATCGCCAACCTAGTCCAAACAAACACATGCAAAAGGAAAGGGAGGTTGCGGATCTGCACCCAAAGTTCCACCAACCTGGGCTTTCTTTTGTCCTCTGTTTTAGTCATCCTCAATGGACACAACGCTCTGCTTTGATCATTTTACCGCGACGAAGACAACGCTCTGGTTGAATCACGACTTCTGCTATGGTATCGCAATAATCTCTAAATTGCCGGCTGTGGTTTTTCAGAAGGGGGCTGTGGTTTTTCAAAAGATTGTTTCGTTTGCTTTTGAAAAAACCTTTTGGGGAAAGCAGAAAAAGTAGTCGAGGGATGCTTTGGAACTTCAATCACGCATGGGGGGACAGCAGACACACAAGTCTAGGCATCCATTTACTACCGGTAGCAAGGAAAAAATAAGGACCATTAGATTTGTTTTTCACTAATCGGACGGTTCGCATTGCTTAATTTTTTAAATGTCAAACTTTCTTAGGGTGCGAAAGTAGTTTCACTTTCGCACCCTAGACATCGTTATGGTTAAAATAATAAGAGCGACTGACACATAATAATATAATATATTTATTAATTATTTATTTATTATTCGTTTGAAAATTAATCTTATGTTAACATTTAAATTTTAAAATAATTAATTTATTATAATGATGACTAAAAGCACCATGACAGAAAAGCGCATTGGAAAGGCAAGTCTTGGGAATAGAAAAGTGCATTGGAAAGGTAAAGAAAAACGCATTGGAAAGGCAAGTCTTGGGAACAGACAAACGCATTAGAAAAGTAAACGTTTTAGGAACAAAATACAAATAATTAATTGTTACATATTTACATTTACAATGGAAATAAATGAATAAACGCATTGTAACAAAAGACAAAAAGTATTAAATGCACAATAAAATTAAAATTAACAAAAATCATTAATATTAATTAATTAATAAAAATAATAAATGGAGGCTGACACCGACGTTTTTGGGCAGGAATGAAGGCTCTTGACATTGCCAAACGTAAGCACGGATGCGTCCACGTCAGCATCGTGAGCAAAGAAAATGAAACTTTCTCCTACAAAGAAAACGAAGAATGGTGAAGAATGTTCAAGAACACCAAAAAGGTCAACATGGTGCAGGAACAACAAAAAATTAAATCTTTTTCATTGCGAGAACTAACAAAACAAAATAAAGACAGAACAAAAGAAACACCAAATGCAAAGGAAGAACAATACTCAACCGCAGATATATAAGGCTGAGAAAAAAAATCAATATTTTGTAGCGTCATAACCCAAAAATCAAAGCTTTTTGGAGGAAAAAATCGTAGCTTTAGAAGTAACAATGAACATGCAGTGCAAAACAAAAAACAAAAAAAACACATACAAATGCAAATATATAGAGGTAAAAAAAGAAAACGTAGAAGAAGACGGAGAGGGAAAACGAAACACATCAAAACCACATCAAGAGGGATAGAGGCAAAAAACAAAGCTTTTTGAGATAAAGCAAGAAAATGAACTTGTGTTCATGGAGTTTGGAGATAAAAATAGAAGCTTTTTGAGATAAAAATGAAGTTTTAGAAGAAACAATGAACATGCAGTGAAAAAACAAAAAACCGGAAAAAAAACGCATACAAAATCGAAGCTTTTTGGAAAAATGAAATACATCACAAACCTGCCCTCCAAATGTCGGAGACTATTTGTTTTCTCCGTTGTTGCTGTTGGTCACAAAGATACCCAATGCTACAGATCTGAACCCAAAATGCGAGAAAACCAAGAAAAAACAACATTGGAGAAGGCTCAGGAACACAAAAAAATTTAAGCTTTGACAGAGAAAGCAAGCACACGAACATGTATTTATGGAGTTTGAAGATAAAAATCAAAGCTTTTGTTTTGCAAAGAAAGAACAATACTCAACCACAATCAAATAAGACTGAGGAACACAAAAAACAAAAAAAAAGGGAGGGAAAAGTACTAAAAAAACAAAAAATGCTTCAATCATCAATCATACAAATCATACACAATATATGTAAAAAACATAGAAGATGGGAAGTGAAATGAAAACTTACTAAGGATTATTATGCGTATGCAACTATGGTGGAAAATAAAAATTAGAAAATGGAGAGAATAAATAGAAGAGAGAACAAAGAGATACTAATTAGAGTTAGAGAACTCACGGAAAATGGAAAAAAAGAATGAAAGAATGGTCGCTGCAAAAATGAAAATGCAAATATATCAGGAAACAAGAAATACAATAAATAAATAAAAAGGAAAAAACAATTAAATAATTAAAAAATAAAAAATATGAAGAAATGTGAAATAGAAGTACAGAAACAAAGTATATTGATAAATATAAATATAAAAAAGTGCATCAGTAAGTATATTAATTTCATTTATTAAAAACACGTCGTTTAATAAAACATTGTATAGGTAAAGCTCCGTGGGACCCACCTTAAAGGCCTAACCAGCCCATGTGATATGCCAGAGAATAAGGAAAATGAGCATACGTGTACTGATGAGTCCTCAATTGTTAAAAAAACGTGAAGTAGCAAATTTAGACACAAACTAAAGCTGGTCCATACGTCTTTTGTCAAAAAGATTATCTAAAGCAATAAAGGCACTGCTATTGCCAGCACTTGTCAATAATGCACCGAGTCGAGTAATCACCTTTTTTCTGGATCATTCATTTGTATCTACAGCATCATGATGTAAACTTTGAAAAAAACAAACAAACGATGTCTTAATGCAAAGTAAAAAATATCATTTGTTTACTTGATAATTTTTACCTTGATTACTTTTATTGCTCTATATAAGAGACACTAGCTTCTGTTGCATTTTGCTACCAACTCCGGCTTGTTCAGTCTTTCTTGGAACTTTGTTACTCTCACACATGTCTCGCTCCGTGCCTTTGGTTTCAACCATTTTTGTCTTGCTTCTGCTTCTGGTGGCCACTGGTAGGCCTTTCTTTCTTGACGCTAATTAATATCTACACTTTTGGGTTTCTTTTATTGTGATCTTAGTTAGTTAACAAGCTATTAGCTACTGTTCTTACACCTTAATTTCTTCACGTACTTGTGTGTAATATTTTATTTTTCTTGATCAATATTTCTTGTATGTAATATTTTAGTGTACGAGGTTTCCTAATTGTACCATCAAGTGTTTAATATATATATATATCCTGACGCTACCATGTTAAGGTTCAGTTAAATTGACTTCTCTCTTACATATAATTTTTAATTTCCAAGTTACAAAATCGTGTAGTGAAGACTTTTTTATGATAAAAAAATGTTGAATATTACAAATTTAAATGAGAAATCTTTTAAAAAAAAGTTAAGATGGGTAAAGTTTATTTTAATTTATATTAAAAATTTGTGCGATACCTAGCTTCTTCATTATTTTACTTTTATCTCTTTCTGATGATTTGTTAAAGAAAATCAAATTTGTGGTACATCAACTTGGTAGTGTCAAATTGTTAATAACTTGTGTTGGTTTATGACTTGAGCAGAGATGATGGGGCCAACAATGGTGGCAGAAGCAAGAACTTGTGAGTCTCAGAGCCACCGTTTCAAGGGGCCATGTTTGAGTGACACCAACTGTGGCTCTGTTTGCCGAACCGAACGTTTCACTGGAGGACACTGCCGTGGCTTCCGTCGCAGATGCTTCTGCACCAAACATTGTTAATTTTAAAAAATTAATTAAGAGTGCTTTGATAGAAGATGATAGATCTATCATCTTTCTACTCGTGTTGTTAATTAACCACTTTGTGTTTGAGAATAAGGGTTACCCATTCTACTATGGGTTTCTTTGTTTGCCTCTTATTTTATCTAGTTAGAGATCCTTTTATGAAACGAGTGATCAGTGTGAAGGAATTATGTTATCTGTGTTGTTAATTTAATATTATTCTAGTAAATTTTATTCCGTCGTGACTTTTTATATTCTGTTTTTGTTTGTTCGGCAGATAAAAGGATTTTATTATGCTACATCCTAATTAAGAATTTTATTTTTATTCAAATGTTAATACAATTTAATAACTTAAAAAATAAGTGTTACATTTTGTATTTTTATACTTTGTATAAGATATTTTAATTAATATTAATTTTTTTATTAGTTAAAAATTTTGATTGACTATTTAATAAATATATTTTTTAATAGTTTGTTAATAATTTTTTATATTTTTTAAAATGTTATTTTAAGTAATATTTTTTAAAAATATTACTTTTTAACTTTTTATTTTTAATATATTTATTTACTATTTTAATTATTTTTTAAATAAGTCATAATTTTATTATTTTGTATTTTTATCTATCTTAATAATTAATTTTATTGAATATTTATAATTTAATAAATTATTTTTTTAACGTTTCCAACTTTTATTTTATTAGTTTTTCTGAACATCAACAAATAACATTTTAACAAACCGTTCTTAAATGACAACTTCACTTAGATGCTCCAACAATAGTTGACTTATTTAATATATAGTGAAAGAGAGATAAAAGAAAAGAAATATAAATGTAATAAATAAGACGGAGAAAAACAGCTCATTTCTAAGAAGAGAAAAAAAAAAAGATATTGTACTGTTGTAGAACTTAAAACAGAAACAAAAAAAGAGAAATAACCAGCTCATTCTGAGAGAAATTGATAAAAGCTCATTCTAAAAGAAACTATGTTAATTATGTGTTTAAAATAACAAGGTATTAAAAGGTCATGTCACTTCACTATTATTGTCACACGAGAAGCGGAGATGGAATTAATAGCTCCGGCCTTGAGATTCGAGGCAACGACACTTACCGACACTCCGCATATACATGATTTCTTATATTTTTACTTGGATTTTTAGATAAATCTATATAATTTATCTTTTGTAATTCTTTATTCATTAACAGTTGATAATGTATTTTAAATTTTAACTAATTGGAGAAATTTATTGAAATTTTGTAATAATATACTTTATAAATAGAATAATTAAATAGGTCTTTATAAATAATTTTTTAAATAAGATTTATAAATCATTTAAAATTTCAAATTCTTTATAATGTTAGAGAAGATAATGATTATAAATGCAGAATAAAATAACAAAAAAGAATAAAGTCAATAAACACTCTTCTATCTATTTTTTTATTCATACAAATAAAAAAATACTAAAGATTTTTTATAAGGGATGATTTGCCATATTTGAAACCAATCCACCAAATCCTTTGTTCTGATTACTTCGAGATTATATCATCCTATCACATCAATGTCTGCCAACTTGTCTGCCAATGAGACGGATGAATTTGATTTCTTTAGGAGGTGTTTTGTTTGAATATTTTTTGTTTTCATTTTTATTTGAAAATAAAAAATAATGATGAAAATGTGTTTGATTAAATTTTTGAAAACATTTTCAGTAAAAATGAAAACAGGAAACAACCAGAAAATTAAAATAATAAAATTTCGTTTTTAGTGTTTTGGGTAAAATGAAAATTCAATAGTAAAAAATTTAATTTTAAGTAAATCTAAAAATACAAAAAGACAAGAAGTCAATATATTATAAATTTTCAGTGTTAAAACTAAATATGTTTTCAGAATTTTAATCTTTTGAAAATTAAAACAGTATTCAGAAAATGAAAATACAAACCAAAAACACAATGAATCACTAATTTATTATGGATGTAGTGCGTTTTTGTATTTTCAAAGTATTTTTACACAACTGTACCTTTCATATCTTTATGGTTTAATTAAATTTTTTTATATTTATAATATAAACTATTTTTAGATTATTATTTAATATTTATTTTTTTAGTTAAATATCTGAAAAAAATTTCAGTTTTATTTTACTATCTATCATTAATTGTCTTCCATTAGAGATAATGTGATAGACGAAATGTCACATCATCACGCTTTATCATAGATACCTCTTTGTTATGTTATCATCTTCAATGACGTGACAATGATGTGTCGGTGACAATGTAAGATGATGTAACACTTTATCTATCACGTCATCACTTAATAGAAGACTAACAACAAATAATAAATTGAAACATAATTTTTTTTTCATATAGTTATTTGGTAAAAAATAAATTTTTGGGTAATAATATAAAAATGACCTATTTTTCAGCTTTGAAAAATATATTTAAGCCAATTTAAAAAAAAATAGTTAGCAAATGATAAGAAGTAGTTTTATTAAAATAAATAATTTAATTTCAGATAAAATGATAAATAATAAATTTCATTATTTTATTGAAAATAAAAATAAAAATGATAATTGTATATTTAAGTCATGTTTAAAAGCAAATCTATAAGTCAATAAGAAAAAATCGTTTCTCAAACACTTTTATTTGATCAAATATTTGTAAATTTATCAACAAACTAAAAATTAATTAAAATAACTTGATGAATATATGTGTAATTTACTTTTATATAGACTTAAGAAATTTTATCTTATTTATTTTTTAAGATAATTTCTTATTCAAAATAAGAAATACATTAAATTAATAAGATATTTTTTATTGATAGGAATAAAAAAAATCCTACTTGAAATTTACAATAACCCGCTTATCAATTTATCATGTTTAATCAACTGAACTAGATTAATAAAATAGTATTAAAGGTGAAATTAAAAAGTTAAGATATACATATTTAATATTCTGACAAAACTAAAAAAGAGAATCTAACAAGATCTAATGGTGGGATATATATTTTGTGTCAGAGAATAGTGAAGGAAGAGTGAGAGAAGACATAACATGTTACATGTGTACATTGATCATAAATCGTAAAACACTAATTATATATGGTTTAAATAAGTTTTTCATGTCATATATTAAATAAGTTTTTCATATCTGAAAAATAGGTCGTTTTCATATTACTACTTAACATTCACTTTTTTTCAACTAAGTACCTAAAAAAAATTGTTTCAATTTACTACCTGATGTTAGTCCCCTTTCGTTAAATAATGACGTGACAAAGTGTAACGTCTCACGCCTTATCACTAACACCTCATTATCACATCACCACCTTCAATGATGTGGCATTGATATACCAGTGATTAGGCATGATGACATGACATTTCGTTTGTCATGCCATTACTTAATGGGAAGTGACTAACGATTCATAGTAAATTGAAACATAATTTTTCTAGGTAGTTATTTGAAAAAAAACAAATTTTTAGGTAGTAATCTAAGAGCGATCTATTTTTCAGATATGAAAAACATATTTAAGCTAATCTAAAAAAAATAGTTAATTAATGATAAGGAGGAGTCTTATTAAAATAAATAATTTAATTTCAGATAAAATGATAAATGATAAATTTTATTATTTTATGGAAGATAAAAAAAATGGCAAGAATTATTATTATATCAAATAGATTTGCCTTCAACCATCTTTTCCAGTCATTACACTATCAAATTCGCTCCTGTGCTCCCTAAGGACCAATGAAAATCATATTTGTTTAACTTTTCTGTAATCTTGAAAAAGATGGAAAAGGTTTTCCACCTCTTGAGAGCAAGCATGGCAAGAATCATTCCCACTGGTGCCAATTCTTAGTGTAAATCATGTAGGTTTTGATGATGTCAAAAAGAATTTGCTTGATAATGAGTGTCATCATAAAAAAGGGGGAGAATATGAATGTATGTATACATGATTTTGATGATGCCAAAGAAGAATCAAACAAGATTGCTTCAAAGGATATGCAATGCTTCAAGATTAATACAAGATTGCTTCAACAAACAAAGCTTTGTTTCAAGATTCACTAAAGATCAAGCCTTGCCTCAAAACAAAGTGTTTCCAAGACATCCAAGGCTCTGGGTAATGTTAAAAAGGGTTTTGAATTTGAATTTTGAACCTGTAATAGATTATCAGATATTTGTAATCGATTACTAGTAATGGAACGCTTGAAATTCAAATTCAAAAGTCATGACCCTTCAAAATATAAATGTGTAACCGATTACCAGAAACCTGTAATTGATTACCAATGAAGAAATTCAGAAAAAGCTTTTAGAAAAGACACGTCTCTTCAAACCATTTTGAAAAGGCACGAAGGGCCTATATATATGTGTGTGTCTGACGTCAAAAAGCAAGGGAGAGATATTCCAAGAGAACTTTATTGTCAAATGCTCTCTCAACAACTCTTGGACAAACACTTGCAAATCTATTAAGAGTTCATCCAGGAACTTCAACTATAATATGCTTCTCTTAAAGAGAGAATTCTTCTTCTTATTATTATTCAAAGAGATTGATTAAGGGAGCGAGTGTCTCTTAAGTTGTAAGGATTCTTGAATACAAGGGAAGGGTTGTCCCTGTGTGGTTCAGACTTTGTAAAAGAATTTTTACAAAGAAAGTGGAAAATCTCAAGTGGGTTACTTGAGGATTGGACGTAGGCACGGGAAGTGGCCGAATCAATATAAATCGAGTTTGCATTTCTCTCTTCCCTTATCTCATTTATTATTGCAATCAATTTTGTCTTGCATGTTTAAAGAACATTATTAAATTGATTGTTGCTTCTTCTTTTGCTTTCTGAGCCTATCATTTAGAAGGGGGTTAAAAGTTTGTTAGTGAAAATTAATTCATTCCTTCTTAAGATAATTGAGGCCATTTGTCTAACACTCAGCCTCTTAGCATTGGTTAAAATGCTTTCATTGGCAAGTTTCCAGAGGGAACTTCTAATCCTCTTCGGTCCACACCACTTGTGAATCAACTTGAACAATTTTATCTCAAGAGCATATTGAGAGTTACAAGCTAATGCATAGGTTGACTTGACTGAGAAAAATCTTTTCTTTGCCCATGCTTCCAAAGGAAATAGCTTTTCCTTTAGTTAACTTTAGGTATAGGAACTTATACCTTTCTCTCATCATGTGCCATGAGCAGCCATTGTCCAAGTACCAGCTCTAACCTTGACCTTTTCCTACCAAGGATATCTTCAATGGGAATAATATAAGATTTTGCTACCCAAAACTTTTTGGGTCCAACAACATTAGTACCCTTGGTCTGTCTAGGCATTTGTTTTTTCTTATGGATGCATCTGAACTTAGAATGTCTAGTCTTGCCACATAAGTCACATTTATGGATCAAACTGTGACTAAGAAGAAGATAATGCATCTTTCTCTAAGCCTAAGCCAAATTTATCATGAGGATGTAGAAGGTATTTTAAAAGTATAGTTAATGTGTTAAACTTCCCATAATCCTTGGTAAGATGAGCTACTTCCTTTCTTAGTTTTTCAACTATAAAGGGTTTGCCTATTGTACCAGAGTTACTGACTTAACTTAGACTCTCTTCTAGAGTCTTGCTTCTAAAGTTGCTGATGTGTCATCATTTTCTCATATTTCTTAACCCTTTTTGTCACCATTTTAATTACTGATTAACCTTAATTGTCAAATTAATTATGCAGTTTTATCATTTGGGCCTACTGGATTAATTTTGTGTTTTTAATTTAATTTCAGGAGAATTATAAGCAATTGGGCTTGAATCTGAAATTGGGCTTGGACTTGAAGAGAGAAGACTATTTTATTCTACCAAGTCTTATCTTATCTAGATTTTATCTCATCTAGATATTATTTCATCTAGATTCTATCTTATCATATCTAGATTTTATCTCATCTAGATATTATTTCATCTAGATCTTATCTTATCTTGTCTAGATTTTATTTCATCTAGATTTTATCTTATCTTATCTTATTTAGATTTTATTTTATTTATGAGCTTGGACTTAAAACAGATTTGTAAGCTTTGGGGCTGAGAACTATATAACAACACCAAGGTTCTAGTTTTAGACTCTTTTCGTTTTAGCCTTTTTCGTTTGGGAGAATAATTCTAGTTTTCTTCGTTTTCTACTACAATTTCGTTTTCTACTGATTAATAGAAGGCTAAGTCTCCAGCGCTGTTTTCTCTTGAGGATCAAACACAACTCTCTTTGAGGTTTTATTATTACTATTAAATTTTGATCAGTTTCTCCTCTTTACCAATTATTCTGTATTTGTTGCTATTAATCCATGCATGCTTAGTGCTTGATTAATTGTCTCTGCGCTTAATTTACGCTCATGCTTAATGATCAGTTTCGTTCATGATTAATTGGTGTATGTGTTGCTTAATCACATAATGAATGTCTTATGTTAAATTTCGCTTAGTAATTTAATTTAGGGTTGGATTAAGTGGTTGAACTGATTAAGGATAAACTCTCTTAACCTAGGATAAGAGACTTGCTTGTGAATTAAGGGGAAACAATGTGTTTTAATTCTGATATTTTCTAATTAAAATTTGCTCGCTGTTTAATTTACAAAAAAACAACCCCCCCCCCCCAATTCGTTACTGTTTTCTTACTATACGTTATGAACGTTTGGTTGATCATTGCTCGTTGAGAGATGACCTAGGATCACTTCCTAGATACTGCATTTTTAATGTTTATTTGATTTGGGTACGACCTCGATAAGTTGCCTTTGATTTCTTTAACTCGGTGTTTTTGCACCATCACTTCTTCACCATCTAATGAAGAACTAGATGACACATCGGATTTAAACCAAGTTTTTAACTCAAATTTTTTGTTTGTGTCTGTCATCAGGCAGATGTTAGGTTGTTCTTCATTTGAACTATTACTCTTCTCATCATCTAAGTCATCGTAGGTGGCCATCAGACTCTTCTTTTTCTTGCCACCAAAGTATTTTTTCTTTTTGAGCTTAGGTCACTTAGTTTTCATGTGTCCAAGCTTTCTACATTCAAAACAAATGATCCTGTAGAAGCAAAGACTTTGACTTTGATGTTTTGATGATGCCATATGATCGTGATGTTTTGATACCTTATGAAAATGCGCTTCTCAAGTTTAATTCAAGACAAAAATCCAAGAATACAAGATACAACATCAAGAAGATCTCTAGTGATTTAGGAAGGGAATTCCAAATTGAAATAGCAAAAGGTTTGGCCAAGAAATTTAAGCTAAAATGTCTTTTTCAAGAGATTTACTCTCTGGTAATCAATTACCAGAGGATGTAATCGATTACCAATGGCCAAAATGATTTATAACAGCCATAACAAGTTTGAATTTAAATTTTACACTATGTAATCGATTACACATGAATGATAATCGATTACCAGCAGTTACTGAACGCTTTGATTCAAATTTTAAAGCCTGTAATCGATTACATAAGTCTTGAAATCGATTACACTGTGTAATCGATTACACATGAATGGTAATCGATTACCAGCAGTTACTGAAAGTTTTGATTCAAATTTTAAAGCCTGTAATCGATTATACAAGTCTTGAAATCGATTACCAGAGGTGATTTTCAAAAAATAATTTCCAAGAGTCACATCTATTCAAATGGTTTATGAATGGCCATAAAAGGTCTATTTATATGTGACTTGAAAACACGAATGAGAAGAGAGTTTTCATTGCCTAAAAAGTTTTATCCTTTCAAAAGATTAAGAGAGTTTTTTTGAACTGAAATGTCTTATCCTCTCAAAAAGATTCCTTGGTCAAACACTTGCATATTCAATAAGGAATTTTGATTGATCTTCATTGTACAATCTATCTCTTTCAAGAGAGATTTCTTCTTCTCTTCTTCTTACTTCTAAAAAGGGATTAAGAGACTGAGGGTCTCTTGTTGTAAAGGATTCCTGAACACAAGGGAAGGGTTGTCCCTGTGTGGTTCAGACTTTGTAAAAGGAGTTTTACAAAGAGAGTGAAAAATCTCAAGTGGGTTGCTTGAGGACTGGACGTAGGCACGGGAAGTGGTCGAACCAGTATAAATCAAGTTTGCATTTCTCTCTTCCCTTAAACTTCTTTTATTTATTGCTATTTATCTTTTGCTTTAAAGAAGTTTATTTTGAATTGTCTTTTGAGTAATTCATGTTAAGGGTGCATTGTTAATCCAAAAAGAGAAAGTGAAATTTTAATTGGGAAATAGTCTTTGTATCTTAATTCAACCCCCCCCCTTCTTAAGATAACTGAGGCCATTTGTCTAACAGATCCCATTACTGTCCTCCTTATGATTCTTCTTGAATCTTATGTCTTTTTTTAAGGAGTGGTGAAATTTTCCTTTCTTAGTCTGCATCTATTTGAACTTCCTTGACATGATGGCCACTTCATCATCTATTGATCCATCAATGCTATCGTCTAATGCTTCAGATTCAACCATCTAAACTTTGAGAGCTTTGGTGGAGCTATTCTTTTCTTTTCTTCTGGAGCTTGTTTCTCCAAAATTAAGGGCTATAGAATCTTTGTGAGGTAGATGATCTCTATTTTGGATATAAACCACATGAACTCACAACAGCTCATCCCAAGATAAGGTTTTGATGTTTCTATCTTATCAAATGGTTGTTGTTTTATGTTCCCTCACCTTGGGAAAGTTGTCTATTTAGATTGATTTAAACCTTTGTAAAAGTTTTTGAATCCATATCTCTAGTTTTAATTATGACAAACCATTAGTAATGAAAATTTCAAGGATGATGGGTTTTATGTGATGACTAACATTCTGCTCAAGTTTTTCAGTGTTAAACTTATTAAAAAGAAGATATGTTCATGCATTCTGAGTTGCACAAAATGATGCTTAGAAAGGTTATCTCAAAATATGTGTCAAGAGTAAATAAGTTAGAAGATTCCTTGTAGCTCATCTGTATGATGAAGAATGCTTCCTTTTGAGTACTTAGTTTTAGTAAAGTACAAGACAACAAGGCCTTACATAAAAGACACATCAAAGGCTACAATGAGAGCATCCAACATTAGAATGAAGTTGTATCAAAGTCTACATCAGAATGATGAAGAAATTGACTTTGAGGATTGAACTTCAGAATGAAGTTCAAAATGGTTAAGAATGCACCTGGAATACAACAACAATTCTTCCATGTGTGGCTACATATGCAAATGGAACATCAGAAGACTGAAGTTGACAACATCTCACTTTCCATATGATACCACACACATTGAGGGCACATTAGAAAGTAAATGCTAGTTGCATTAGAAGATGCAATCCAATTGAAAGATGAATCTGCCCATGAAAAGATCTGATGAAGAACAACAAAATTAAAGATAGAAGATTTTATGCAGTCTAACCTTGGACAGAACACATTGCAGTCTAACCTTGGATAGAATGCTAACACACCAACATCTATACCTTCACTTTATTTTTTTATGAATCAATCTACTTCAGAATGCTTTGTGCTTGAAGATGTGTTAAGATTGATGAAGTTGTGCTACTTCAGAAAGTCATATCAGTTGAACTTCATCAAAATGATATACTGCTAGTATGGATCATTTCTTAGCTAACATCAGAAATTCCATTCTAATGTAACTTTAGAATGCTCATTGGAAAGGTTCCACAAAATGAGAACCTTAGAATGACCTTGTAGTTGTCATGATATGACAACTGTCATCTATGTCTTCTTCCTCTATAAGTATGTTGATTGAGTTAGATACACTTCAATGATCTTCTTTAGAGCTTTAAGAGGTCAACAAGGAGCATCTTGAAGTTAAGTTGAAGCATTCCAAGTGATAGAAACTTGAGACAAGTTATCTGTGTGAGAAATATGGAATTATTGCTTCAACCCTCTCAATAGAGAGTGACCCACTTTTGTAAAAGCTTGTAAACTAAGATAAATCTAAGATAGAAGTGAGATATTGTAATTTCCTGAGTGGAAACTCTCTTGTGAGGAGAAATTTTTATTTGTGCATTCAAAACACAGAGACCATATACTGTTGAAAGTTTAGCAAGTGGCAGGAAAAGGTTGTAACCAATAAGATAGCTGGTCTAGCTATGGCTAAGCGTGAAGTCCAATGGGGTGGTTGGCAGGTTGTTGAAATCTAATTGTTTGCTGGTCCAGGAGTAGTTATTTCTGTTAGTGAAATATCATCTTGAAGAATAAGGACTAAATGTAGCCCAAGGTTGAGGGTGAACCAATATAAAAATCATTGTGCATCATCTTCTTCCTCACTCTTTTTGCACTGATTTTAATACGCACTCTATTTACTAGTTTTTAATAACTAAGGCCGAAAAATCTTTTGACAAAAACTCTTAAAATTTAACCCTTTTTTATTTTTATCAAAGTCCTTTCAACTAAACAATTTGTAAAAATAGAGCTTTGAATTATGAAAAACTCTTTCTTCAAGAGCTGCTTGCATTTTTGTTTTGAGCTCAAAACAATACTTCATTTTGAACTTATATCATAATACTATTTATTACTCAAAAAGGAATAAAAGTTTATGAAAACACAATAAATTTAAGACCATTTAGGAGAACTTGCAAACTCCTAAACATGTCATCAATAGATTCTCATTTCTTCATGGAGAAGTTTTTGTAGTGTCTCATTAGAGTGACAACTTTTCTTAGTCTGAAATCTTTTGTTCCTTCATAGTTAACGCGTAATTAGTCTCAAAGTTCTTTGTTTTTTTTTTCGCCTACAAATTTTGTTGTATTCATTTCTTGTCAAAGCACATGTTAAAGTGTATCTTGATTTTGTGTTGAGTTCCATGATGTTGAAGTCATCTTGAGTCCATTTTGCCTCGGGTCTCGCAATGGGTATATCTCTATGCATGATGATTTGCGTTAACTAGTATTGTGTGGACTTGATGTACATCTTCATACAATCCTTCTAGTATGAATAATCATCTCCTATAAAAGGCTGAAGGTCTTGTAAGGGAAGCTCCCTCTTGAAAATGCAAGAAACATACTAAAGACGGGGGGGGGGGGGAGCTTGAATAGTGTATATATCAAAGATATAAACTTTTCGCAATATGAAGAATGATAAAGATAATACTGTGTAAAACTCTGGTTGTCCACTGAGGATAAAACATATATGCAATGAAGAACAATAAGGTCGTTCAATGACAGATAAAAGGTTCTTAAAATAGTTTTTCAAATAAACACTTGGTGTAAAGTGATGTTAGAAAATATTATAAGAATACTCAATAAACCTTTATGGAGAGAAGTGGAAACACTTGGTTTATACTAGTTCACTCAACTTGAGCTACGTCTAGTTCTTCTTTACTCACTAGTAAAGGGTTCCACTAATCAAAATTGATTACAAAACAAGTATTCTAACTTGCCACTCTTGGCTTTACAAGTATTCTTAACACCACTTATGATATCTTCTTAGACTCCCCCTAAATCTAAGAACCCAAGTATTTTTTAACATCAAGCCACTCCTGGTTTTCACAAACAAATGTTTGAATGAATACAAGTATCCTTAACACTTAAAGAGTAAATATACAGTTATGCACAAACACAGAGCTACTTTGCTTTGCAAAGGATAAACAATGTATATCGTCTAGTGTTTTTAGCAAAGTTTCGCTTTAAGTATTTTTCTTGCGCTGTTGTTCTATCTTTTTCATGTTTTTCGTCAGTTACTTCATTAAGGAAGACATCCTTTTATAGACTTCAGTGAAATATCTGTTATGGGACTCTGTCGTTATCTTGAAAGGACTATTGTCTAACATAGAAGAATGAGGCGACATGTCAAGCTCTGAATGGCAAGGATTTTATCCAAAATACATACAACACCATATGCTTTTTGCTTGCTTTGAAAGCGACCTTCAAGGGAATATTCCATAGAAGCCTTCTGTTATCTTCTATACTATCTTTTTCCTAAATTCAAGCATTAGATATTCAAATGTAAGAGAGAAAAATAGAATTTGAATAAAATAGTACATGTGCACTTCCCTTTTCATGATACTCAATCTTTGAGACTAGACTCATGAGTTTACCTTATAATAGTGTGTTAGACTGATATGTACAAGAGTGGACATTAACTGAATATAACATGTTGGATGTTAGGTTAAAACAAAGCATACACATTATAGTTGTGGATGATATTTGATGTTGTAAAATCCTTTAGCATAATAATCCTGTCCACTTGTCAAAACTCATTAAAATATCAGTATTTTATACTTATTGTTATACATCAAAATCTAAGTTGGATGAGATGTGTGGTCATTTAGACTTAACAATCTCCCCCTTTTTGATGTTGACAAACAATATAAATTTTGATTAATTATAAATAGAGTTTTAAGAGAGAAATGAGAATGCAATGCGATTAAACTCCCCCTAAGTTCAAGCATGGCAAGAAAATGACATATACCAAATATGATGAATATAACAACGGAATATAATAGATAACACGTAAAGGAGAATATATATGGAAATACCTCAAGACTGCGTTTATTAACTAAAACGTTTTTCATGACAATCAAAATTTCTAGTTCTCCCCCTTTTGTCATAAGCAAAAAGGGTTCGAAGATAGAAAATTGAAGAACATCATCGCCAGTCTTGAGATGGCAGTGGTGGAGGAGGTTGAGAGGATGGTGTAGAGGATGTAGTTGGTGGTGGTATTGAAGCCAAGGGTTGTGGTAGAGGTTCAAGAGAGGCAAGTATGGAGGGTGGTTGAGGTACATGTGCAGGTGTAAGTGCCAAAAAATCAATAGCTCCAAGCATTGGCATTTGAGCATGTTGCATGTTCTATAAAAGGACAACATCAGGGTTGGAAAGTTGGGTGGTAATGATATTTTGTATAGAGAGGCAGAATTGCTCATTCTCCTGTCGTTGATGTTTTGCAATGGACTTCACTGCTTGGTTGATCATATCTTGAACTTGATCACGAGTAATGGTGGCAGATTATGCATAGTTGAGAGAAATGGGGCCAGAACTTGTTGAATATACAATAACAACATCATGTTTGCCCTTATCTTCAGAAGTGGCCTCATTTGATGTTATAGACTACTTGGATGCAAGATCTTGAATGTGGGGTCCAACTTCATCAGCCATAGTTGCATTAGAAACTTCACCAGTCTCATCCATGACACCAGTGTTTATGAGATCAATGATGACCCCATGCATAATGGTATCATCCCGTAACTTTAGTAGATGCTTCAGCTTGGACAACGACAACAACTTCCTTCTTAGCAATAGTAACAACTTCTTTCTCAACAATAGCAGCAGCATCAACATCTTCTTTAACTCTCTTTTTCTATTGAGCCTCATGGAGCTAAGTCACATGGGCTATCATCTAAGCTTCTGTCATCTTCTTCAAGTTGTAGGTTTCCTCATAATGAATGGTGGGAAGTTTGAGAAGACATTGGATGAAGGAGTAAGTGTCATCATCTCTGGTAAAGCAGATGCAAGCATCATCAAAGTGATACTTCCTAGCGGATTGTAACACTTGAACAATGTCTCAATGTACAACATTATCACTTCCATCTTAGCCAGTGGTGGAGGCTTTTTGAGAGTCCATCCACATGATCTAACTACAAAAGGTCCTTATGTCATGAGTGTCTAGAGTGCGTATCAGCTTCTTTCCGTAAAACATTGGGCTCCAAGTGTGGAGGTGGTTCACAATCTCTACCTTTATCTGCTTCAAAGGCATTTGTTCCTTGTAGTACAACCTAAAGCCTTTTTTCTTGGTAGCATCCCATACTGGTAGACATGGACAGACTCTATCAGTAACCATCTTGAAGCCAGTTGCCCTAGAGATGTGCAAACCAGGAGGGTACGTTATGTCTTGATCACACAAGTACATCATTCATGTATATTATATCTACAGGATGCACTGACAGCAATTTTGTAATGGACATCCACAAGTGTACCTTCTTTTGAAACTGTATCTTGGGAGGTTCCACTTCTTGCAAAGGGTCCTTCATTGCTTTCCAAACAGTTTCTAAGAGATACTGCCTTGGGAGTTCTTCTTGTCCTTCAACTTCTTTATACTATGCCAAGATTGAGAGGGGGTCACCTCAGTGGAAGGTCCAACTCGTTGCTGAGTTCCAAGTGCTAGCCAATAGGGAGGCATCTTAACAATAGTTAGTTGCACTGAAGGAGTCCATTGTGAAGGAAACAAATGAACAATTGCATATGATGATAGAGCTGTAAAGGCCTTAAAAAGAGTGTGCACATAGTCATAACACATCCAGGTGGGTGCTTTAGCTGATAGAAAATAACTTCATAGATGGGGATGATAGATGAGGGATTATTGTGAATGAAGGCTAGAGGGAATCTCTAAGCATCAATTAATGGCTTTGTAAAAATATTAGCAAGCTGATCATCAGTGGGTACAAACTGTAAATCCACTTTGAACATGATCTCTTGTAAAATGATGTTTAATTTCTATATGCTTTGCTCTAGAATGCAATGTTGGGTTTTTCAAAAGACTTATAATAGCTTTATGATCACAATAGATAGGAATTTTCCTCTCACAACACTATAGTCTTCAAGTTGGTTATTTATCCATAGGAGTTGAGCACAATAGTTTGCTGTTGACATGTATTCCGCTTCAACAATGGACAATGCAGTTGATCTCTGCCTCTTGCATATCCAAGTGGCTATGTTGCCACCTATAAAGTGATAGCTTCCACTTGTACTTTTTTTGTCGACTTTATCACCAACATAGTCCGTATTGCAATAGCTCGTGAGCCTAGAACTTTCTCTTCTTTTAAACATAAGACCAAGGTTAGGAGTTCCAAGTAAATATCTGAATATGCGTTTAACTACAGTTAAATGAAATTCCCTTGGTTCCTTTTGTAATTTTGCATGTAAGCAAACAATAAACATTATATCAAGCCTAAATGTAGTATGATAGAGCAGGGAGCCAATCATTGCTCTATATTGAGACCTGCCCATCTTCGTTGATTCCTCGTCCAATCCAAGATGTGCGGTGGGATGCATAAGAGTCTTTATCTCTTTTGCATCACTCATGTTGAATTTCTTTAACAATTCTTTCACATACTTGGTCTGATGAATATAAATGTCTTCGAAATTGGAGACATACAAAAACATGGAAAGAGTTAGAGGTTTTGAAGGATAAGGTTCCAAGTTTCAAAGGAATGAGTGATTCGAAGGCATACTTAAAGTGAGAGATGAAAATAGAGCAAGTATTTGCATGCTGCCAATATAGTGAAGTAGAAAAGGTTAAGGTAGCAACTCTAGAGTTTAAAGATCATGCTCTAATTTGGTAGGATCAGGAAAAGTAATATAGAAAGAGATTCAATGAAACCCCAGTGGCAACATGGTTGGTGATGAAGACCTTGATGAGAAAGAGGTATGTTCCAAGAGAATGTCAAAGGAGACATATAGAAGAATGGAGAAAAAGAAGAGCTAATGAAAGAGATGAAATGTTAGGTTAGAGGACCAAACAAAAGAGGGAGGGTATCTTTACTAGTGCTAAACTCACTACATCCATTCATCTAACTAGAAGTAGGGAACTTGAATGTCTTTTGTGTTCTTGATCGAGGCCGTACCCGAATCAAATAAACATTAAAATGTAGTAACTAGGAAGTGATCCTAGGTCGTTTCCCAACGAGCAGTGACAAGCCAAATGTTCATAATATACTTGCAGTAACAGTAACAGTAACGATGGGGGGGGGGGGGTTGTTTGCTTTTGTAAATTAAACAGCGAATATATGTGAATTAGAAAATATCAGAATTAAAACACGTTGCTTCCCCTTGATTCACAAGCAAGTCTCTTATCCTAGGTTACGAGAGTTTATCCTTTATCAGTTTAACCACTTAATCCAACCCTAAATTAAATTACTAAGCGAAATTCAACATAAGGCATTCATTATGTGATTAAGCATCACATACACCAATTACTCATAAACGATCATTAAGCATGAACGTAAATTAAGCGCAGAGACAATTAATCAAGCACTAAGCATGCATGAATTAAAAGCAACAAATTCAAAGTAATTAGTGAAGAGGAAAAACTAAACAGAATTTAACAGTAATAATAGAACCTCAAAGAGAACTGTGCTTGATCCTCAAGGGAAAACAACGCTGCGGACTTAGCCTTCCATTAATCAAATAGAGAATGAAATTTTATTGATAAAACTAAAAGTCTGAACTGGAATTGAAAAAAAACGAAAATAAAAGAGAAAGAGAAGAGAGACTAAAACTAAAAACGAAAAATAGAAGAGAGAGAGGAGAGAGAGAGGGAGTCTCCCGCGAGGGAGAGAGGGGGTCCCTAAACTAGAACCTTGGTGCTGTTATATAGTTTTTTTTCAGCCCCAAAGCTTACAAATATGTTTTAAATCCAAGCCCATAAGTAAAATCAAATCAAATCTAGATAAGATAAGATAAGATAAGATCTAGATGAAATAATATCTAGCTGAGATCAAATCTAAATAATATCTAGATAAGATAAGATCTAATTTTATAGAATAAATTAGTCTGCCCTCTTCAAGTCCAAGCCCAATTCTAGATTCAAGCCCAATGTTAGATTCAAGCCCAATGCTTCATTAATTCCTGAAATTAGATTAAAACATCAAATTAGCTGAATGGGCCCAAATAATAAAACTGCCTAATTAATTGACAATTAAGACCAATCAATAATTAAAATGGTGCAAAAAGGGTTTAGAAAATAGAAGAAAATGATGGCACATCAAAACCCCCCATACTTAGCCTTTTGCACTCCTGGGCAAAATGAAACAAAGAACAAAATCCAAGGATATCAGAGGGAGACAAACAAAAACATTCACATATTTCAGTTAAGGGAAAAAGAAAATGAAATGAGAGAAAAAGATGTTCAAGAGAAAGAAATGAAATAAAAAGAGACGAGAAAAAGAGAAATAATTGAAAAAAGAGTGAAAAAAGATAAAGAGAAATATGATTGCTCCTATTTTTATTCTAACCCATTGTCTGATTGTCATGATCATCTTGTGAAAGAATTTGAAGAATTGTTTCAAAAGGAGGAAATCAAAGCATTGAATGAATATCAACTTGAGTTTTCAAAGACACTTGATGTTGCAACCAAGGGACATTGTCCTTTCAAGTGGTAGAAAAGATCAATGATACTGCTTATAGCCTTCAGTTTCATGTTAAGTATCAAGTCAATGTCACTTTTATTGATGTTGACTTCACTTCTTATAACCTTCAGTTTCATGCTAAGTATCAAATCAATGTCACTTTTATTAATGTTGACTTTACTTTGTTTCATGTAGATGATGAACTCGATTCGAGGATGAATCTTTTTAAAGAGGGAGGGAATGATATGATCCAGCAAGGGTCCAATAACTTCAAATATCTTTTGCAATGGATGAAAGACCCAATAACCAAAGCAAGACCGAAAAGAACTAAGAAACCTTTCAAAAGCTTAGTCATGCAAGTGCCCAAACCAAGAATTATCTCATTTGTACAACTTGAAGATAAATTTAGCAAACTTAAAGACAATAATTTGAAGAGCACAATGAATCAACGAGTTTATACTCAAGATGCAACTATGTGCTGGAGTTTATTTGGATGGATTACATAGCTTTTGGTCTAAAGAACTAATTAAGGCCTATTTTCTAATTTTCCTTTAATTTTCATGTAATAAGTTCAGATGGTTGTTGACATCTTTTAGGTTAGTTTTTATGTTTTTAGGCTTCCCAAGTTTAATTATAGTGGTTAGTGGGATTTTATTACTAGTGGATATTTAATGTTAGTGAGAATTTTAATTCTAAGTGGGAATTAATTCCTAGTGGGATGTTTAGAAGGAAATCTAGCCTATAAATAGTATGAACACTACAAAAAATAGCGTTTTTCCGACGGTAAAAATCTATCGGTAACACTACAAATACGTCGCTAATTGGACATTTCCGACAGACAAAAATCCATCAGAAAAATGGTCGTAGGAAATAAAAATCGACGAATTTTTTTTCTGTTTGTCGGAAATTTCTGATGGGATTTTCATCGGAAAGATTCCGTGGGAAATTTCAGACATCTTCTTTTTCCCATGCTTATTTCAGACAGTTTCTTTCGTCGCAAATTTCTCATGGTTATTTCAGACAGATTCTTTCGTGGCATACATATAATATTTGATTTTCTAAACTCAAAGTATGGAATATAAATAACATAACCACAATCAAATATATACTTAACACATTTAGTATAACAAATCTCAAACGAGTACAATAAAAAACCTCAACTAACTTGAACAATAAAACATAAGTGTAAGTGATCACCCAAGACAGACTAACTATGAACCTGACAGTAAAAGAGAAAGAAAAAAGTTTAAAAATCATTATCTATATATTTCCAACATTTTATAATTGGTTAAGATTGATTGAGATGAAACATTGTACTAAATATTTGGCCTTTTTCAATTATAAATAAACACGGCAGCATATATGTGAGTTGACATATAGAAAAAGAAAAAGAAAATAAAAATGTAAATATGATAGATGATGAGGTAATAAAAAAGACAATAAAAAATGAAAAGTATTAATTATGTATTTACAATAATAGTATTAACTATCTAACTATCATTACTTTTTTTTTTAAGTTTTATCTACACACATTTTTAGTCTAACATTTTTTTACAGTTTTATTGACACTTTAAAATTTAATTTCAAGTAATTAAATATAAATAAAAAACTATAACGCCAAATGTCAAGAAAAAGAGTGATAATTTTATAACATTTATGCCATTTGACAGCGCATCATATATGTTGTTTGACAAAGATCAACAAAATTAATATATAAATGAAAAAAGTGATAATTTATAAAACTAACATCATTAAATAGATGTAATAGAATAATATTCATATTAAATTTTAAAATTAAAATAATATTCATGATTTATAAAACTGATACACAACTATATTGTGTTATCCTTAGTCAAGAGTCAAGTATTTTTTTGTATGTCATCTCGGTAAGGGATGAAATAATCTCCTAATTAAGTATATATCATTTTGGTGCGTATGTGCTGAGAAAGGGGATACATATAATCACCTAAAGTTTAAAATTTATTATAAAAAAGGAAAGAAAACAATTTCATATTCCTTCAACCTAATTTAATTTTCTTTTACAAATACTAACTAGTGTCTTAAAAATATTAGTTAAAAAACTTAAAATAAAATATTTATATTAAGAAATAAAAATTGTTTTATCCATTATTTTTTTACATTCTCATATAATTTATATAATAAATATTTTTTTATAATTTCTTGATCAATAAATATGTTTAGATACTGATTATATTATATGTTTAATATAATTTTTGCTCCATTCCTAGCACACAGTAATTAAGGGTAATTAATTGAGAAGGAGGAGATAAACGGCATTAGGGGAATTAATTCCTAGTGGGATATTTAGAAGGAAATCTAGCCAATAAATAATATGAACTTTGTAGCTTTAAGACAGATGTGAGTCTCAAAGAAAGTTTGAGTTTTTTCCTTTTTGTAAGACCTTCTCTTGGTTCTTAGGTAAAAAGCTGAATATGATCTTAGTAAGACAACGATTATGACTTATCACTCAACTTCTCACATATTTTTTGAGTGTGACATAAATATATTTCTCTAAAAGAAAACTAAGTCAATTTCTAAGTCAAAACTTCAAAACGATCCATCCTGTTTCCGTGTTCATATCACAAGGATGGAGCAATAGATAAGGTTCGGAAGCTACTGGAGATGCTTTTAGAAAATGGACTTAAACCTGATATCTTCACTTTTAGCTCAATAATTGATGGACTCTGTCGAATAAAGAGGACTGAGGAAGCTTTTGAATGCTTTACTGAGATGATTGAGTGGGGCATCAATCCAAATGCTGCCATTTACAATATCTTGATTCGATCTTTATCCACCATCAGGGATGTTGCAAGGTCAGTGAAACTTTTAAGAAGAATGCAAAAGGAAGGAATAAGCCCTGATACCTACTCCTATAATGCTTTGATTCAAATCTTCTGTAGGATGAATAAAGTTGAGAAAGCCAATAAGCTTTTTGATTCAATGCCAAGATCTGGCTTGAATCCAGACAATTAATTACACTTACAGTGCTTTTATAGAGGCACTGTCTGCATCTGGGAGATTAGAGGAAGCCAACAAGATGTTTTACTCGATGGAGGCAAATGGTTGCTCTCCCGACTCATATATATGTAACCTAATTATCAAAATATTGATTCTACAGGACTACGTTGAAGCGGCTTAAAACATCATAGGAAGGTGCAGACAGAAGGGAATATCTTTGAATTCTATTCCTAATTTGTAGACTAGTTGTCTGCTAATTTTTAGGATGATGCTACATTATTGAGGTTTTGAAAGTGAAGATATCGGTTCAGGGTACAGGTATGCTAGATTATAAAGTTCTGTTGATATTGAGATCTTGTTATATGGTGGGACACGGATTATTTATGCACATGTATGCATGTAATTTTCCCCATTTCAACACAAAAATAAAGAATACAATTAGAAATTTACTTTCTCCTTATTAGTTGATCACTCTCCTTTCATCATCATCATCCTTAGCGGTTTGGATGGTGGCAGCTTGGTTAACATGTTATACCATGCTTCAACTGTTGCTGTGGTTAACTTACAAATTGTGCTGTTTTTCTGGAATCAGCAGAAAATGCCTTTTTCCATCATTGTCTCCATTAATGGAGTAACATCGATCTCTTTACAAGCACTGCGGTCGAATTGTGGAGGCTGGGTCAGCTAATGACAACCAGAGCTCCATCTTGCATAGCTACCCATCCTGCGTGTGGAAGAACACGAATTTGGTGGCAGTCTCATGACAGGACAACCTGAGATATCTAAGTTTTGTGGCCATGGGCCCCTGGCAGTCTCTTATGATGTTAGTAGTTTTATTACAATTATTACGGGTGTATATCATAGACATTTCACTTAATCAATAAAATATACTATTTCTCTCTCGTCCTCCTTTTTCACTTTTCCCCCTTACTTTCAACTGGTCCCATACAACTTTCCCCATAATAGCAAACAATTGCAGCCCTATGATCCTGAAAATCCACTAGGAAACCGTGAATGAATATTAAAGGAAAATAAAGCATTATACTCAGATTATATTATTTTAGTTTCTTCTGCCATTTGACCCAAATGGTAAATTTTGACACTAATTTCAACCATAAATTCTTACAAAATTAATATATTTATGACCTAGACACATTCTCAGATGTTTTCCTATTATTCCGTTCATGTATTCCCTGTTCATATTGATCCTATCAAATATCATTGTCAAACACATTTTATTGAGTAGAACTAGTCACTGAGTCTAGATGCAGCTTGCTTTTGAAGTTCTAGCAAATGAATTACCCTTGAAGCATATGCATATAATGAATCTTCATCTTCTAAGACCACATTTACAAAACTAGTATTTGTTTTATATTTTTTACTCTTTGGTGAAGGCACTCTTGTTATTAGAAGTTATTCACTTATTTGTTGTGAGAGGGAAGCATGTGGGCGGTAGCTACTTCTAGAGTTAATGTTTGCATTCTATTATGTGTTTAGGGACATTAATCTTCTGCAATAAAGAAGCTTGGCATAAAAGGACTTCTAATTTCCCAGAGAGCGTTTCAGTGAAATCATGCAGCCAAGCTCTATGTTGAATCACGATATTATTTTAAACATGAAATCTGCTGAACTGGAGGTGACATTGTGACATTACTAAAATTTTCAGTGCGAGGGTTATCAATGTAACCTTTCTTTTGTTCATTGCAGATTGAGTATGGCAGGTTTCTTAATTGGCTGAATGATTCAACTCCTTTCTCAATTTTGTTGCAAATATAATAGCTATATGGACCCTGAAAGCTTTAATAGGCAATATTTGAGTTGAGGTGGTCATGACGTGACTTGCCATCCTAGTTCAATAAGACATTGATTAACACTTTTGGAAAGGTTACGGCAGCACTAGCAAAAAAAGCATTGTCACATCGACTGTCGTTACAAGGGATTTTGGATTTCAATCATAATGCAAGTTGGTTTTAATCCTTCTATACAGGTAATTTTATGTCTAACAGCAAGAGGCATGCCTGTCTGATATGTCTCTTACCATCCACCTTTTATAATGTTAAGTATAAATGTTCTTTGTAGTTGCTTAGTGACTATTTCTTGAGCAATAACTAGGAACAAGCCCTGACACCTACTCCTTTAATGCTTTGATTCAAATATTCTGTAGGATGATTGATGAATAAAGTTGAGAAAGCTAAAAAGCTTTTTGATTCAATGTCAAGATCTGGCTTGAATCCGGACAATTACACTTACAATGCTTTATGGAGGCACTGTCTGAATCTGGGAGATTAGAGGAAGCCGAGAAGATGTTTTACTCGATGGAGGTAAGTGGTTGCTCTCCCGATTCATTTGTAACTTAATTATTAAAATATTAGTTCAGCAGGACTATGTTTAAGAGGCACGAAACATCATAGAAAGATGTTTGATAGAAGGGAATGTCGTTAAATTCTATTCCTAATTTGCAGATCAAATTTCTTCTAGTTTTTAGGATGCTGCTACATTGTTGAGCGTTTGAAACTGAAGATATTGATTCTGATTATAAATCTCTGTTGATATGGAAATTTTATATGGTGGGACACAAGAATTATTTATGCAAATTTATGTATGAAGTTTTTGGCCATTTCAACACAAATAAAGAATACAATAAGAAATTTACTTTCTCCTCCTTTGTAGGTCACTCTCCCTTCATCTCCTTAGAAAGAGCTTGGTCTAGCGGTTTTGATGGTGGTAGCTTTGTTAACATGTTATACGTACTATGCTTCTCCTCTTGCTGTGGTTATCTTACAAATTGTGTTCTGGAGTCGACAGACATCACCCTTTCCACCGTTATGTCCATTAAAATTATTTTTCATTTATATCTCAAATTCATCATAAATCCCACAAATATATTTGGATATATTAAGAATTTGATTCTCCTAGGTAGAATTTTTTTGATGAAATAATCAAATAAGCTTAATTTTTTTAAAAAAAGAAATTTAATTAGTTAAAAATTGAGGGACTAAAATTATACATAAACATGTTATATGAAGTAAAAATATAATTAGGCCTAAATTTAGTTTAAGAAAAAATATAGTAAAAAGTAAGTACTTTGAATTTAATAAAAGCATAATTTTCATTTCCTCCCACAAAGAATGATATAATAATACTTACACAAGAAAAAAAATTAAAAAAAACTAGGGGCCCCAGTAGGGTGCATTAATTTGAGGTCACCAGCGGTCATGCAGGAATTAACCACATCTATTAGTTTAAACTACTAATTTAACATATTAATTTAACATATTGTTAAAGTATTTTAAAAATTTATCGGCTAGTATTAAAATATCTAAAATTGTAATTTATTTAGTCTTTCATTTTTTTTTCGACATACAAGGAAATGTGACCTTAGCTAGCTATAGGGGTAATTTCGTCGCAACGTAGTCGTGGTCAACAAAACCTAATGAAGTATTGGTGGCTACTCGAGGGTCATGGATGGAGGCTTGCAGAGGAAACTCATTTGTAGTGATTTAAGAGCCTTTAGAGTAGCGATAGGTGTTGTACATTGGAGATGACGTAAGAAAAATATATATTTTTAGTTTCAATTCTTTCATTTTGGTTTTAATCAAAAAATAGTCCAGAGGACACAAAATTTGTTGATCTTCTTGCAATTTATCAGTCTAACATGACAAGTAAAATATAATCTAGAATAAATAAAACCAAAAACAAAAACAAAAGGAGAAATAAAAATAAAATAGAGAAGCTCATCATGGTAATAGCCATGCTATTGTTTGGAGCGACTTGATGTTAGAGTCACAATTCAATGGAGATTCATTGTTAAGAAACATGATTCGAGGGAGACAATGGTTGTGAAGGAGTCAAGTGTAAGTCTAAATGAATTTGGCAAGATGGGCGACGTTTCTTGACGCATCACAACATGTTCAACAATCCTAAACCAAAAATCTCCTACCAATGACACCTGTTACGAAAATGCAATCCATTGACTAACCTCCCACTCTTTAGATGTTGATGCTTTGGTCCAAAGCCGTTAAGAAACAAATATTAGCACAAATTACAAGGGATTAAATGATAGTTATTCTAAACTTTTAAATTTGATCGAATTCTTTGTTTCGTTTAGTCTGGGTTGTGTGTAATATTGAGCCCTCAAAATTTTGAACTAATCAAGTTACTTTATTTTTAAATTATGCAGCTTGTCAATTTTTTTTCACTTGAAACTTTTAAATTATTATTTTTTACTCGACTTCACTGTCATTATTGTAAGTGATAAAACTTTCTTTCCAATATTTAATAGAAAATAAACTTGTGTCAATTGATCCACACATGTTTGGAAATAAAATATTTAAGAGTTTATAATAAATTTAGGATATCAAATAATCTCTAGCTGTAATTTGTTAATGCATGCATGTAGGTTAGTAAATCCACAAACATTTGCTAACATATACATCTTTTCATTTGAGTGTGTTAACAAGTTATATCATTGATATACTTTAAGATAATTTCAATATATAACTTACTAATGCACCAATACCAAAAAAATAAGTGTGTAGGTTAACAAATCCACAATATGTTAAAACTTGGATTTAAACTTGGTAAGTATTTTAGGATTACAACTAATCCCATTGCTTACAAATTTTCATATAACTAAAATTGCAAAAGCTATAAAATCAAATAAATTCTTATAACCTTTTATACAAATAATTTCACTAATAAGCTAGACCAATTCTCAATGATTTAAATGCAAAAAATTTTGAAAAGCTTATGATGAAGGACAGAGAAAGCTACAGGAGGAGTTTAAATTGGCGGCATTGCTACATGCATCTAGTAAAATTGTTGGTCCCATTTTGTCCTTCTGTAGCACGACGCTCTAACCAACTAAGTTAATAGTCCAATTATGTTATAAAATAAATAATGTTTCTATATATAACACTAAAAATTTCTAATGTATATTTAATGTGCATGTAAATTTAAATAATAAATTTTGTGACAATTAATTTTGATATAGCTCATACAAATTATTTAATCTATATATTTTTTTATAAATAAAAAAATATTTACTATTAAAAAAATCATTTATTAAAAAATAAAAAAAAACACTTACAGATCACATAATTCGTATGAGTCATACAAATTAACTCATACGGATTACATAATTTGTATGACTTATACAGATTACATAGTCCATACGTAATCCGTATGAGTTAATTCGTATGATGCATACGGATCACGTAATTCGTATGAGTCCGTATGAGTTAAATTCATATGGATTATGTGATCCGCAAGTGTTTATTTTTAAATTTTTTAATAAATTAATATTTTTTAATAGTAAATATTTTTTAATTTATAAAAAAATATACAGATTAAATAATTCATGATTTATATCAAAATTAATTGTCACAAAATTTATTATTTAAATTTACATGCGCATTAAATATACATTAGAAATTTTTAGTGTTATATATAACAACATTATTTATTTTATAACATAATTGGGCTATTAGCTCAATTGGTTAAAACATCTTGCTAATAACCTGAAAGTCATAGATTTAACTATTGCTTGAGCCATTAATTTTAAATTTATTCATAAAACATATTTTTGAAATGGAAGGGCAAAATGGGAAAATCGTGAAATTGCTGGGTGTACCAATAATTTCACTAGGTGCACATAGCAATGCCCTTAAACTGGAGCCATAAATAGAAATTTAAGTAATTTGAGCCTAATTTGGGCCTTTATTGGACTTCTTATGTTTCTAGTGATGTTTTCTTTTGTTGGAGTTTGTAGTTGTTTGAGCCTTCTTACTAGTGTTACTATAAATATAAATATGCATTTAGGAAATATTTGTAATAAGATTTCAATGAAATTAATTTTAGCTTTGACTAAGCATGAGAAAATCTATTTTTCTTTGGTTCTTTTGGGAATCCTAAATTCTTATCAAAGAATTTTTATTCTGTGATGAATTTTCCTTAACCTATCGATCACTAGAGATTGTAATGTTCCTTTTCATTTTTATTTTACCTCAATCCACTTTTTCTTTTTTTTTACAAAATTTTCCTTCAATTTTGGGTCTATTAAGATGCTGAATTTGTGATCCGGAAAGGAATTCTCATTAGCTTAATGGTGCAATTTACTCCTTATCTACCTACATCTTTATTTTGCAAGGGGGCAAGATGGCAACCAGAATCCACATATACCTCCCTCCCTAAAAGTAGGAAAAGCTGGCCAAGATTAGACAAAGTAAAGAAATTTGACTTTTGCTATATCCACTCCTTTTTTGCTAAGTACACTCCTACTTAAGTTTATCCTTTATTATCAGGTATACCCTTTATACCCATACCAGTTGTATCTGGGTGGGCTTCTAATTTGACACGCTCTCAATTGATAATAGGGTGTTGCTTTGGGCACCCAACAGTTTTGTTGGGATTCCCAACAACGTAGGTGAAAGGTGCTAGGATGCTTTTGTGGCAATTGCGGATAAGTTGGAGAGGTTATTGAACCTGAGGATCCCGATCGAAGGAACAAAAGCCTATATTGTTGCTGAAGAATGTGTGGGGATCACAAGAAGATTCATTTGCCAACCAGTTGTAGGTCACAAATCGAGGAGTATGTGGCGTACGAACGATCATTGAAGCTGTTTTTTTATTTGCCTTATACATGTCATTTGTATTTTTTTGATAATTTATTTATTTCATACATTTATGTATGGGCAGTAACATTTGGTAGGTTTATAATTTTGGTGCCTTAATTACGAACACATATTTTATTATGCGATACAAATTTTTGTCATCCATTTATCGTTAATTAGCCGTTAATGTTGATTTTGTAGAAGCAAGCTTCATGATGATGAATCAAGTTGATTCAAGTAGTTTTGATGATAACAAAGATGATGACAAAAAGTCCAAGAGAATGATTTCAAGATTGAGTCAACAAGTTCAAGATCAAGATTAATTTCAAGTTTCATGAGAAAAAATCAAGAAGATTCAAGAATCAAGAGAAGTTTGATTTCATGATTCAAGAGAAGAAATCAAGAAGAATTCACAAGGGAAGTATTGAAAAGATTTTTCAAAAAACAAACATAGCACAATTTTGTTTTTCAAAAGAGTTTTTCTCAAAATTTTCTAAGTTACCAGAGTTTTTACTCTCTGGTAATCGATTACCAATTACTTGTAATCGATTACTAGTGGCAAAGTTTGATTTCAAAAGCTTTTAACTGAATTTGCAACGTTTCAATTGATTTTTAAATGGTGTAATCGATTACAATATATTGGTAATCGATTACTAGTGTACCTGAACGTTGAAATTCAAATTCAATTGTGAAGAGTCACATCCTTTCATAAAATGCTTTGTGTAATCGATTACATGGTTTTGGTGATCGATTACCAGTGACAAGTTTTGAATAAAAAGTCAAGAGATGTAACTCTTTCAATGATTTTCAGGTTTTTCTCAAGGTTATAACTCTTCCAATGGTTTTCTTGACCAGACATTAAGAGTCTATAAAAGCAAGACCTTGACTTGCATTTCAAAATCTTTTTTCACACAACTTTTGAACATCTTTTTGAACTTCTTCTTCTTCTTCTTCCTTTGCCAACAACTTTCTAAGTTTTATGGTTTCCAAACCTTGTTCTTTCATAGAAAACAAAAGTGTGCTATATCTTTTCATTCTCTTCTCCCTTTGCCAAAAAGAATTCGACAAGGACTAATCGCCTGAATTCTTTTTTTGTCTCTCTTCTCCCTTATCCAAAATAACAAAGAACTAACCGCCTGAATTCTTTTGTGTCTCCTTTCTCCCTTTTCAAAGAGTTCAATAAGACACAATCTGAGAATTCTTTTGATTCTTCCATTTCCCTTAAACAAAAGATTTTAAAGGACTAACCGCCTGAGATATCTTTTGTTTCCCCTTTACAAAGTTTCAAAGGACTAACCGCCTGAGAACTTTGTCTTAACATATTGGAGGGTACATCCTTTGTGGTACAAGTAGAGGGTACATCTACTTGGGTTGTTGTAACTGAGAACAAGAGAGGGTACATCTCTTGTGGATCAGTTCAAGTGGAGGGTGCATCCACTTGGTTGTTCAAAGAGAACAAGGGAGGGTACATCCCTTGTGGATCTTTGTTTGTAAAAGTTTTTACAAGGTTGAAAAGAAATCTCAAGGACCGTAGGTCGCTTGGGGACTGGATGTAGGCACGGGTTGTTGCCGAACCAGTATAAAATTCTTGTGTTTGTCTTCTTCTTCCCTATACTTTTAATTTCTGTTGTGCACTTTTAATTATCGCTTTTACTTTTGATTAAGTTTCATTACTGTTTTGTACTTTCTTAACTTGGTAGTAAAAGCCTAATTAAATCTAGTAACATTAAGAAGGATAAGTTTTAATTAGTCAAGACACATTAATAATTAATTCAACCCCCCCTTCTTAATTATTCCGAGGCCACTTGATCCAACAGATTTGAGGATTAAATTAATTCATCCATAACCAATTACGAATGTATGGTTTATGTTACATTGAAGCATCGTAAATCGTTCTAAAAGTTGACAACACACTGTGAATTGCATGCGTATGTTTAAAAGAATGAATACTACACGTACGTACTAACATAGAAATGACTGCTCAATTGATTTAGTTTTAAAGCATGACACAACATTGTTGTACTTGGCAACACATAGACAAATTTGCACGCATACTCTTTTTAAAAAAAATAATACAGTCTCAATGAACACCATCTATATATATCACACCAACAATTTAAAAAATCACACATTCTTGCCCAATCCAACTTTAGAAACCAAATTTTACAAGAAATATGACATTTTTGAGAGAAACAAGCAGTCACACCATTGTCAACTCTAGATTAGCTTTTATTTTTTCGAATGGATCGATTATTCACAATGAATCTGGTGTTTATTTCCAAAGTTCCACTCTGATACTCATTCGAGTACCTAACGATTATGGTTTTGAAACGCTAAAAAGCAGAATGCACAATACCCTTCAACTAACCGACGATCAATATTTGGATGAAATTTACTAACACAATGTTAATGTGTAATGATCAATACTCGTGTGTTGGCCTGATTGAGTTATTATGCACCATTGGTAGAACACCGGATGATATATTAAACTTACTTCAAGCCATTATGACCCATACGCATGATGCCCTATTATATTATAACGGGATGTGGAACATGCCACGCCAACACGACTTTGTGGGTTACTCGTTCATAGGAAAAAATTCAAAAAGATTTGACATTCTTTTAGGATGTACCATCGATGGGCTAAAGGATGTGATCAAACACATTGCACCTCAAGGGATTCCTCCTTATGGTATTCATGAATCACAAATGGTAAGACAATTATTTTTCGACAACTAGGTCATTCTGAGTATTCAAACAAAGTAATCAAATTTGAAATTATTGAACTGAAAACTGACGGTGACGTGCTAAAGGTCTTAGTACAATCTAACTACTGGAAATAATTTAGCTCAATAGAAATTTTAGCTGTTTTTAGTAAACCGGTAATCAAAATGGAAGATGACATGTTTCAGTCACAACATGATTCAATGCAAAATTAGTATTAGTTAATTGTAGTTTTTGATGCATTTTCTGTTTGTTTCGACTATGTTGAAGTTAATGTAATGTTTAAATTTGTGTCAATTAGCTAATGAAATCGTATCTTTATTATTTTCAAAGTACTTAATTATTTCCTAACTTTTAAAAATAATGACTGGAAATAAATTATTATTTACATAAATGTCAACAAAATAGTTATTTACACAAAAACGTCAGTGGAAATAACATATTTTATGTTCTTTGTTCACCTAAATCAAAAAATTCGATTTTCAACCAAGACAAATTTGTATAACACTGCATTCTACTTGTGTACGAGGTGGGTCATTGCTTTGTCTGATAATGACAATGTGTGTTCCTCAACAATGCCAATGGTCTCGTATAAAAACCTGTTACATAACAACAAACAGATTCAATGTATGATAACTAACTACATTGTCACCACTTCTACTAACATCATAATTATGCAATTAGCTATAAAAAATGATTTTCATACACATGACCAATGCATATTTCGCGATGCACAGGAAAATCTGGTGGCGACTGACTTCTAAGAGGAAAAAATGTCATGTTTCGTTGTCGTGAAAGAAAAACAACAATCACGTTGTATCGTGAAACAATGACATCTCATATCCATAATATTCATCCATGGTAACCTATATGTAAAAGACAATAAATAACTATTACTTAAATGTTATTTTAAGAAAAAGTGACATAACATTGAACTTACGCACCATAGATAATCCGTTAACAAGTAGGGAACACTTTAATTCCTCAAATCTCTCTATGCCACCAAGCAGGTTGATATATTCTTCTGACTAGCTTATTAGTTCTTTATGAAGATGGTTGCGCACCAATGACCATGTTTCTCACCCATACCTAATAAGGCAGCTATTGCCCGATAACCACGGTTACCATCCACTTTGATATTAATAATGTTTTCAATAGAATCCTAGATGCACATATGAAATTGATTCAACAATGGAATATTCTGTCTCTATATTAGTTCCTCAGATGATGATGCATTACGTTTCACTGAAGAATTATTATTTTGCACATAATGTAACGCATCAATATACTCTCAATAAGACGAATCATGTTCTGTTGACTTTTGTTGTTTGGTCAGTGGTTTTTTGAAGCACCTTTGGTCTTCACCTTTTCTGGAGGAGGACACATGGAGTTCAGATCAGGATAAACAATTTCTCGCAACTTTGTCTTCAAATGTACTTTGTCAGAAACATTGAGCTGCTCAAAGCGTTTCGAAATGATTTTCATCTCCTTATTTATGGTCACATGTGCCTCACATAACCCTTGATATGAAAAATTAAGTCTTCGTCAAAAAATGTGGATTGTCTCTAGTGGTATAGAGCCAACAACATATTTAAACAACTCACATGCACATGGAAGACCGTGGATACTCCTCATGGCACATCCACAACATGAAAGATTTTTGCCTGCATAAGGTACATGTTCATACTCAACAACAATTTCATTTAAAGCGTACCTTGATACCATGCCAAGTAGTTTTTTTGTACAAGGTAACTTTAAACATATGTCCAATCACGTGTGTGCTTGTCTCAAAAGATTGGTCATGTCATATAGGCCCGAGTCGGACATCCAATTGGTTCGATTTGAATTATTCAGAGGTTATATTATCTATCTATATCTATATAGATATCTGTCCGCTAGGTTACGGGTGGGTATTTTACCAGAGGTTTTGATTGTATCAAATCTACCCCTGTGTGATTCTTGTTGAAGCATATACTCCTCGGGGAAGGTACAAGACGGACGATTTCGAAACAGATTACCCATTTATTCGATAGAAAAGATCACAAAGATTTCATGATTCGTTGCCGAAATTATTCCAATTCAAAAAGAGATCTCAATATTATGCCTTGAAGAGGACTATGCTTTAATTTGGGTGTGTTGAAGTATCATCATGTTGTTCATTGCTTCCCAAACACTGCATATGTCACCAAGAGAGTTTTGTAGGAATCTCTTTAATGACCAATGAGCACTCTCAACCCTACAAATGAAATATACAACAACATATAAACAACCGCAACATTTTCATTTAAGTCAACACTTAAAAAAATTAACACAAACAAAAAACAATATTCATACTTGTTAGTGGTTGTGTTTCCTAAATGCATCACTTTGTTGGTCTATGCTTTCACAAATTTCTCTTTGTGCGGAATCACCCATGTTTGACACACATAGTTTACAAACATTTCAATGTTTTTATGGTACTCATCAAAAGAACTTTCACATGGACAGTCAACCAAATGTGGAAGCAAAGCTTCATGATGAATCAACAATGATTCAAAGGTGTTTTGATGATAACAATGATGACAACAAAAGATGATGAACAAAAAGCTCAAAAGATCAAAGAACAACTCAAGTGAATCAAGAACAAGTCAAGAGTTCAAGAATCAAGAAGGATTCAAGACTCAAGAAGAAAGTCTACAATCAAGAATCAAGATTCAAGATTCAAGATCTCAAGAATCAAGATCAAGATTCAAGAATGAAGAAAAGACTCAATCAAGATAAGTATTAAAAAAGTTTTTTTCAAAACTTTGAATAGCACATGAGTTTTTGACAAAACCTTTACCAAAGAGTTTTTACTCTCTGGTAATCGATTACCATATTGTTGTAATCGATTACCAGTAGCAAAATGAGTTTGAAAAAGTTTTCAAATTGAATTTACAACGATCCAAATATTTTCAAAAGGCTGTAATCGATTACAATGTTTTGGTAATCGATTACCAGTGTCCTTGAACGTTGAAATTCAAATTTAAAAATGAAGAGTCACATTGTTTCACTCAAAAGCTTTGTGTAATCGATTACACTTATTTGGTAATCGATTACCAGTGACTGTTTCTGAAAAATCAAAAAATGTAACTCTTCAAAAAGGTTTTGACTTTTTCAAATGGATTTTAAGTTTTTTCTAAAAGTTATAACTCTTCTGAATGACCTTCTTGACCAGACATGAAGAGTCTATAAAAGCAAGGCTTTGTTTTGCATTTTGAATCAATCTTTCTAACAACAATCTTGAATACTTTTGCTTTTCCAATCAATCATTTACAAGCCTTGAAATCTCTTTGAAGTTCTTCTTCTTCTTCTTTTGTACCAAAAGCTTTCTGAAGTTTTCTGGTTTTCTAAACCTTGAAAACTTGTGCTATTCATCTTTTCATTCTCTTCTCCCTTTGCCAAAAAGAATTCGCCAAGGACTAACCGCCTGAATTCTTTTTGTGTCTCTTTTCTCCCTTTTCCAAAAGAACAAAGGACTAACCGCCTGAATTCTTTTGTGTCTCCCTTCTCCCTTGTCAAAGAATTCAAAATGACACGGTCTGAGAATTCTTTTGATTATTCCCTTTCCCTAATACAAAAGTGTTTAAAGGACTAACCGCCTGAGAATTCTTTTGTATCCCCATTCACAAAGTATCAAAGGTTTAACCGCCTGAGATCTTTGTCTCAACACATTGGAGGGTACATCCTTTGTGGTACAAGTAGAGGGTACATCTACTTGGGTTTGACTGAGAACAAGAGAGGGTACATCTCTTGTGGATCAGTTCTAGTGGAGGGTTCATCCACTAGGTTCAAAGAGAACAAGGGAGGGTACATCCCTTGTGGATCTTTGCTTGTAAATGGATTTTTACAAGGTTGAAAGAAATCTCAAGGACCGCAGGTCACTTGGGAACTGGATGTAGGCACGGGTTGTTGCCGAACCAGTATAAAAACTCTTGTGTGTTTGTTTCCTTCTTCCCTACTCTTTTACTTTTCGGTGTGCATTTAATTTCCGTTTTTACTTTCTGTTAAGTTTCTCTTCTACTCCTCATTCTCTTAACAATTTAGTAAAAGCCTTAAAAGAGTAATTTTTTAATTGGTGAAGGTTTAGGAATAATTAATTCAACCCCCCCTTCTTAATTATTCTGAGGCCACTCGATCCAACACCAAACTCCTCCAAGCCTCCATCACATAATCTCATGCATTCTTTTAAGCGACTAGAGTTTTGCACTTTCCCTTCACATTCTTGTCAATGTGGAACCGACACAACAATTTCGTAACATCCAGAAATATAATTTTCACTGCATTCATTAAAGACAAATCTCTATCAGTGAGAATAACCTCGGGGAGTGCATCAACTCATGAAAAGACCCTGAAACTACTGTAGAGTCCAAATAACATTATTAAGACATTCTCCTTTCAAATAAGCAAAAGCACCAAAAAATGTCATTCTTGTTGGTGTAACACCAACTATATCAAGCAACGACAATTTATACCTATTAGTTTTGTAGGTATTGTTAATAAAAAAAAAACAAATTACAAGAATTGGTTAACTTTACTGCATCAGGATGACTTCAGAATAAGTCACGGACAACATTATCATACTTCATTCTATGTCAGTGAATATATTAATCTCCATCAAGCAACATCATGAGTTGTTGCATTTCGGTGTTACTTCCTCTTATGGGAGAATAGTAAGCATGTCTGACATTGTAAATTTGTTTGATTATTGTATAATTGTTGACATTGTGCTCCTTCAATGTCAAGAGAATATTTCTTGGCTTTACCATGGACTTCGTCATATCAGCAACAACAATCTTCTCATCCTTTGTGAGTCGACCCGCATATGGATGTCCAACTAATGTCTTTGCTATTTCGTGATTGTGAACCCCACAAATTAACTTCACCATCCATCTTTCTCCTCCCAAAACTGACTTCGTACGCAACTTAAACGTGCATCCACATTTTCTACTGCCAATGCATGTTCTTACGAAATCATTTTTCTTAGACTTATTTATACTCACTACTCCTTTCACTAGTATTGGTGTCTTACCTCATTATCACAGCTTCAAAAAAGTTCTGACATCAATAAACAACTATGTAATATAATTATTATACCAACAACAAATTAGACAAATACATAAAAAAGTATTACAGGCATCAGAGCAATCGACATGTTCTACTTTCACGTCAACATCTTCCTTATTTTTAACATTCATATCAACTTCTTCAAACATGATATTAATATACATCAATTGTTCTTTGTTCATCTTAATAAAACATTTAACAAATTCAATGACAAAAAATACAACTTCAAAAAATTATACATGTAGCTCTATACAAAAATAAAATAAAAATGTATTGTATATCATATAACCACAGACTACATTTTTACTACATAATTCATTAAAATATCATATAAATCTAATAAATACATCATTAAATAAAATACCAATTTTTTTAATTATTAATTATTGTAATAAACATTACAATACATAATTCAGTTAAACATGTAAATACATAATTCAGTTAAATGTATACACAAATTTTTGTTAGCAATCTAATATTACTTTTACCAATCGAATTACTAAATTATTTTAAATTAATTAGTAAATTAACTTTTAAGCAATCTAATTACTAAATACATTTTTTATACCACTATAAAATAATATCACCAAATCAAAATTTCTAAAATTGCTAAAACTATTAAAAAAAAAAATTACACTATAAAATAAATTATATATATAATTCACAAAATTTTAATAACAATTTTTAAAAAAATTAAACCCTATGGATTGTCAATCCATATGTTTCTAAAAAAAATTCACATACCTCATATTCTCCGACAACGAATAACGACCAAACTTCATCGTATACTCCTCAACAACGCACGTACACCACTAGAGAACACACACTTCAAAGATGACCCTAACGAAAGCAACTTACACTAAGGGACTGAGATTTCGCAGAAAAAGAAAAAGGCATTACAAAAATGAAAAATGAATGCTACTATTTATAAACGAAAATACCTTATGAAAACTACACGGAGGCTACACGGTGTCCCAACATAAATGGTGAATGACCCAAGCAGTTGCCTTGACAATGGCAGGTGAAGATAGTTAAAGTTCCGGTTTGAACCCACTTCAAGCTAATATGGGGTTTTTTGAAGCCCCGTGTAGGTCAATAAAACTTAACTGTCAGTATAAAAAAATATTATATATATATATATATATATATATATATATATATATATATATCAACTACATATCTTCAGCAAATTCAGTAGGCAAAAAACATGCCTTTGGTAAATTTGGATAGCATGAGCTCAGGTTAATAATATGTCTACTCATTTGCTTGTAAACCAACTAAAAAGCTACATTCTATTCATCGTTGCTAGCCACTAACATAATCCCTGTACAAGCTTTTGACTTGAATTCTATATTATATACAATGACAACAGAAAATTTAATAAATCCGAGCTACTTGCTTAGAGAAAAGGTGGTGAGATACTTTGCCAAAAAAAGAGCCCAACATCAGCAAATTAGAGAACAATTACAGAAGTGTTCAAGATTAAGCACTTGTAGAACTCCACTTCCTGATCTTCATCGCCACAGATCAAAATGCTATGCACTTTGCCTAAAAGAGTTAGACAAAAGCAGGAAAATACAACAGCTATTACACTATTTTCACTACCTTGACAAAAAAAGTTCATATAGTAAGCACTTCCGCAGTTCCAAGAAATTTGGTGAGGTTGAAACCTTCAGAAATCACGGTTTAAGTCTGCAAATGAATATCAAAACCAAGTTGTCAAGAATATGATCCTACTTAGAATTGGGAGGGGGGTCACAAGATAATAAAACTTAGGATTGTAAGATGTTACCAAAATATAATAATATATATATATATATATATATATATATATAGAGAGAGAGAGAGAGAGAGAGAGAGAGAGAGAGAGAAAGAGACATAAACACATAGAAAATAGGGAAAAGAAACTACAAATAACAACATTAAAGCATACTTAAAACTGAAATTTTATAAGCATAAAACAGTTCATAATTAGTCACAAATAATCACCAGCCTCAGTCCACTATCAACTTCCCAGCAGAAGCCATTTTCCAGTGATTATAAACCAAACCAAAACACTAAACCAGCACCAGAGATGGGGGATATGTGCAAAGGCCTGCAGGGAATCAGCATGACAGAAAAGAGGGTCGAGAGAGATGGGGAAGGCCAGTTCAAGACAGCAAGGCAGATGTGCGAGAGACAGTGTAGATGAACAGCAGTTCAGAACGAGATGCTGTGACCTGCAAAGGGCTAGGGCACAGATGTGAAGGGCTTGACCGAGAGATGGGGTTTGTTTTGGGCAAAAGTCACAATTTAGGGGGAAAATGGGCTAAAATTATGGGTGTATGCAAACCAGATCGCACAACCCAACCCAAAAGTCTCCAATTTCAGGATAGACAAACTCAAACAATCTTACCTACTTGCAATTTCAGGTACGATCCAGATCGGGACAGGGTAGAAGGATTATAAAGATCATGCAATCTTACAATCTAGATCGTGATTTTAACAACACTGATCAAAAGCATATATTTAAGAATATACTACTATGCCAAGCACAAAGTAGAAGACAATTTAAACTCTCATTAGACATTAAAAAGTTTCTTACTAGTCATGTGGCAACTAAAAAACATATCAAGATATAAAAACAAAAAAGGAAAATAGTGAAACAAACAAAAGTGTTTTGCCCTCATTTCAGTAACTCCAAAGAGCACCAGATCATAACACAGATTATGAATTGCAAACCTCAGCAACCTAAGTACTTGATCCATAAAGCCCAATAACCAGACAATAAATTGGTGTCCTTTGCCCATAAAAACATATTCTCGTTAAAACAGTAAAAAGGTCTTGTGTATAATATGAATGACTACTTCAGTAGTTATTATCAATAGAGTGCTATGGTCATGCAGAGCAGTCATGAGTCACTATGAATCTTGTAACAGCTACTATCACAACCACAGCAATGCTATAGTTAGGTTTTTGCAAATTCCATTTTTTCCCTCAAAACAACACCGTATTTTGCAGCGGGGAATCTATTGTTAGAAAGCTTCCTTAAGCCCTTAACTATGTGTTTAGTCAAATATTGACCAGAGATATGGCATAAAGAGAACTTATAAGCTTGGGTAATCCTCACCTTACAAGCTGTTTTGTGTAGTTGAGGAGGAGTGTTGGAAAGTTGCCTTAATTGTAGTAACAGTAACCCACCTTAGTTGTGGCTTCTTTGGGCTGCCTTAATTGCAACGCTGAAGGGGGTGTATTTAGTCTCTCATCAACTAGAAATATGACTTAAATAGAGTTTATAGAGTTTGGGAAATCCTTACCTTACAAGCCAATTTTGTGGAGCTGAGTAATGCCCTAAGTTCAAGTTCAAAGATCTATCTATTTTTAATTGTAATTTCTGAACTGCAAGCTAATATGCTGTCATGTCATAGTTTACTTATAATTGTTTTCATCTTGTTGACATATTTGCTTAGATGTCATCCTTCTACCTCAACCGATACTAAAAAACATACCAACTTTTCCCCTATTGTACATTTATGGTTATGTATTTCAATCTCAAGCCAATACAACATTATTTATTGACATGTCAATTTTATATTATAAAAAGAAAATATAGCTACAAAAGTAATAATAACAAGTTTTATAACATTATTATATATACTTTTTTTAATAAAAACAGTATCATATTAATACTTAATAAATAGCACAATAACGTGAAAATTAAAAAAATAGTCAAATCAAATTTAAAAAATCCAAAAGTCAATATAATTAAAATTAAGGTGGCCATATCAATTTAGTAATAACCAAAATTGGCAAAGCTAAAAGAAAAAAATAGCGTCAAAAGACAAATGGTTCCCTTGAAGCATCAAATTATTGAATCTAACAGAAATAATGAATTAGAAAATCAAAATAGTAGTTTTATACGTTTTGAAATCTTAATTATCTAAGAGAGCTATAGATATCCAAATTCCACCTCTCCCTCATCATCAACTCATTAGAATTTTTACTATTATTTAACCCTTCAAGTTTCCCAATAAATCTACAAAATAAATAGGAAGAATGAGAAACTAAATGGAGGACTATTAAACATGTGGCCTGTTGGGGCCCAATGTGGCCATTTTACTTGTGCTGATTGCAGTGTGATGCAGTTGTGGACACTGTCGCAACTGCAATATGGTGGCTATACCAATTGATGTGATACACAGTCTGAAACCATTGTGTGGGCCTGTGGGGTTTATAAGTCCTTGGACTCTCCAACTATAATGGCTAGCTTTGGTTGTGTGACTCTCCCAAGGTTCTTATCAATTAATATTAGAGCTTTCCACCATGTTTCTTAGTTGTGAATGAGTAACATGGGTAGTGATGTTGGCATTGCAGTGTTTGTCATAGATTAGTCAAAGGACTAGTGCGCAACCAGCTTGTGTGGGGTACCAAGACTGCAGAACATGGTGAGACACTTTTGAAAAATGGGACTTAAGTCCCACATTAGGTGTGTTCATGAATTGTCCCATCTCACTGACCGCACCAAATCCAAAATTAATTTCAATGGGTCTAGGTTATAGAAATTAATCCCAATGTATCTTGAAGGCAAGTTCAAGCTGTACTTCAGGTAGTCCCAATTTGATCAGATGTTCTATATATTCTTTTAAAAAGTCTAATTTTTTGAAACAATTATGCATTAAACATTTATAACAACCATGCCTAATAACATTAACCAGCTCATTATGTATGGAAGTCTTGTAAATTGTAATTTTGCTAAATCTGACACTTTTGAAAAAACAATAAGAATTTGGTACTAATTGAAAAAGTGAGTTTTTTTTATTAAAAAAACAAAATAAAATGGGAAATGGTCATGTAGCCCAACCTGACCCAATTGAAAGTTAAGGGTTTTAAACCCTAAAGAGAACCCACGACAGAGACCTATGTTCTCTGAGTTTTCTACTTCTCTCTCGTGTGCTGCTTCACAACCTCTCCCTCCAATGGTGACTTATACGCCAGCAGCAACTTCACTGGTGACCTTGTTCGGCTCTGACAACTGCCATCTCCGGTATGTCACATCTTCTCTGTTTTTTTCAATTACATTTTTGTTTTGATTTTTTTATTTGTTTTATCTTCCTTCCTCCAACGACTGCTATTTCCAGCAACTGCTATTGAATTTAGTTTTTCATTTATATTTACTCTTATATCTACTTTTTTTAGTTTTTTTTTTTTGTTTATATGTACTGTTTTAAGTATTTATATCTGCTGTCTTTTTAGTATTTTTATTTATATCTACTGTTTTGCTAGTATATATATATATTTGGTCCACAATGGCTTCTGCCATTTGTTGCTATGCCATCTGGCATATATATGTGGCGGATTTTTGGCTTTCCTCCACGCTCTGCCATCCGCCAATAAAATATTCAAACACAGGAAGTCAATCATTGATCAACCTAATTACAACATTTTTTCATTGTCCAAAGCATGCATGAACTTCTGAAATATCACAATAGTTTTATGTCTATAACTCATTATGGTATATGGTAAACAGAGTTTACATTGGAGACAGCGCAGAGTACCAGACAAAAGTAAGATGTAAACAAAAGGAAGATAGTTGTAAAAGCAACAAAGTAGAATGATAGAACTAGGCTTTACCTCACAAAACCATGCCTAAAACTCAAGAAGTGCATGGACCATTCAGTTACATATAGAGAGTTTGCCTGTCCACTCATCAGCTACACCATAATCAAGGCTGAGCTCTCTCATGGGAGGGATGTTTTCCATGGCAAATAGCATAAGGTGTGGGAACATCAAATTGTTGTGATCATGCAGAACAAACTGAACCAAGACATTTGGAGTTGAACTATGGCTCATATAGCAAGCAACATTCCTCATTGTTGACACATCCAGAGAAAAATCTAGAGGAGGAATTGACGGATACAATGGACGCACATAATCCGGGTATATCTGAGACAAATCCCCCCATTCTGCCCACCTTTCCGAAAACCGATTAGGATATATCAATGAATCACCATTCATTGTTAAGAGTTGAGCTTGCTCCCTGGTCAAAACAACCCCTGCAAACTCACAGATAAAAGAACCAGCTTGAATAAGGTCCAAGGACCTTACTCCCCAAGATGTCTGCTTAGACCTAAACACTTCCAACCTATATTTCAGCCCCTTCTGCGCAACACGATTGCGACAATGAGGAGGACAGGAGCAAAATGGGCCACATTCAAAAATCAAAGGCTTCCCTCTCACAAGATGCCCCTGCAGAGTGTAAGGAAACTCACCCCCATTTTTCATAGCACAAAAGCATCCATCACCACAACCATCCACACAGTCACAGCCAGTAGCTTTCCCACTCTGATGAAACACAAACTTCGGAAAACAAGTCCTCACAAGATATTCATAGCAAAGAGGACCCCGATCATCATCAAAGTCATTAAAAAGCCGAACTGCAACATTCTCCTTCCTGTTAGCCATATCAGCAGATGTGGGATTCAAATCCAGCTCACTCCTCCTAACATTCCTAGCTTCCTTCAAAATAGCACTACCCATCTTAGCCTGCCCCTCAATCCTCCAAAGCTTAAACTTATAAACCCCAAAACCCGACCTCCCCACATCAAACCAGCAATCAACAATCCTATACACCCCATCATACACATACACCTTACCAGACCCAGCAGCACTCCCCTCATACTTCATCCCACGGATAACCCTTACCTCAACACCATAATGCATACTCCTCTCCAATGCAAGGTTCCCTGACTCCAACTTCTGATGAGAGATCTGCCTGGAGGAATTCTTCTCCTGCCCTCCATGGCCAGTGTAAACTATAACCTCACCATCATCCATGTCATCCTCATAGCCACCAGAAACAATGACACTGGTAGCAATAGGTTCTCCAGTGGAACTCATGCTTGCAGGAAGAAAATCTATTCCAGCCTGTATCTGACCGTGCAATCCAACCACACACAACTCCATCCGAAAAAGGAACAAATCCCCAACCATAATTCCGGGGATCGCCCCGACGATCCTCTTGTCACGGTTCAGCCACAGTCCACGCTCTCTCATCAGGCTGGCAGCCCGCAGGTCTCCCCGGAGACGCCGCAACTTGCCGGTGGAGCCATCCACCGGCAGACAGCCCTCTAGTGTTGTCACTGCTGCTGCTGCTGCCACCGCCGCCGCTGCCACTGAGGCGACTCGCTTCTCCTCCTCCACGGAGGTCAACACTCGCAGCGAGTCGTATATGAGCCTTGTCCTCCTCACGGTCTCGCGCAAATGAGCCTCGTCCCTCGGAGACAGATCCATCACTCTCACCAGCTCCTTCTGCCGGCTCTGCTTCCGCCTCGGCACGGTGGCGGTGGCCACCGCGCCGTCCTGCTGCTCCGGCGGTACCGGAACGATCGCTCGCAAGACGTCCTCGGAGGGCGAATTCGGGTCGGGCTGGGCCGCTGAATCGAGCTCCTGAGGAACAGGAACCAGCGGAGTCTGTTCGGGGCATGCAACATTGGTGGCTCCGAAAGGGTCGACAACGTTGGTGGCTCCGAAGGCGAAGTGAAAGAGCTCAGTGACGCGATTGAACTCGGAGTAGAGGTCGAGTTCGTCGGAGGTTTCGATGTGGGTATCCCAGAAGGGTTCGGGTTTGGGGACTAAGAGGGTTTGTGGGAGTGAGGGTTGGGAATGAGGGTGTGAAGTGGGTGTAGAAGAGGCAATGGCATTAGTGGAAGTATCGGGGAGAACAGAATCCATCATCACAATTAATAGAACCGAAACTGAACTCTCCTCTCAGGAGTGTGTGTGCCAAAAAGAAGAGCAACAGAAAATGATGGTGGGAATGGTGCAAAAATTACTACTACTAAGAAAGATGGCCAAGCGAGTGACGTACATTTGGAATTGGAAATGGACGCACTTTTCTCGAGAAAATCGCAGAAAATGGATTAATGATAACTCACTTAAGCCTTGCCTCTCAGTTAAACTTGGAAGGTTGCTCATGTCATAGTCTCTCTCTCCTACGTGCTTGTTTGGGAGGAGGACTAAAAGAATGACCAGGATTAACACATTTTAGAGCACTCGTCTACACTTTTCAAGGCATTAAACAGAGAGGAAATATGTACTCCTTAAGAATTATTTTTTTAGCACTCTCATTGACCTATTTTTATTAGTATATAAAATTATTTTTTTAAATGAATCCAACTAAAATTTGTTCTAAAGCAATGGTTGACGAACATTAAATGTATTTTATCAAATATTATTATTGAAAAAATTCAATCTAACGAAAAGAGTTCATCAAATTGGTTAATTATGATTTGAATTTCATTGGAGTAAACATTTACATTCAAAGTCCAACCCTGTTGCGAGTCAGACAAACTCATATAGAAAATTTGTGAAAAATAAAAATCATTTTTAGAACACTCATTGACCTATTTTTAATAAAAATATAAAAAATGATATATATTTTTTTTTAGATTAATTCAACTAATAATTTTTCTACGGGCACTGGCACTGGTTAGAAGCCACCGGTTGACGAACATTAAATATATTTTATTGAATATTATTATTAAAAATATTCAATATAACGAGAAGTATACCTTCACATTTTGGTTAATTATGGTTTGAATTCCAGTAAATGTTTATATTTAAAGTCCATCAGGTTGTGAGTAAGACACACTCTTATAGAAAATTTGTGAAAAATAAAAACAAAAATTTTTAGAGCACTCATTGACTTATTTTATTTAAATATAAAAATAATTATCAAATTATTTTTTTTTAAATGAGTCTAACTGATCATTGTTCTAAAGGATCTTGATAGAAGACATTGATGGACTAACATTAAATGCATTTTATTAAATACTAGCGAAAATACAGGCTTAACATGCTTATATGTATGCATTTTTTTATTTTATTGTGCTAAAATTTATATATTGAAATAATTAATATATACATAATTTTACTTATATTCTTTATTTGTTAGGTAACATAATAGATTAATATATTATTTTTGTAAATATATGTCTAATTATACATAATTGATCAAATTATTTGTTATATATACTTAAATATCATTTTATGTGATAAATGCATTTGTGACATATTGAAAATCTCACAATAATAACAACACAATAATAACAAAAAAAACAAAAGAATCCTAAAGATATGATATTAAGAAGGGGAATGATATGAGGAGAGAAAAAAATATTTAAGATAATTAATGTTTACGTGGTTAGATGTGTGTTATTATGTTAATATTATTAAGGATAAAATGATCTAAAAAATGTGAACACAAAAAATAATTACAAAAGTAATACTCCCTTTACATATTGGTATAAATTATTATTGAAAAAGATTTTATATAACAAAAAAGTGTTAGTGTTTAACATATTGATTAATTATGGTTTGAATTCCATTTTTACATTCAAAGTCCGTTAAAGTTGCCAGTAAGACAAATCTTATAGAAAATTTGTGGAAAAAAAAATAGAGTACTCATTGACCTATTTTTATTAAAATATAAAAATGTAATAAATAATTTTTTAAAATAAGTCCAACTAATAATTGTTCTAAAGAAATTGGTCAAAAGGCATTGGTTGATGAACATTAAATATATTTTATTAAATATTTTATTGAAAAAAAAATTGTCTAATAAAAAAGAATTATTCACATATTGGTCAATTATGGTTTGAATTCCATGATTAGATTCAAAGTCCATCAAGATAAACTCTTGTAGAAAATTTGTGAATAAAATAAAAAACAAAAATAATTTTTAGAACACTCATTGACCTATTTCTATTCAAATATAAAAATAATATAATAATTATTTTTTGAAATGAGTCCAAGTAATAATAGTTCTAAAGAAACCGAACAGAAGGCTAGACGAACATTAAATATGTTACATCATAAATAGGATGTACATGTACATTTGAAAATACACTTGGTCAACATTGAATGTGTGTCATCTACTTGATTAATTGGAAATGCAATTTCATAATTATAAAAAAAATACTAAAAAATCACCTTGAAACTAAAACCTTTTTTGTTGATCATTTGCAACTCCATTTCATTATAAGAGACAATGCTTTATCACAAAGAAAATCATTACTTTTGTTCGTTAAAACATAATCAATAAAATTTCTATAAGAAGATACAATTATCATTTTTACATAAAAGCAAAAGGTAAACATGGGAACATTCCTAAGGTAAACATACATATTTTATGATAAGAGATGAAAAAACAAGATGTGCCTATGTGGCCACCAAATATATATAACTATAAGTAAGAATCCAAAGTGCATAATTTAAAGTGTATCGGTGGAGAAAGAGTAACTTAATTATTGTCCAAGTAAACCAAAATAGTGTGTCAAAATATGTAGTAAAGACTAGATAAATACATAATGTTGAGCCTAGATCTATCCCAAAATAAAGACATCCAAAAGGAAAACCTATATCCTAGAGTAGTCTTATTCTACTGAAAACCCATGTAATTGTATTCTCCTCAACATTAACCTATGTAGTCACCTAAGCAAATCCTCTAGAAAAACAACCACGAGAAGTCACATCTAGATTTTCCTTGGGGTTTTCCTCCATTAGGTAAAGATCTTCTTCCTCCTCCGATTCAAAGTCACTCAAAACAGCCATTGGCAATGTCACTCTCCCCACACCAATATCTCTACCAAGAGTAGACATCTGGTTCGAGGTGGGAAAGTGAGAATAACCCAAATCACTAACCTAGGTGACATGACATCAAAAAGTGTAGCCTTAGAATCAGTAGAAGGGATGTCATATCCCCCCAGAAGTTTACTATGACAAAGATAACTCCATTATCTCCAAGGGCTAGCATGCTAGTAGTACGGTGACATCATTTGGGTCCACCACAAGAAATAGTCGAAAATCAGAGGGATTACATATGGCTTATCCATCGTCACCACATAAAATCAAAGCAATCCTACAAAATGATCCTCCTGTGACCAGTCATCATGAGTCCAGTATCCCTCAACCATGCGAAGTCACACATGGGTCGATGGTTGTCTCCTTGTCATAAGGATTTGAAAAATGTTGGGCGTATGAGTAAGTCTCTTTACTCCGCATAAACCATCAAACAATTCGACTCATAGGTCACAACACAACAAACAATCATCTGTCCTGGAACATGCTCTCACATGTTACCTTATCATAACTCAAAATAATTTCTACTTTTGCACACTCGGACTTGCTACCACTAGAACTCCTACAACTCAATGGACTTACATTATTTTAAGTTGCATGATTGTTGGGATTACACCTTCACCATGATACTATGGTGAATTCGCACAATTGATGATGACTCACATTTAGTCGGGATTGCCAAACCAGCTATGTGACCTAAGGTCACCACTCAACATCATTACCACTAAGGATGATTATGTCATGCGATCATCTCCCAAAAATCACTCTGTCCTCATCCTATATGCTTTAAGGAATGACTCCCCAACGACTCTCCCTACTAGATTGTCCATCAAGATTCAGTGTGGATTCCTTGTCAACGGTACCTAACTATAGTCGTCCATGGAGATTCCCTCTCCCTCACAAGCATAGTAGCCCCAAATGTGACCCTGACTTCCACAACATGTCCTCTAGCATGACCGGAATTCCCAGCTGATCTATATCTCGTTCATCTTTGTGACCATATGTGGCATATGAAACATGATACTTAATTGGTGTGCCTTTCACTTCATGTCCGCGTCCATTTCATCGTTCGCACGTGACCCAAAACAAAAAAGGATTTCCCTCTTCCTCCATTCCTCATCATCTATAATAGGTGGAATCAAATACAAATAAACACGTGCATCGTACACCTTAGTCCATCATGAATTTAATCCATGACTTTCCCATTTTATTAGGTTTTATGAGCAAACTCATCACACTAAGTGTTTTATTCTTAATTCGGTACTTATCCTTAATCTCCATTGCGAAGGCCCTAACCTTTATTCTAAGTCCATGTTTCACCTCTTTATAGCTCAAGGTAATTAATTATTCCATATCCATATCAATAGGTTCACACTCTTTTTAGTGTTAATTCATTACTTCCCGTTATGAATTATTTAATCAATAAAGTTATTCTTTCTACAATTTCACTCCACTTAGAGTCCATTTGTTGTCACGAGGATTCTCATCCCCGTCTCCCTATCGAACAATATTCAATTAATCAATTAGCTAGCATGCACACACAAATCCAGCACACACTCCTCAAAACTTAGATCATAGAATAATCGATAGTTAACTTGTGTAGTAACTAAAGTCATAGATGAATAATCAATAATCACCACATTGATAGATATCCTCATTTTAAGGTGAAATTCTCATAATTAAAATCGTGAATGCAAAATTACACTAAACAACAATTATTTCAATCAAAACTAATCTTTTTCTACAAGCTGAATTTTCGGTTCATAAATTTTTAAAAATTACATTTGAGCTCCTAATTTCGTCAAAATTTGAAGAACCATTCCATAATAGATATATTCATATCATAAAAATTCATCACATGAAAATTCATTAATTTACTGTTTATTTTTAACCAAAAACAATTGTAGCAAAAAAGGTAATTCATTGTTTCGATTTTTTTTTAAATAGCAACTCAACTCCATTTTTCATAATTCTTCACATAGATTATATTTGACACATCCTCTATACCATATATTTTTTCCAAGCCCAAAACTCACTAAATCTATTTTTCCCATAATTAAATAATTGTCATAAAATCAGAATTTCACTAATTACATATTGAAAAATAGTAAACGAATTTTCTAACATTTTAGAAAAATACTAAATGCATTCCTAAAAGTCCATGGAACAACATATATTTTTACCAAAGTCAGATTGTCAGTAAAATTAATTTTCCTCTATTATAAACCTTTGCTGTAAAAGTTACATAATTTCACAATTTAATTTTCTAGTGGTGATTTCTAAATCGAGTCGTAAGAAATTGCAGAAGAAGCAGAAACCAAACAGCCGATCTAGGGCTGGCCCTAAGGATTGTACCTAATGAAGGCCATCTTTTGGAACGCCAGAGGAGTTGTGAATGATAGATTTTATAAAAAGCTTTGCGTGGAACACAAACCAGACGTTCTGCTCATTGCGGAATCTTGGACTACTTCTAGTCTCTCTGGCTTTTGGAAGAGTTTACACATGAGACTTTTTTATGTAAATGATAGACAAAATCTCCAAACTAATCTTTGGGCTATTTGCTATGAAGAGTTGTCTTTTACTTCTTTAGCATGTTCTTCTCAGTATATATCTTTCTCTTCACTAGTTGAGGGACAATAGGTATTTTTTTTCTACTGTTTATGCGAGTACGACTTACACTACTCATCGTCAACTATGGCTTGAGTTGGAATCCTTATATTACAACAAAACTTCTTAGGCCCCCGGTGCCACATTGGTGACTTTAATGTGGTTTAGGGGGCGCATGAAAAGCGTGGAGGTCCTCCTCCTTTATTGCACTCCTTTAATGACTTTTTGGGCCTGGACAGATAGTTGTAGCCTGGTGCACCTCCCCACTTCTGGTGTTGATCTCACTTGGTCAAATGGTAGAAATGGAGGCATATCGCTGAGGCTGGATAGAGCCACTTGCGACAAGGATAGCTTTAATTTATGGAGCTTGATTAATTGCAGAACTCTCCCTCGTGTAAGTTCAGACCACTTCCCGTTACCGCTTTCCTCCACAGCGTGACTAAGGTGCGACATGCTACTCAAAATATGAATGGTTTAGAAAAGATGGCCAGATCCTAAATGCCCAAGTTGATATGGAACAAGTGGTTATTAATTATTTTTAGGATCTTTATGCCTCTGACAATCAATGTTTACAGAATGATTTGGTTGAAAGAACCATTTCCAAGCTTGTTGAAGAAGGGGATAACGTTTTGCAAACTCACTATCCTTCATTTTTGGAGGTTAAATTTGTTGTTTTTAACATATGAATGGTGGGGGAGCTCTGGGTCCTAGTGGTTTTGGTGGTTGCTTCTACCAAGCTTTTTGGGATATTGTAGGCATGGATGTGTATAAATCTTTCCTACAACTCTTTGATCAAGGCTGGCTCTTGCGTAATCTTAATTCGAACATGGTGGTGTTAATCCCCAAAGTGCCTGGGGCTGATACAATTGAAAATTTACGCCTTATAGCCTTGGCGAATTTTCAGTTCAAGATAATCACAAAAGGTCCTAGTGATAATTGCTTTTTACATTTCATTTTTGTAACCAATTATCTTAGTATTTTTAAGATTTTTGTCAATAAATCTTTGTTTTTTGAATAAAATTGTATAAAATAAGTTTAGGAAATTAAAGAGAGTTTTTAATGTTTTTTTGAAATTTTGATGTTTAAAGGACATTTTTGAAGAAAAGGGAAAGAGAAACTGCAAACCTCGGTGTTGCGAGATTATGCGGTGTTTATTATTTATTTGGATTTATTTATTTATATCTACATTTGCTTATTCAAAATCTCAACATATAGGCAAGTGTACCTAGTTTAAGTTGTAGCAAGAAATGATTAGTATAAGAGTTATTGTTGTATCTAGTGAGACTTGTTTTAACAATTAGGGAATTAGCAAAATTTGTTATCTAAAGAAAAAGTAACACACAACACAAGAGCGCTAACTCACTACAGTGAGACATCACTTTGTTGAGGTGAGAATACTCAAATTGGGTTAATGCAATTTCGCTGCAACAAGTTGTTAATTCGTTATGGCAAAATTGTTGAGTTTGCATTTTTTAAAAGAAAAATAACTCACTATAGCGGCGACATTGTCGCTAAAGCGACAAAAAAATAAATCTGGAAATCACAAAGAACAAAGAACATAGAGAAAAATGTATTGTTGGATTTGATTCCATGTATTTCATCCTATATAATAGCAAATCCTATGCTTATCTTCAATCTAACACATAAGATTCAACCATACTTATAATCAAAGCCCAATTCCTTGGTGAATTGATCCTTGACCTCCATACTTGGATTCCTAATTACTTAGGTAAACTAACAATAGAGAATCAAATGAAGAACAAAGATCTATGCAATGCACACACCTAATCTTATTCCTAAGCACTAAATCCACTATTACAAAATATAGATTTAACATCACACGATTAACATCGATTTTTCAAAAAACCGATGTTAAGAAAAGCACGGTGGCATTTTTGTAAATAAGTCGAGTTAGTTAACATCGTTTTTTTAAAAAACCGATGTTAACATCAACTGGCTAACATCGATTATTGAAAAATTGATGTTAACATCAACTGGTTAACATAGGTCTTTTAAAAAATCGATGTTATATTAACCAGTTGATGTTAACATCGGTTTTCTTTATAAAATCGATGTTGGGTTATAGATAAATTAAAACCCAGAAGGTTCTCCCCTTGCGTGCTAGCTCAGTCTCAGAAACAAAAGCCTCTTTCTCCCTCACCGCGAAGACCTGTCACTGTGGTCTCCTCCACACCATCGTTGTCGCTGGGGTTCGTGACCGCCGCGGTCCGTTGGAGTTCGACTTCAGCATTCAACACTAACATCAACACTGTAGTTTCAATCAGGTAATTCATTCTCTGTAATTTCTTGAAATGAGCTTCGTTAAGTTAAACCTTATATGACTGTTTTTCACCACCCCCATACTCCATAGTTAACCCCCATGCTTCAAACTACCTTACTTTAGTTAGGATTTAAGAAAGTAAACTTCAAACGGCTGTAACTTTTGATAGGAATGTCCGTTTGAGGCCCATAATATGTCAAAATGCTCGAAATTGAAGGAGGAATCCCTAGGAAAATTCCAAAGGGGATTTGGTCTACCAATTTTCCCAAAAAACGCCTCTAAGTAGGTGAAAAATAGGATTTAAGATTCAACCATCGATTTTTCCAAAAGTTTCAAGTTTTGTTATTCTATAAATAACCCAGTTTGGTCAATTTGCCCTATATATCTCCTTGGGTATGTTGATGAAATTATAATTACTGGCAGTACTATTCATTTAATTCAACATATTACCTCTCAGGCAAGTATATCTCTATGTTGATGCCAAGTTCTAATATTTATTTTCTCTTCTTTGGCTTTTGGTTGCTTCGCTATGGCAAATTTAGTTGCAAGGCGTAGGGAGTACCTTTACCTCTACCTCTACCTTGGTGGTTTACTTTATTCTGGGTTGTCCATTCATCAATTGCACTCTTCAAGTTTGAGGTAACTAGCAATGTTGTTCTATTCTTTTAGTGTGACTGATAAGCTATATTATTAATAGAAACATCATGTATTAGATATATTCTATTATGGATAATAAGCAAGTAAACCCTAATGTTAAATGATCCCTTAGTCCAAATGACTACATAAATAAATATGAATTAACACATACATTAACATCGATTTTATGTAAAAAAACTGATGTTAAGTTATGTTAACATCGATTTTTCCAAATAATCGATGTTAACTGTCAACATTAACATATATGTTAACATCAGTTTTCTGTAAAAAAAAACTGATGTTAAGTTACGTTAACATTAATACATTTTTTGGGTGTAATTCTTATCATCAACATCGGTTATTTAAATAATTGATGTTGTAAATTTAACGTTAACATCGGTTTTTTGGAACCGATGTTAACGATAATACATTCAACATTGGAACTTTCAACATCGGTTAAAAACCGATGTAGAAAGTCATAAATAACCGATGTAGAAAACATATTTTCTAATAGTGATCCATGCACATTTCTACTTATGATCTAGTCGCGAACTTGCTTTCCAGCACAATTCACTTCCATCAAAGCTATGTTGATAATTCCTAACACACATTCATGCTCAAAGTAGAAAAGGAATGCAAAAATTGAAGCACACTACTAAAAAAAAGCTTTTTTACGATGCCCTTTCTACAATGGTCATAAGAAAATCGTCTTAGTTAATAAGGCGATGGCATTATCGTAAATATAGCGCTTCTAGAACAAACTCTACGACGACGGTTACGTTAAAGATCGTCTTAGAAACCACTGTATAAAAAATCAGTGACATTTTTGTAATTAAGTGGAAGTTAATTTAAGACAGTTTTGTGATAAAACCATCTTTAAGTTTTAATATATATGTAATTTTGATCATGTTTACTCGTGCTCATTCTCATTCTAAAATCCCTCACGTCCACTGTTTTTTGTGTACCCTAGACTCAGTCTCGCGTCATGGCTTCACTATCACCCCCTAGCCCTATGCTTGTGCCGTCAACTCTGTCGCAACTCTGCCCCATGGCAAGACCAAAGCGGTGTGCCACTAAGCTCTTCCCCAATCGCTCCTTTTAGTAGAATCCTAAACACCCCTCAGCCCTTTATGTTTTGATAGGGGTATTTGACTCCGAATGTTGTCATTAACCTTGTTTCTGAAATCTATACTAAATTTCCTTCAATTTGGTATATCGAACCTTGCTTTTGGACTGACGAACATGAACAAGAGAGGTCTTTGAGCGATGCAAAGAGAAACTAATGTAGAGCTCACAATAGGTGAGGGGAGTCTATTATTGTTTACAGTTTTTAATACCATAGTCGGGGCAAGGGAACCTAACTATGGGGATGTAAGCCTATCCTTGTTGCATGCTGGTTTTCAAGAAAACAATGTTATTGACTAATGGCATGCGATATATCTATTATTGATGAATAACATTATTGTTTTTATTATACTTGTGTTGTTTGAAGACCTGGGGAGTGTGGATCTCAACCATGAACTATATATGTATATGCGGAGTGTGACTTACTGATGATATTTCTATTGATGACATTAATTAATATGAGGTGACGTTGATGTTTATGATAATATTGATATGAGATGATGTTGTTATTGATGACTATGTTAACATGAGTTGATGCTGTTATTGATGACTATGTTAACATGAGTTGATGTTGTTATTGATGATTGTGTTAATATGAGATGATGATGATGTTGTTGTTGTTGTTAATGTCATTGAGATGAGATGATGCTGATGTTGAGAATGATATTGAGACGAAATATTGACGATGTTGAAAATACATTGAGATGATGTTATGTTGTGTATGTATATGGGGGGTGCAGTGACCTTGTTGGATATCCCTGGTGGAAGAAATAGAGTGGTTAAAGAGTTTTAAGCCTCTCTGGGGGGGGATAGCCTTAGAATCTTTATTTATCCATGTCCAAGAATTGGAAGGGGCCCCAAGTTTCATCCTAAATAGGAATGGAAATAGTATAAACTTTGTAAGTAAGTACTTGTAGTTTTTCATAAGGAGGAATACTGTTCTTGGGGGCAAGTCCCTCGGTTTGGACCTCCCTTTGAGAATTAGGCTAATCCCCGGGGGGGGGGGGGGGGGAGTTGCCTGTGCACGACAGGGTGACCTCAACACTTACTGCCTAGTTTTCCTTAGTGAGGGTGTCGTGTGGACACGCTTAGGCTATTTCCTTGGGGATGATACCACATTGCATTTAAGAGTTGAGGTCAGGTGGATGCATCATACTGAGCATGATTGATTGGAACAATGGACTGATGATGAATATTGTTGAGTGTGTGTTGGACTAGTGAATGTTTGTGTAAGCTTATGATATTTGTTAATGGTTTCTTACTAATTATGGTTATTTTATCTTTGTATTAATTTCTTTTATAATAAACTCACCCATCGCAATTTTTGTATCATGTGGTTGGTACCTGTGATGATGCGAACCTTTGTTTATGGGAGCAAAATGACAGCAATAGAGTACGAGAAGTGAGATTCTTTTGTGGAGCCGCCGAGCCGACGTGATAACGTTGGGATTATTTTGGGAAAAAGTTGTGTTTTGTTAATCAACTCTTCGATAGTTGGTTCCATGATTCTTTTTGTTGAATTAAAGATGTAAATAAAAAATTTAATTATATGTATGAACAAATTTACTTTTCATTATGTGAATGGTGTGTACTGAGTTACTATTCCTATATATATGTGTATTCACTTAAGTAATGGTGTATTGTTTGGTGAATGTATATCGAGAAAAAAAATTTACGTTAATTTTTCATAAGCAAATTAACATAGTTTTCATTTAAAAATTGAAATTCTTGCGGTTTAGAGTGGTGATATCGTAGCGATGAGGCGGTCGAACCTTTTCGGTCAGTGAGTTGTGAGTCTGCTATATTTTTCTGTGCATTTTTGTGGTTTCCTTTTTGAATGCTCGATGTTTGTTGGTTGCAATTGGAACTTACTCACTTTGTTGTGTTTCCATGAGTTATAGAGATTTGATTGTTGCAGTCATAACATGTTTGTTCTCGTGATGTCTGCTATACCATGAGTTTTAATGCCGTGTCATGAGTTATTAGACTGACCATCTGTATAATTTATGAAGTGCAATAGGATGATATGGCAAGCAATTAGGAAATACAAATGATGGAAAATGAGTGTTAATGTCTCGAGAGAGGACTAGTTTAGAGGAATACTTTCTCGAGGTATCAACTCTCAAAAGTAACCAAGTAGGAACTTGAGATGGTTGTGATTGTTGTGTTGTTCTTTTTCTTGTGTGTATTCTTTCCATGTTTCACTTCTTGGTGTGTATAGGTACTGATGGTTGGACAGAATGATCATGCGATAGCTGATGCTCTCCAAGCCTTAGCTCAGGCTATATGGAATCCAAATAGGGGAGAAGCTGCTAGAGCTGTTGAGTACCAAGGGTTGGACCGCTTCCAATGAAACAATCCTCTTGCTTTCAATGGAGGATACAACCCTAATGGTGCTCAAAATTGGATAAGAGAAATTGAGAAAATTTTCCAAGTAATGGCATGTTCGGAGGGGCAAAAAGTCGCTTTTGGTACATATACTCTGGTAGAAGAAGATGAGTATTGGTGGGAGAATACTCGCCAATGCCTAGAGGCTGAAGGTCAAGATGTGACCTGGGATGTCTTTAAGAGGGTATTTTTGGAGAAATACTTTCCTGAGGATGTTAGGAACAAGAAGGAGATGGAGCTCTTGGAGCTCAAGCAGGGAAACATGATTGTAGCTGAATATGGAGCCAAGTTTAAGGAGCTGGTGAGGTAATTTCCCCATTATCAAGGGAGAGATGGTGAAAGTTCCAAATGTGTAAAGTTTCTAAACAGCTTGCGACCTGAAGTGAAGCAAGCTATGGATTACCAGGGTGTTCATCAGTTTCCACTCTTGGTTAACATGTGCCGGATTTGGGATGAAGGCTCTCGAGACAGGGCGAGCTATTATAGGAGTACAGGTCCAATGAAGAACAAAAAGAATGAACCTTAACATCGGGGAAAATCATACTTGACCCCTCCTAAGCAATATGGTAACCACCCCAACAATCAGAGGACTGTTGCTATGGGGTTTGCGGGTGGTAGTGGTAGCAAACCCAATACTTTCCCCTCTCAGATCACTTGTTACAAATGTGGTAAGCCAGGGCACATCTCCTCAAATTGTCCTGATAAAGGCATGACCTATTTTAATTATAGACAAAGGGGGCATATTCATAGAGATTATCCATATCCCAAGAAGGAGCAAAATGGTGGGGGCTTGAATGACCAAACTGGACATCTAAAGGCCACAATAAGAGTCTTTACCCTTAACGGTGCCGAAGCTTCGAGATCCAAAGATCTAATCCAAGGTAAATGTTTCATAAATGGGATTCCTTTACTTATGCTATTCGATTCCGGTGCAACCCATTCTTTTATATCTTGTTCGTGTGTAGGGAAACTTAAGCTTTCTGTGTCTTCTTTAAATAAAGATCTGGTGGTAAAGACCCCAACTAGTGGTTCTGTGTTAACTTCTAATGTGTGTTTGAATTGTCCTGTGGAAATTTCTGGTAGAACATTTGTGATTGATATGGTTTGTTTGCCTTTGAGCCAAATTGATGTTATTCTAGGTATGGATTGGTTATCTTTCAACCATGTCTTGTTAAACTGTTTTGATAAAACTGTGGTGTTTGATGGTTCTGGAGTGAGTAAGAATATGATGTTTATCTCTGCCAACCAAATTGTGACATCTTTAAAAGAAGATGCTCAAGTGTACATGATCGTGTCTAACCGACAAAGGTTTCCATATGTGACCTCTCTGTTGTCAGAGAGTTTCTTGAAGTGTTCCATGAGGATATATCCGGTCTACCACCCAAGAGAGAGATAGAGTTTTCCATAGACCTGGTACCTGGTGCTGGACCCATATCCGTAGCCCCTTATAGGATGTCTCCTATAGAGTTAGTCAAGCTTAAGAAACAGTTAGAGGAATTGGTGGAGAAGCGGTTTGTGAGACCCAGTGTGTCTCCATAGGGAGCACCATTGTTGTTAGTAAAGAAGAAAGATGGGACCATGAGGTTGTGTGTAGACTATCGGCAGTTGAATAAGGTGACAATTAAGACTAAGTACCCTTTGCCTAGAATAGACGACCTTATGGACCAGTTGGTAGGAGCTTGTGTGTTTAGCAAGATAGACCTTAGGTTAGGTTACCATTAGATCCAAGTGAAGTCTGAGGATATATCGAAAACTGCTTTTAGGACCTGTTATGGTCACTATGAGTATCTAGTCATGCCCTTTGGTGTGACTAATGCTCCAGGTGTGTTTATGGACTACATGAATAGAGTCTTTCACCCTTACCTTGATAGTTTTGTGGTAGTATTCATAGATGATATTTTGGTATACTCCAAGACTAGAGAGGAACATGAAGAACACTTAAGGATTGTGCTGCATACCCTTAGGGATCGACAACTTTATGCTAAGTTGTCTAAGTGTGAGTTTTGGTTAGAGAAATTTAGTTTCCTAGGGCATGTGATATCTCAAGGGGGTATAGCTATAGATCCCTATAAGATAGAAGTTGTTCTTGAGTGGGAGAGTCCTAAATTTGTTTTTGAGATTAGGAGTTTTTTGGGCTTAGCAGGATATTACTAGGGATTCATAGAAGGTTTCTCCAAGTTGGCTTTACCTTTGACTAAACTGACTCGCAAGGGTCAAGCTTTTGTGTGGGATACCCAATGTGAGCATAGTTTCCAAAATCTTAAGGAAAAATTGATGACTGCTCCAGTGCTAGTTTTGCCTAACCTGAGAGAACCCTTTGAGGTGTATTGTGATGCATCAAAGATGGGTTTAGGAGGAGTGTTGATGCAAAATGGCCAAGTAGTGGCCTATGCTTCTAGACAACTCAAGACTTATGAGAGGAATTATCCCACCCATGATCTGGAGTTGGCTGTTGTGGTTTTTGCCTTTAAGATGTGGAGACATTACCTGTTTGGCTCTAAGTTTGAGGTGTTTAGTGATCATAAGACCCTTAAGTACTTGTTTAGTCAAAAAGAGCTAAACATCTATCAAAGGAGATGGCTAGAGTTTCTTAAAGATTATGATTTTGAGCTTAGCTATCATCCCGACAAAGCCAATGTAGTGGTTGACGCCTTGAGTAGGAAATCCCTACATATGTCTGCCTTGATGGTTAGAGAGATAGATCTCCTAGAACAATTTAGAGACCTTAGTCTTGCATATGAGGTTACCCCTAATAGTGTGAGATTGGGAGTTTTAAGGATCATGTTAGTCGTCTTATCGACTAACTTTTGTATAGAAAACATTTTCTAAAACTTGTATAGTTCCCCAATTTATAGTTATTTTGTAGGAATTTGTATATAAATCTTGTTTTGTTTGAATAGCTGTCTTTAGAGTATCTCCCATGTGATTTAATGATAAAATTTGCACAATTTCAGGTCAAAAGAGGCTAAAATCTTGAAATGCTAAAAGGAGCAGTCGCGCTAAGCGGATCCTGTGGGCTCAGCGCGCATCCACCGCTAAGCGCAGCTTCAGCGTGCTTAGCGTGACAAGGGAATCTGGAAGAGCACAAGGATCAAGGCCGCACGCTAAGTGCGAGGTCATCTTGCTAAGCGAGACGTTTGTCTCTTGCCAGGCTCAGTGCACAACTAGCGCCAAGCCCAAATCCACTTACTCGTGCTAAGCGCGAGGGTGGTGCTAAGTGCGATGTCACGATTTCAGAGCCTATTTAAGCCTGCATTGTCTGAATTAGGGTGACAAATTTTGGAGACCAGAGCTGCATACTTTTGCACAGAATTCAAGATAGTGCTCTGGAGGCAGCAGTTAAGCAAGGAAGCTAAGGTTCATCACTTTAAGATATTAGAGAGTGTTTTAGTGATTGTGAGGTGCCAAGAAGAGGAGGAGGCATCCCCCTTCTTATGTAAGCAACAATTGCTCTGTACTTTCTGTCTCATTTGCATTAGGGTTCCTTGTATGGCTGGTTAAATACCCTAGTTGGAGATTTCTAAGGAACAGTTGATGTAATTACTTTTAATATCTAATTAATTGCGTTTTGTGTGTTCAATGCTTCTTTCAATTCTTAATTACTGCATGCTCTTGGTCTGATCACCCATTTGTGTGTACTGTTAGGTGACTTTAGCATTGGGAAATGTACTGTTGCCTTAGAACTTGATAGAAACAGGACTAAATAACTACATTACTAGGGATGGATTGTGGGGTTTTGGTTTTCTGAATATCATGTGATGACAATGTTGTTTAAGTTAAGTCTAGTCTTACAAGAGGGATCTGCGGACGAAGCTTAGGTTAAATTAGTCTAAACTTATGAGGGATCGAGGTTTAATACTTTAGGCTGCAACATAGAACACAAGAACATGATTAATTAGAGAAATATCCTCATATGCATCAACTTGTTTGTTAGAAAGACCCAACACTTTTTACCGATTGCTGTCAACTTTTACTTACTTGCATCTACTGTTTTTACCATAGAAGTAGTTTATTTCTGTTTTAACCATCGATTATCAATGTTGTTCCAACAATGCCTTACTTCTGAATATAACTTTGTCTAATAAGCAAGTTCCCTGATTTCGATACTCGGATCACTCCATTTTAATTTTAAATACTTGACGACCGGGTGTACTTTCTGGTGTTTCATTTCCCTTGAATATATTTGTTGAAAATTGGAGAAAAAGGAACCATATGGGAAAATGAACAAAGTATTTATGGCGCCATTGCCAGGGAACTTAATTCATTAGAAGAGTTCAGTTCAGTTTTACGACATTACTTTATATTTTTCTCTGTGATTCATTGATTCCTTTTGTTCATATTTTAGTTATTGCATATTTTATTGTTGTTTTGAACTAGATAATTGCTGTTCTGTTTCTCTTGTATGCAAAGAAGATCTATTGCAGGTGATTTGATCCCCATCGATTTGGAGATTAACGCTACTTGCAAGAGGCGCAACGAGAGAGAATTAGAAAATTTTTGTAGGACTTGGAAGCAGCAGCAACTCCAGAAGAAGAACCTCGATCTTCCAAGGCGTCTTCTAGCTTTCCTATTCCAGGGCAATCTCATACAGATATAATTGAAGAAGTTATTATGGTTGAAGCCAAGAAGAGTGACCTGGAAGATTACTCAAGTTCCACTGTGCCGCAATTCTTTTCCAGTATAGCGTAGCCAGAGGTTCAGGCACAAACAATCACATATCCTCCTTCTTTGATACAGCTAATTCAAAATAATCTGTTTCATGGTCTACCAAATGAAGACCCATACACACACCTAGCCACTTACATTAAAATATGCAATACTATTCGATTGGCTGGTGTGCCTAAAGATGCAATTCGATTGAGTTTGTTTTCATTCTCATTGTCTGGAGAAGCTAAGAGGTGGCTTCACTCATTCAAAGGAAATAGTCTTAAGACTTGGGATGAAGTGGTTGAGAAATTTCTAAAGAAGTATTTCCCGGAGTCTAAGACCGTAGAAGGAAAAACAACCTTCTCTTTTTTTCACCAATTTCCAGATGAATCCCTGAGTGAGGCCTTAGAAAGATTCTGTGGTCTATTGAGAAAGACACCCACTCACGAATTCTCAGAACCGATCCAGCTCAACATTTTTATTGATGGGTTAAGGCCATAGTCCAAGCAGCTATTAGATGCTTCAACTGGGGGAAAAATAAAGTTGAAGATCCCCAAAGAAGCCATGGATCTTATTGAAAATATGGCTGCAAGTGACATTGCTATTCTTAGAGATAGAGCCCACATACCAACAAAGAAAAGTCTTCTGGAACTTACATCGCAATCGGCGTTGCTGGCACAGAACAAGTTGTTGTCCAAACAATTGGAAGCATTGATCGAAACACTAAGTAAGTTGCCAAGTTAAATACATTCTGCACAATCTTTACCATCTACTGTTTTGCAGGTTGCAGGGTGTCCCATCTGTGGTGGAGCTCACAATTCTAGCTGCTGTATCCCCAATGAAGAACCAACTCATGAAGTCAATTATATGGGGAACCAACCAAGACAAAATTTCAATGTAGGTGGATATTTCGGATTTCAGCATGGCCAGCCATATAATTCACAGTAGGGATAGTGGAGAAATCACCCTGGAAACCAGTTCAATAAAGACCAGGGTGTTCCATCTAACAGGCCACAACAACAAGGGCCTAGTCTCTATGATTGAACAACGAAGCTGGAAGAGACTCTAACTCAATTTATGCAGGTTTCTATGTCTAACCAGAAGAGCACGTAGTTTGCTAGTTGTCCCACTTGGACTTCCAAATTCTTTATGGCAAGGAAGAGTGTAAAGTTGTAATGAAAAGGAGCAGAATGGAAATTAAGGCTGATGAAGGTAGAGCTGAAGAGAAGGTGGAGGGATATAAACAACAGTCGACAACTAAGCTGACACTTGAACCAATTTCTGATTTTGTTGAACTTGAGGAAGTTGTGGAAGATGAAGATGACCAATAGGAGAGAAAGACACCAATAAAAGAGAGTGAAATAGGAATAAAGATGAAGGAAGAACAACAAAAAGAAAAAGAAAAAGAAGAAATAGAAAAAGAAAAAAATCAAAAAAAATGAAAAAGAAGATCAAGAGTGAGGTTTCAAGAGAGAAAAAGAGAGAGATTACTTTAGTTGAAGGCAAGGAAGTACCATATCCATTGGTACCTTCCAAGAAGGATAAAGAGCGACACTTAGCCAGATTTCTTGACATCTTCAAGAAATTGGAAATTACTTTGCCTTTTGGAGAGGCTCTCCAACAGATGCCACTCTATGCAAAATTTTTAAAAGACATGCTAACAAAGAAGAATCGGTATATCTGTTATTCGATGAATACGACTAAATTTTGTGTATAAAACCTGTGTAAATTGGATCAAACTCCTCCAATTTATAGTTATTTTGTAGTGTTGTGATTACTTTTTGTTAAAGATAGGTAATAAATACTTAGTACTTCCATTTTGTGTGTTTAATAACCATTTCCTCTGAATTTCAGGTTAATTAGGAAAATTTGTGAAGCGCTGATTTTCATCCTCTCACTAAGCCAATCTATTGGCTTAGCGAGCCAACCATTGAGCGCAACACTCCTTGGCTGAGCGCGAGGAAGAATCTAGAAGAAGGATAAGCTGTGCATGTTCGCTGAGCAAAGGGTCATCCCGCTAAGCGCACCGCTTTCAATCCATCCACTGTGTGAGAAAAGCACGCACTAAGCCGAAATCCACTAATGCGTGCTAAGCGGTTCAGAGTTGCACTAAGCGCGCAAGCACAAACAAAGCCACCTATTTAAGCCTGAAATCAGATTTTGGAGAGGAGTTTGGGCTTTTCCTTGAGCTTCTTCCTTTTTTAGAGATTTCTAGAGAGAGAGAGAGGTCCAAGTTCTGGGATTTTGGCCATTTTCTCAAGGAACTTATGCATGTGAGAGATTCTTGAGAGAGAAGGGTCCGAATCCAAATAGTTTTGAGAGATTTTGCTGTGTGAAGACCTGTAGAGAATAGAGCTTGAAGAGGAAGTCGTCCTGAGAGCTTGAGATGAGTTTATGAGTGATTGTAAGGTTCTAGAGGTGGAGGAGACATCCTCACCGCTTGTATTTCTTTAATCCTTCATTTTTATCTTCTCTCTGTTGTAAAGGAAGCTTCCCAGTTATGGAGAGCTAAATCCTCTGTTGGTTCTTCCTTGTAGGTACTTGATGTAAATATCTGTATATCTATTTAATGATGTTTTGTGTGTTCACTGTGCTATCAGAACTTCATTCTAGCATGCCTTTGCCTTGATCACGTAGATGCATGTGTTGTTAGGATCATTCAAACAGTGGAAACTAGTCTGATTCTTAGAATTTGATAGGACAGGGCTAGTTTATCGTATTATCACATGAGGGATCGAGGTACGGTAACCTAGTTGTTTGTATGTTTGTCGTAATGCGGTTCTGGTTGAGTTTAGTCCAACAAGAGGAATCTGAGGATGATGCTTGATCAGGATTAGGCTACACTATCATGAGGAATCAGGGTTTAGCATTTCAGGAGACACCATAGAACACATGAGCATTGTTAAGTAGAGAATATCCTTTTAACATCAGGCACCTAATAGGAAGACCAACATGTTGTCTACTTGTCTTTACATATCATTTCTTACGTGGTTTTCCTTTTTATAGGTAGTTTAAATACCTGTTCATAGTCAACACATCTCTTTTCATACTAGACACCTATTCATTGAATATAGCTTTACCAAGTAAAATAAGTTCCTTGAGAGTTCAACCCTCGGTTCTTACCATTTTATACTACTTGCGGGATCCGGAGCACTTGCCGGGTTCCAACAATATCCACAGTGACATGATAGTTGTGGAAGGAAATTGTAGTGCTGTCATTCAATGCATCCTTCCCCCAAAGCACAAAGATCCTGGAAGTGTCACTATACCGTGTTCCATTGGTGAGGTTGTTTTGGGTAAAGCTCTCATAGACTTGGGAGCTAGTATCAATTTAATGCCTCTCTCCATGTGCCAACAACTTAGAGAGATAGAGATAATGCCCACACGCATGACCCTTCAGTTGGCTGATTGCTCCATCACAAGACCATATGGAGTGATTGAAGATGTTTTGGTTAGGGTCAAACATTTGATCTTTCCAGTTGATTTTGTAGTGATAGACATTGAAGAAGATGCTAACATTCCCCTAATTCTTGGAAGACCTTTTATGTCCACCGCAAGCTGTGTGGTAGACATGGGGAAGAGGAAACTACAAATGGCCATAGAAGACCAGCAAATCAGTTTTGATATGTTTCATGAAGAGAAAGCTTTGCCTGACCAAAATGTCTATTTCAAGCAGTGGGCTTAGTGGATATGATGCACTAAGCGCCACTTCTCTAGAAAAATTTATTGTAGCAACGCTAAGCGCGCTGTCCTGAGCTAAGCCCCATACCCATTCTGGAATTGAACTTTCACGAGTTGGGCTTAGCGGCAGGGTGCGCTAAGAATCAATCCCTTACTGTTTTTGAAATCCTTGGAAATGCGCTTAGCACGCTTGTTGCACTAAGCCTAAACTACTCTTTGTAAGTTGAAGCTTGATTGCATGCTAAGCCTTTCATCTCAGGCTAAGCACATTTTGTAGAAAAATTTTATGTTGTAGAAAGCGCTAAGCGCAGCCTACGGTGCTAAGCCCCAGATCCTCTCTGGAATTTGAAACATCAAGTTGGGCTTAGCGCGAGGTTAGGCTAAGCGCATAGGCTTTAAACTCAAATGTCATGTTGGCACGCTAAGCGCACCAAACAAAAATGCTAAAATAAAATAGAACTGCCAATGGCAGTTACCTTTAGACCAAAGCTTTTTCCTATGCTTGTGCCCTTGTGCTTTTGTGCTTTCTTCTGCCTGCATTTCAAGTCATCCCTGCTTCATTCTTGCTTTCATTTTACATCCTTCACTTCAATCTAAGTAAGTTTCTATTTTCTTTCCATTTTCTTTTCAATGCTTGAACCTTAGGATAGATGATTTAGTGCTTTTTAGTTTGCATTCCAGTTTAGGTTTAGGGTTTACAATGTATGTCTTAGGCTAGGATTTTATGGCCCATTAAGGGCTTTTCCTGCAAAAAGGGGTGAGGACCCTTGTGTTTCTGCTGGAAATCACGATGAACTCGCTAAGCGCACCTGCTGCGCTTAGCCTGTTCATCACAACTGTTAAATTTTTGGATTTCTAGATGATCGTGCTAAGTGGACCATGTCGTGCTAAGCGCGTTCATTCCTGTTGATGAACAAAAATGATGAGTCCGCTAAGTGCGTCTGTGCGCTAAGCAGGACTAGTGTTTCAGACACTTGGAATTATTTTAAATTTTTGGATCAGCGCTAAGCCTTACCTATCAGGCTAAGCGCCACTTTGCTTCTATTTTTCAAACTTTGAATAAGGCTAAGCATAGCTTGCTACGCTGAGCCCCTGTTATGTTTCATGGAGGTTGAGCTAAGCGCGCCCTACTGCGCTAAGCTCAACTCTCTTATTGTCTTTAAGCTTTTGTAGTCAGGCTAAGCGCGCCCTGTGCGCTAAGCCTGAGTGTCATTTTAGTGAGGCTGAGCAAAGCATGCCCTGCTGCGCTAAGGTAAAGTCCTTTACTGTTTCAAAAATTGTAGATTTAGGCTAAGCCCAACATGCTATGCTAAGCCTAATCTTCAAAAAAACATTTCAGTTTTCAGTTTTAATTTTCTGTTTTTGATGAAAATAATCTTGTTTAACCTTGTGGTTTGATCTTATATTTTCAGATGGCTTCAAAGAAAAGAAAATCATATGCTCCTTCATCTTCCCAAATTAGATTTGACAGATCAAGATTCCATTCACAGGAAGCTTGGGACAGATATAATGACATTGTTGCACCTAGGAAGCTGCTTCCGAAAAGAAATGTGGTAGAATACTGATGGAAGCTTGCTTGTGGGGCTTCTATGGAGGCTGGATCTTTGAGCTTCAATGAGGTCCTTTAATGGTGATTTTCCACCATGGAGATGCAGCGGAAGACAAAGGAGAAGAGGTGAGAGGAGGCGCCATCCACTAGGGAATAAGCTATGGAAGAAGGAGCTTCACCACCAAGATGAGCCTTGGATAAGAAGCTTGGAGAGGATGCTTCAATGGAGGAAAAGAAAGAGGGAGAGAAAGAGAGAGGGGGGAGCACGAAATTGATGGAAGAAAAAGGGAGAGAAGTTGAACTTTGAGTTGTATCTCACAAGACTCTCATTCATCAAAGTTACCACAAGTGTTATACATGCTTCTATTTATAGACTAGGTAGCTTCCTTGAGAAGCTTTCTTGAGAAAACTTCCTTGAGAAGCTTCTTTGAGAAAACTTCCTTGAGAAGCTAGAGCTTAGCTACACACACCCCTCTCATAACTAAGCTCACCTCCTTGAGAAGCTTCCTTAAGAAGATTCCTAAGGAAGCTAGAGCTTAGCTACACACACCTCTCTAATAGCTAAGCTCACCTCCTTGAGATGAGAAGCTAGAGCTTAGCTACACACCCCATATAATAGCTAAGCTTACCCCCATGACAAAATACATAAAAATAAAAAAAAAGTCCCTACTACAAAGACTACTCAAAATTTCTTGAAATACAAGGCTAAAATCCTATACTACTAGAATGGCCAAAATACAAGGCCTAAACGAAGGAAAAACCTATTCTAATATTTACAAAGATAAGCGGGCTCATACTTAGCCCATGGGCTCAAAGTCTATCCTAAGGCTCATGAGAACCCTAGGGCCTTCCCTTGGATCTCTGGCCCAATCTACTTGGAGTCTTCTATCCAATGCCCTTGCGGGGTAGGATTGCATCATTCCCTCCACCTTGGAAAGGATTTGACCTCAAATCCTGAGGTTCTTCATACTCTGGGCTCCTTTCCTCAACACCTGTAAAAAGAATAAAAACATATGTATTAGTGGTGTTTGGTATGTTGAAGTAAAGTAAGGTAAGGTCTGAAAATCCATTTCCTAGGCATCTTCCCGTGAAGGAACATGGTTCCTCACCAACTCAATGAGTGGTGCTACAAGTATAGAAAAATATGGGACAAAACTTTTGTAAAAGTTTGTTAAGTCATGGAAGCCCCAAATTTTTCCTATACTTGGTGGAGTGGGCCACTCAATAATGACCTTTATTCTCTTAGGGTTCATGGGAACCCTTTGATCACTATTTGAAAAATTAAGAAAAGTAACGCAATAAAATATACCTTTTTTCTGTATTTTCATATTGATTATTCCTACCAAAAAGTATGACAAACCTAAGGTGTCCCATATGAGTACCTAAGTTTGTACTGAAACTAAAAATAAGAACAAACCTACCTAATGGGTCCCTATGTACACACACCATGAAAATGTTAGGTGCACAAGTGATATTACAAAAGAGGGTTGCACCACTCAAAACATTCATCATACCACCTATTTTAGGGACTTGGTGCCTAATAATACCTATTTTGGGCACCAACAAAGCACAAGGATTTAAGCTCTTGCGAACCAAACCCTCATCCAACAACTTCTTTACTTGAGGAATAAACTCAAGCACAAGAGGTGTGGCAATGCTAGCAAGTGTCTTCTTACAAAAGAGAAAATGTGGAGGTTGTCTAAGAGGGAAAGTTTCTTTAATGTTTGTCTTTATTGTAAAATGAGTTTCCTTCTTAGCTAACCTCTTGGAGGAAACACTTACCTCCTTACACTTCTCTTTAACCACTAATGGTTGTCCTTCTTCTTGGGGGTAGATTTCTTTATTAGATTCTTCCCCTTTTGCTTCTTCACTTTCACTAAATGAAGGTGAAGTAGTAGCCTTATCTTGGCTATTATAAATGTCTTGGCCCCTCATAATCATGGTTTTTGTGGTGGGGCATTGAGATGTAATGTGTCCTCTTCCAAGACATTTAAAGCACTTTATAGAGCTAGTTTTCTCTTGCATACTAGCCTTAGGGGCTTGCTTTTATATTGTCTTCCCCTTATCATCTTTGGGCTTAGAAGGTGTCACCCCTAAGATGCCTTGACCATGGTCTTTCTTTGGATAAGAGTGAGAGCCATAAGATTTTGACATAGACTTCTTTTTAATTGGTTGCTCTACCCTTATTTCCCAAACTAAGTTAGCCTCTACATTGTCCTTCCCATGGAAGTATGGGAGGTTAATGTTAGCCTCTTGAGACTTTCTTTCCTTTTCTCTTCTATGGGAGTGAGGTATAAGATGTGACCTATGCCTTTCTTCGTAATAGTCACGAAGTTCTTCACTTAGGCTCTTGCAAGAGTTATGACTACTATAGGAGACATGTTTTTCTCTTTTCATTTCTTTCATTATATTTCTTTTTTCTTCCTCTCTTATTTTCTTTCTTTCATCTTGACTTATTTCTTCCACTCTTTTTTTTCCTTTTTCTTTTCTCTCTTATTTTTCTTTCCATAACTTGAGGGAACTCAACTCATCTAAGATTCTAGATAAAAGGGTCTTTATGACTAGTACCCTTGCCATTAACACTAGTTGAATGATGACTCATGTTGGTTCCTAAGTTGTGGTTCTTTCTTGTTGGAGGTTTGAAAACAAGAGGTAAAAGAAACTATGGTTGAAACTAGCTAAAATAAACACTAAAAGAGGTGTGAAAGATAAGGTAAAAAAAACTAATTGGCAAAAGGAAAGGCGGTTTGACAATGGAAGGTAAAGGAAATAAGCTATGAAAGTAAGCAAGAAATGTAAACTAGGCGAATCCTAAGAGTTTTTGGATGACCACATTCAAGGTTCCCAACAAAACACTCACTATCCTAAGGAAAAATTGCCTAAAATTATTACACACAAAGGGAAGCAGGGTGACCTATTGGAGGCTCCCAACTTACTTCCAATGAAAGGCCTTTTTGATACAAAATTTGAAAGCAATGAAAGTAACTAAATTGTCAATTACAAAATTGCAAAAAGGTCCTCAATTTTGGTGGTTTTTCTCTCTTTGGTGATTCACTCAATTTGGAGTGCTTCTTAGTCCAATAGCTCATAAGGTGGTTGGCCCCTTGCTTCTTAACTCAAATTCTTCAAGGGATGACACCAATCCTCCTTCCAATTCCCTATATGGCAACCCACAAACAAGGAAACAAAGAGACAAGCAATAACCAAAGACAAAAAAATGAAATGAAAGCTAAACCAATGGAGTTTTAACAAGACAATTTTTCAAGGATTATTCAACAATTAAAGCAATGAAAAGGACATAGAAGCAAGCTAGGACTCAAAGAGAAACTTAGCTTTGGCACTTGTTTTCACAGTAGTTTTCAATTGAAATTTCGGAACTAAGATTGGTATAACATAGGCACCAATTATAGAATAAATTTTGAGCCAAAACAACAAGCACACTTCCCTTTCACTCTTTTTTCCTGGCTACTGATTTTTCTGCCAACTTGTGTGATTTTTAGTATTTTTCCTTTTATAAAAATCACTTGGTTCTTTTTTTATAACTTTTTTCCAGATGTCTAGAAAATTCAGTAAAAATTTCAGCTAAAAATTCAATGTAACCAATTCTCAGTAATTTTTAAAATGTATGTCCAAGCTGCCAGCACCAGCGATTTTTCTTAAGCATGGTATATTGATTGCCTTGGGCTTACTTTCAACCTTCCTATGTATGTTGAACTCACTAGGATTGTTTACCACAGTTTTAGGAGTTCAATATTCACTTAGGATCAAAATTTCAGCCAGCAATTCAATCACCAAAACTCAAATTCACAATAGACACAATCATAAGGAAACCTAAAAGTTCAAAAAAAGGTTCACAATCAAAGACTCTCTAAGAATTTTGCATGAACATGTTAAGGACTAATTAACATGAAGGATTTGACTCAAATCAAATAATAGGCTAACATAATTTCATACACTCATGAACAAATGAGTTAGACAAAGAAACAAGAAAATAAAATTCAGCTCAACATAAGAAATCTTATGTGACAAGTTTCATGACTAGACATGACTTCTATGACAAAACTACAATAGGTGAACAAGTCACTCTAGATTTTTGAGGTTTTATTATACTTTAATATTTTTGTAAGAATTTTATGGTTTAGGTTTCAGCCACAAAAAAATAACAAGACAAAACTCAAAGGAAGCTAAACTCAACACAATTCATGGTTCAAGAACAAGAAATTTGAACCATAGAAAATCAAATCTAGCTTCTATAGCAAGTTTAATCGGTGGAAACTCTAAAGAATCATGTTAAAAACATTTATCACAAGACATGTGAGGAGATACATGGAGAAAAATGAAGAAACAACAATGGAAGAGAAGGTAAAGCAAAAAATTAATGGAGGTTTAAGGAGCACCTACTTGAAGCTCTTGTGCTCTGATTACCACTTGATGGAAGCTTGCTTGTGGGGTTTCTATGGAGGCTGGATCTTTGAGCTTCAATGAGGTCCTTTAATGGTGATTTTCCACCATGGAGATGCAGCGGAAGACAAAGGAGAAGAGGTGAGAGGAGGTGCCATCCACTAGGGAATAAGCCATGGAAGAAGGAGCTTCACCACCAAGATGAGCCTTGGATAAGAAACTTGGAGAGGATGCTTCAATGGAGGAAAAGAAAGAGGGAGAGAAAGAGAGAGGAGGGAGCACGAAATTGAAGGAAGAAAAAGGGAGAGAAGTTGAACTTTGAGTTGTGTCTCACAAGACTCTTATTCATCAAAGTTACCACAAGTGTTATACATGCTTCTATTTATAGATTAGGTAGCTGCCTTTAGAAGCTTTCTTGAGAAAACTTCCTTGAGAAGCTTCTTTGAGAAAACTTCCTTGAGAAGCTAGAGCTTAGCTACTGTCACAACCTACCCTTTGGCGGGAGGGCGACGCGAGACTCGCGGGATGCGTGTTCCAAGAAAGGAATACGCGCGGAGTCGCCACCAACGTTTATTTGAGGAAAACGTCGGAAAAACCGGAAAAGACGTGATCTATGAACTTTTAAGTGAAAGGTTCGGGAGTTGTATTTACGCACGGGGAAGGTGTTAGCACCCCACACGTCCGTCACAAGGGACAACAGCCTTTAATCGAATGTGCAAACATGACTTTGATTTTTATGTTCCCTTTTATGTCCTTATATCCTTTATACCCTTTTTATATTTTTCTCTTTTTGTGGTCGACAAGGGTGTTTCCCTTTGCTCCTACGTATTCCTCAATTTGCGATGAGGAAATCAGACCTACGTAGTTCTTTCTTATCAAGTGATTCTTTTTTACTTAAGAGGTGATCATTTTAAGGCGTTGGACCTTGAAAATAATCCATTTTACTTAGTAAAAATTTGAAATGACAAACTTCAAAAACCTATTTTTGTGGACGAGCTTGACTAGGCGAGTTGATTTTAGCCTTAGTTTCACTTTAGTTATTAGTCAATTCGATTAAGAATGAGAAATCCCAAAGAGAAAACGTCCGATTGATTTTCCGCTTTATTTTACTAAAAGATGTTTTTTTGATTATTATATTATTTTTTACCTCTTTTTTTGATTTCCAATGTGGTTACGGCACGACCGAACGGTCGGAATTCATTTTAACCGAAGTTAACGGATAATACAATTCAAACGTTCGGTGGAAATTTATTTTATTTTTAAGTTAAGCGAGAAATGACTTAAGTAAAATGGCTTAAGCACGTCAAGAGGGGGTATAAAAAATAAACAAAACGAGAATAAAAATGCACGAAACACAATGTGGACCACTATGGGTACATAGAATGAATCGAAAAGCTTGGTTCGAGGTACTTACCCGTTGAAGCTCGAAGAACGATGAAGAACGAATGAAGAACGTCGAAGAACGGTTGAAACCTTTGCGAAATTCTTCATGGAAAATGTTACGGAAACGTTTCGGAAGCGCCTCGGCTTAGATTTTCTTCACGGAAACAATTTTTCCAAGCAAATTCGAAAGAGAGAGAAGTGCCTAAGGGGCTCAACCCTTTTCTTCTTCACTTCATCCCCTATTTATAGCAAAATAGGGGAGGTGGTTGCCGCCCAGCTCGCCCAGGCGAGCTCAGCTCGCCCAGGCGAGCCAGGTTGCTTCCTCCAGAAGCAACAGCCTTCTGGAGGAATATTCTGGAGGGCCCAAGTGGGCCTGGGTGCTATTTGCACCCCCATTTTTACTAAGTACACCCCCCTATGCCTTTTTTTGGTGATTCTTTTTTCGTAAAGTTACGGAAACTTACGAATTTCGTAACGATACTTGTTTTCCTTCCGTAATGTTATGGAACCTTGCGGACTACATAATCATCCCCTTTTTGACTCACGGAATAACCGTAAGGTATCTCCGCGTGTCATCGGGCCCGCCGCCTCTGGATGACAAAAGGGTGCGGATAACCGTAAGGTATCTCCGCGTGTCATCGGGCCCGCCGCCTCTGGATGACACAAGGGTGCAGAATGACCAAATTTTGTCTCTGCGTGTCATCGGGCCCGCCGCCTCTGGATGACACAAGGGTGCAGAATGACCAAATTTTGTCTCTACGTGTCATCGGGCCCGCCACCTCTGGATGACAAAAGGGTGCGGATAACCGCAAGGTATCTCCGCGTGTCATCGGGCTCGCCGCCTCTGGATGACACAAGGGTGCAGAATGACCAAATTTTGTCTCTGCGTGTCATCGGGTCCGCCGCCTCTGGATGACAAAATGGTGCGGATAACCGTAAGGTATCTCCGCGTGTCATCGGTCCCGCCGCCTCTGGATGACACAAGGGTGCAGAATGACCAAATTTTGTCTCTGCGTGTCATCGGGCCCGCCGCCTCTGGATGACACAAGTGTGCATGTCACATGACCTCAGGGTCAGTATGACAAAGATTATGGGGCGGCCGACAAAAGCAAGGCTCTTGCTCCTACGTATCCTCCAATGAGGAACTCAGACCTATGTAGTTCTAGATAACTTGTGAGACTTGAAAAAGTCTCCACCAGTAGATGCCTACATCTCCGGAAAGGGCGCAGATGACCATATTGGCCTCCGCTTATCAATCACACTTGAGGTGCGGATAACCGTAAGGTGTCTCCGTGGGCTACCCGCTCTTGGGTCATAGTAACAGAAAGCAGTGTGGTCGACAAAAGCGAGGCTTTTGCTCCTACGTATCCTCCAATGAGGAACTCAGACCTACGTAGTTCTGGACAACTTGTGAGACTTGAAAAAGTCTCGGTGTTTTCTTCGCTAAAAATGCAAACATGCTTTAGTAAAGAGATAAATATTCCAACTGATTAGAGCAGCATACGCTTTTTTGAGTGAAGAACAATGCGTTTACCGGGGAAGGAAAGTCTGTTGATGAAATCCCCCATAACCTTAACTGAGATTTCGGATGTTAGCATTTCGTTTCTAAATGACCATTTAGAGGAAACACTGGGTTCGACAAAAATAGAAGAAAATCACTCAAAGTGTATCAATCTCGCACAGGTAAGTGTTTCATCCTAATTCCGAACCATAGATATGTCATGACTTGACTTTGCAAATTATTTCCTATCAAATCAAAAATTACATGCGTGATCATGGATCAATAGGACTTCTCTTGGGAATGGGTTCTTTTGATGGGTTTTTTTGCTTTTGTGTGTTTTTGGCTTTTGATTTTTGGTTGGCTTTTTCCTTTTCTGTTTTTGTTTAGTGCAGGGCGAAAAAGTCGCTAGCGCACTGATTCTGGTTGGCAATTAAAGGGAGAAGACCATTTTAGGTCATGGTTTCCTTTCCTTCTTTTTGTTCATTTGGTGATAATTCTGTATTGTTCAGATATTGTCCGGTCTAAAGACCTCTCTGCACATTTCTTCTGGTTTCTTTGACCAGGAGCTTTCTTCTTTTCTTTCTCTACTTTCTCCCATTCTTTGGTTGGGAATTTTCTTTCTTTTCTTTTTTCTTTCTCCCTCTCTTTGATTGGGAATTTCCTTGCTTCCTTTTTTCCTTTGATTGGAAACTTTCCTTCTCTTTTCTTTGATTGGAAATTTCCCTTCTCTTCTTTTTTGCTTCCGAGGGTAAGGATTGACATTCTCACCCTGGGTCAAGGTTTATGGTGAGTCAGGATTTTGGCTCAAGACTTGTAGAATGGCTAGGCATGGTACATGTCAGGGTTTGGTTTGGTTCAAGGATAAAAGGGATGCCCCACATTATTTCCATGACACAAATGCAAAAATGATGATTTGGAAATTTTACGCAAAACTGGTCATGCATGCACCTATGTGGACGCTCAAGTGTCAAATTTTTATGGTCATGTGATGCTAGGGCTCAGGATTCATTTCCTCTATTTTTAGTCAACCCAATGTTTCCAAAATATGTTCTTTTATCAATTTGTGCATTCATCCGAGTCCATTTCGGGCGTCCGGAAAAATTTTCACAGCATTCTCCCCTTAGGCGTATACACATTTTTTTTTTCAAAAACTAGTTATGATCAATGAATTTTTTCAAAGAAAAGTTGGAAGTCATCTCTTTTCAAAAGCATGTCGGTTTTTCAGCTAGACAACTTATTTTTCTTTTCTTTTTCCTCTCTTTTTCTTCTTACTTGCTCTTTTTTTCTTATTTGCTCTCTTTTTCTTATTTTCTCTCTTTTTTCCATTTTTTAATTTTTATTTCTTTTTCTTGTTTGTTTTTTTGTTTTTTTTCCTTTTTTTTTTCATGAGGTATTTTGCTACCTAAACATGTGTATATTTTTGTGAGGTATTTTTGCTATATACATGCATATCCAAGGTATCTTGCTACCTAAACATACATATATATGTTTTGTAAGGTATTTTTGTTGTATACATGCATATCCAAGGTATCTTTCTACCTAAACATACATATATATATTTTGTGAAGTGTGTTTTTGTTTACATACATGCATATCTAAGGTATCTTTCTACCTAAACATACATATATATATTTTGTGAAGTATTTTTTGTTACATACATGCATATCTAAGGTATCTTTCTACCTAAACATACATATATATATTTTGTGAAGTATTTTTTGTTTACATACATGCATATCTAAGGTATCTTTCTACCTAAACATACATATATATATTTTGTAAGGTATGACTACCTTTCGAGCTTGTGCTCGTTTTATTTAAATTCCCAGGATCATGAGCAACTAGGTGCGTCCTACTATAAAAAGTGATCAAATATCAAGCATAGATTCAAAAGGTACTAGGTTGCCTCCTAGTAGTGCTTCTTTAACGTCTTGAGCTGGACGCCTTATGACTTGTCAGTCACTGACCTAGTACTTTGCTTACCTTTGGCTTTGGACTTGGTAGCCTGCTGGTCGGCCATGTGTCGTAGGCAACGCTCTAACCTTGTTGCGGATGAGCCGAGGTGAACTCTAGAGGTGGTGGCGGTGTGTCTATTGCCCGCTACCGGCCATCCCAATGCTGCTGTGGTGTTTCGCCCTGCGCCTGCCTGGCGGCGGAGTACTTCTTGATGAAAGCTCGATTGGTAGGGGGGTTTGATGACTTTGCTGGGGGTGACAGACACTCCGTAGAACTGACAGAGACCCGTAATTAGAGCTTGACAACTCCAAGACCCTGTTGGACTTCTTTGGGTCCACTGGGTGTCTTGCAGGCGCAATCCCTGCAAACAATAGATGAAATCAGAAATCAGTTGAGCGATGTGCATACTTACCTATGATGATGTGACCTTGCCGGGGGGGGGGGGGGTGGGTACGGGCACCCTGTAGGACTGATAGAGGCCCGTAACCAGAGCTGGAAACCCCAGGGCCCTGTTTGACTTTTCCGGGTCCACTGGGTGTCTTTGTGGGTGCGATCCCTGCAAACAATAGATGGTATCAGAAATCAGTTGAACCATATGCATACTTACCCACGTCGGGACGACACAGACCAACTGATACTTTTGCAGGGGGAGATTGATATTGCGGTCACTGGGCAAAATGTTGCTAAGTAGCAATGTCATCTATATCTATGTAAGAGTGGTCATGTTGGTGCGCATAATCTGCACTTGCTTCTTTGCAGCGGCACGGGTGAAATCTTGCCCCGGTATGCATAGTAGCTGTGTGATAGCCTCCCTCTCTGGTTGTGCTTGCACAGTTGGTCGCCCTCCAATATCAGGGGGTGGCCCAGGAACTGTTAAAAGGAAACTACTAGCCCCTTAACCGGGAGTGCAAGTCTCGGTTAAGCATTTAAGGGCAGAGGACCTTAAATTCTCTTAAGGTGTGGATGTGGAGCACACTGAAAATGAGGACACGTAGCCCTCTAAAGGTGAGGGCGTGCAGCCCTCTCAAGGCGAGGATGTGTAGTCCTCTAGAGGTGAGGGTGTGCAGCCCTCTGATGGCGAGGACGTGCAGTTCTCTGATGGCGAGGGTGTGTAGCCCTCAGAAGGTGAGGGCATGTAGCCCTATGAAGGCGAGGACGTGAAGTCCTCTGAAGGCGAGGGTGTGCGGCCCTCTGATGGTGAGGACGTGTAGTCCTCTTAAGGCGAGGACGTGTAGTCCTCTGACGGTGAGGGTAACTAGTACCCAAGGTGAGGGCGTGTAGCCCTCTCAAGGCGAGGACATGTAGTCCTCTGGAGGTGAGGGCGTGCAGCCCTCTGATGTGTAGTCCTCTCAAGGTGAGGACGTGTAGTCCTCTCAACGGTGAGGGTAACTAGTACCCAAGGTGAGAGCGTGTAGCCCTCTCAAGGCGAGGACATGTAGTCCTCTAAAGGTGAGGGCGTGCAGCCCTCTGATGGTGAGGACGTGTAGTCCTCTCAAGGCGAGGACGTGTAGTCCTCTCAACGGTGAGGGTAACTAGTACCCAAGGTGAGGGCGTGTAGCCCTCTCAAGGCGAGGACGTGTAGTCCTCTGATGGTGAGGGCGTGCAGCCCTCTGATGGTGAGGACGTGTAGTCCTCTCAAGGCGAGGACGTGTAGTCCTCTCAACGGTGAGGGTAACTAGTACCCAAGGTGAGGGCGTGTAGCCCTCTCAAGGCGAGGACGTGTAGTCCTCTGAAGGTGAGGTGGTGCAGCCCTCTGATGGTGAGGATGTGTAGTCCTCTCAAGGTGAGGACGTGTAGTCCTCTCAACGGTGAGGGTAACTAGTACCCAAGGTGAGGGCGTGTAGCCCTCTCATGGCGAGGACATGTAGTCCTCTAGAGGTGAGGGCGTGCAGCCCTCTGATGGTGAGGACGTGTAGTCCTCTCAAGGCGAGGACGTGTAGTCCTCTCAACGGTGAGGGTAACTAGTACCCAAGGTGAGGGCGTGTAGGCCTCTCAAGGCGAGGACGTGTAGTCCTCTGATGGTGATAGGTACAAGTACCCAAGGGTCCACCCTTATGAGAAAGCAAGAGATCGACTCATCGAGAGGGCCGGTCATCCCAAATCCACAAGATTTGGACATTAGATGTAGGAAATCTATGCAGTTAACATGATTTTTAGGGATGCAGATGCATGCAACCTTTGTCGTGAAATTTGGTAAATGCGGACTTCATATGAAACAATGCAATGTAATGGAAAGTTGTACAATGTTCATGACATTCTTTCCCTTTTTGTGATTTTGATTTTGATTTGATTTTTTGGGAAACACAGATTGACTGTCCTTTTGAAAGAGGTGATAATTCATGCAACCTCATCCTATCTTTATGCAAATCTCTCCGGGAACTCCCTCAAAGTGTATGTTCTGTTTGATTTAGTCACTTGACCATTTTGGAGTGACGGCAATGGAGTCGTTTGATGTTTAATCAAGCCATTGAAATCCTAGGGTTTGTTCCCCCCTTTTTTTTTGTTAAAAACATCGATGGGTGAGAACTTTTGATCGGCCCCTATGTTCACTTGAGGCTCATGCACGGTGCCCCTCATTGCCCCAGTGTAAGGCTTTGAGGTACCAATTGTTATCTTTCGTCATGACCTTGTAGCTGGGAACCTATTGGGTGAAAACTTCTAATCTGCCCCTAGGTTCGCTTGAGGTTTTTGCATGGTGCCTTTCGTTGCCCCAGTGTAGGGCTTAGAGGTACCAATTGTTGTCTTGTTTTCACGACCTCGTAGTGAGGAAGAATGAAAGAAGCAGTTGATTCTTGCAAAAAGAATTTTCCAAGGACGAGAAATAATTGAAGGATCTTTCAGTTGATGGATTAAGTCAAATGACTCCTATGTAGAAGCAAGATGTTTTGATGTCTTGATGATGCTAAAGGATCAAGTGCTTCTAAGTTTTATTCAAGACAAGAATCCAAGAAAATCAAGATATATGATCAAGTTTGATCTCTTAGAATCTTTAGGAAGAAGTTTCCAAATTGAAACAAACAAAAGGTTTGACCAAAGAATTCTATCATTTCAAATTGAGATTTGCTCTCTGGTAATCGATTACCAGCAGTTGAAAATGTTTTAATGCAAATTTTTAAAACCTGTAATCGATTACATAAGTCTTGTAATTGATTACCAGAGGGGATTTTCAAAAAAAAATAATTTCCAAGAGACATATCTATTCAAATGTTTTATGAACGGCCATTCAAATGTTTTAAAGAGAGTTTTCATTGCCTAAACAGTTTTATCCTCTCGAAAGATCAAGAGTTTTTCTGAACTGAAATGTCTTATCCTCTCAAAAAGATTCCTTGGTCAACCACTTGCATATTCAATAAGAAATTTTGATTGATCTTCATTTTACAATCTACCTCTTTTACGAGAGACCTCTTCTTCTCTTCTTCTTATTTCTGAAAAGGGATTAAGAGACCATGAGTCTCTTGTTGTAGAGGATTCCTGAACACAAGGGAAGGGTTATCCCTGTGTGCATTGTTAATCCGAAAAGAGAGTGAAAGTTTAATTGGGGAATAGTCTTTGTATCTTAATTCACCCCCCCTTTTTCTTAAGGTAACTGGGGCTATTTGTCCAACATCCTATTCTTGATAACCCACTTCTCTCTAAAAAGACAGACTTTCCGGAATGAGGTCACATGAACGTCTTGAAAACACAGTCAACCAAATGCTCTTTTTTTTTTCTTTTTGAAGCCTTTTTTTTTATTTTGGAACTTATTTGTTTTGAACTTTACTCGTTGTTTTACGGCGCTCCCAACAACGTGCAAGATGAGTAATCTCTGATTGAAAGGTCTTGGAAGTTCAAACTCAGGAGCACAGGTCGCTTGAGCAAACAGACCAATGGCTTGCACCCACATTCCGGTGAAAGTTGAATAAGCAAAGATGCGTTTGTGAGAGGATGAGGAACAAAGATATCAACTTCATCCATTTCATTTAACATTGTAACTGTGGTTTACAATAATGGTACAAACTTGAAAATCCTGATGAGTCATTAGAGACATCTAACAACAGCTTTCAAAAATTGGCCCATGTGTGGCATCTCTTGTCAATGTCAGGATTTATACGCAATTCTCCTCAAATTTCAGCCAGCCCGCATCAATTAGACCTTGCACCTTACGATTCAGAGCCCTACAATGCTCCATGGAACGCCCCGGGGCTTCTTCGTGACCAGCACACGTTGCGTTCGAGTCGTATTCTCGGAGAAATGGAGGTTGATGAACCTTGGCTGGGGTTATGGCTACCATTGAATTATCAAGTAGATATGGGATCAAGTTTAGCATATGACAATGGAATTTGGGGTGAACCCTACAGGCTTTCTCGCTGCAAAATTCATTTCTTGTTGGTGTTCTTTTGGTTTGTGCTAAAGGTGGTCTTCGTCATTGGAAGTGCGGTAGACAGGCTTTGTGGTTGATTTAGGGATGGCCTTTGTGGATAACTGGGTGGTGGGTAAGGAGGAGGTTTGTTATTGGCTGAGTAATGACATTGTTGGGTTGGTGAGAAACTTGGCCGTATAGGAATGGCAGTCACATCATGGGTTTCTCCCTCTTTCTCACCCTCTTCATTTGCCCCAGTTTTCTCAGTCGTCCTAGAAGGATGATTAAATTTGCCTCTTTTCAGACCCACTTCGATCCTTTTGCTGGCGAAGACCAAATCTATAAAACTCGAAGGTGTGTAACCCACCATTTTTCATAGTAGAACACCGGTCACGTGTCTACTATCATTGTGATAATCTCTTTCTCTGTTATTGGGGGTGCTACTTGAGTTGCCAAGTCTCTCCATCTTTGGGCGTATTCTTTGAAAGATTCGTGCCCCCTTTTTGCACATGTTCTGTAGTTGCATCCTATTCGGAGCCACATCAGAATTGTACTGACACTGCCTAACGAAGGCAACCATTAGGTCCTTCCAAGAATGGACTCAAGAAGGTTCCTAAGTTAGTATACCAGGCGACAGTTGTCCTAGTAAGACTTTCTCAGGAAAAATGTATCAGCAGTTTCTCATCTTTTGCGTATGCCCCCATCTTCCGACAGTACATCTTTAGATGGTTCTTGGAGCGAGTAGTCCCCTTGTACTTGCCAAAGTCCGGCACCTTGAACTTGGGAATGACCATGTTTGGGTATTAGGAACAACTCTTCTAGGTTAGCAAAGGCATAATCTTCACCTCCTTCAATGGCCCTGAGCCTTTCCTCTAGATGATCCAACTTTCCCATTCCTGCCATAGTCATGAGGGTTTTTAACTGCTGTGGAATGCAAGAGGTGCAATTGTGGGTGATACTGAGGGCCCTCCAAAGGGTTTTGTAGGGGTATACCACCAACTGCTTGCCCTTCAGTGGCATATCCGAGCCAAGGCTCGAAGTCGGCTAGATTGTGATGGGGAATTTCATGGGTCTCTTCCACGGTTTAAGAGACATGTGCATGATCAGTTTGGGGTTGCTGGCTTTCAATGGGTATAGGAGTGGAGTTATTGACATTCTTATTGGGAGTGTATGCCACATTGGGTGGCGTATAGTTGAGAGGCAAGCCATATGACGGGAAGGCGTGCTCGTTTTGAATTTGCACATCATGGGGGCCGCCCGTACTTCCTAAATCTTTGCCTACCATATTTGAGGTTGGATCATTCATTTGCTTGAGGCTGGATGGGGACGTCGGGTTCACCTTAGCAACAACGCTGGTAGCGGCAATTGCAACCGCATTGGCTTCCATTATCTTCTTCACGCTCATCATGGCCTCCATCATTGTGGCCATTTTCTCTTTAATGGCCTCCATGTCGGCCTTCATCTTCTCTTGTATCTCCTCCACTTCACCCATTACTCTAGCTCTAGCACGAGTTCGGTAAGGGCGTCGTAAAGCGTGTCCTTTTCTTTTTGATAACAATGATTAAGTTCATTTTATTTTATTTTATTTTATTTTTCAAGGAAAGAATGCAATGAGCAATGCAACCAATGAAAAGCATGGATGCATGCGAATGATGTACAGTTGAAGTATTGCAAATTTTTACGCAAGATATGGGGTTGAATCAATTTAGATTTTCAACATGGTCCATGACATCTTTGTCAAGGTGAAACTGGAAGTAACAAGGACATCAATAATCCTAAATATGTTTGGCAGTAGACGAAGCAGTGATGTGACTCGATTCATCTTTTGCCCCAATTTTGCAAGACGGTTACTTCCATATTTCAACTTGACTTGATGAACCTTTTTGTAAAAGCATGAGCTTGGTTCAACCCTATAATCCAAGGAATGGCAATTCTGATCGCCAATACTTCAACAACATCTCATAGGGATGAATGACTCGGGCATACTTTAAGCTTATGCACGGAAAATGTAATTATGAAATTGAGATGCCCGAAGAAACACCATTTCCTAGTTAACCATGCATTAGGTACCATGTTCAATTATTTTGTTTTGTTGTTGTGTGTGTGTTTTTTTTTTTTTTTTTTAGAAATGGGTTTATGATCCCAACATGGTTGGCTCATGGTGCCTAACACATGCAACTAAGAATGTAGCGTGAAGTTTCACACTTCCTCTTTTTTGTTTTTGTTTTGTAGAGGAAAACGCAAGGATGAGCAAACATGAAAACAAATGGTATGCAATTTTTCAGATCAAAAGTTTGTTGAACACATATGATGATGCCATGACTCATGCAAAATGTGAGGCTGGAATATGATAACGGACAAATGCAGGAACGATATGTTCATTATGAAGAGATGCTTATGTGATGCATGATATGAACGCATTTTACGGACACGAGAGTCCGGAAAATTATCTCTTCTTGCGCATTTGGGGGCGCAGTGCCCCATGTGTACAATCAAGAAGGTGATATGGACCTTCCGGCTTCCCGTGACAAAGGACGAGACCAACATACAATGCATGCTAGAGAGAATATGCGGGAGTGACTTGATTCACACTGATTTTTGGAGTAAAAACGTGGGATAAACTCATTTTATTCAAAAAGCTATAACTAGTCAAGATCTGAGCGACAATACAAACTTCCTAGCGGTTTCTAATCATATGGTCCATTAAGTCTATCATATGCTGACAATAGCTGAGAAGTCCATGGATCTCCTCGGGGGCAGAGTAGGTGTTTGCCATTGCTTTGGCCTTGGTTAGCAATCGGGGAAGTTCTTGACTCCTGTTCAAAGTAAGAGCAAATCGGTCCATCCACATTGTTGCCTCTTGGTGCAATGAATCAATTACCCTTTCCCTTGCTTCCCTTTCTGCTGATATCTTGGCGTACTCATCCTCTAGCCTTTGCTCGTGAGTCGCTGCTAGATTTAGCTTCTCTTTGCACTCATCGATGATGGCCCATATATTCCCTTCAGTCTCGCTTAACTGTTGGGACAAATTTCTTTCCGACCTAAGGCAAGCCTTTAGCTCGTCCTTCAAGATCATGCCTTTGACCCGTGATGATTCCTTTCACCTCTTCGGAGCTTGAGCTCACTATTGCTGCCCTATAAAGCCCCTCAAAACTTTGTTTTGGTCGTGTTCTTACTTTCGGGCCTTCTTGGTTTCTCATTCCAAGGCTTCAGCGGTGGCCATATTGACGTCCCTTAGTTCATCATACTTTCTTCAGACTTTGATGGCTATGGACTTGAACTTCTCTTCGACTACCCAGGCTCTTTCAAGCTCTTCCTTTAGGGCTTGTACCTCATCACTTTCTTCCGAAGTTTTAACCTCATCGTCTCTCACAGTCTTTAGATTTGGGAGCCAATCCAATCCTTGTGTCCGGACTCTCAGCCACTTATGATAGCCGCCGATGATCCCATTACTGCTTCCCCTAAGCTCTCTGTCCTTTCTTCACGCCACTTATGATAGCCGCCGATGATCCCATTACTGCTTCCCCTAAGCTCTCAGTCCTTTCTTCACGCCGCTTCCCATGCCTTGCGAACTCCTTGGAGTACCCTCGCATTGTGGTCACTGAAACCCCGTGCGATGAAAGGCGTGATGCTTTCGTCTGATGGCACTCCTCTCATGGGGTAGCCAAGCTGTCTTATGGCGAGGACGGGATTATATTTAATACAACCCCCTTGTTCCCATCAAGGGAACATTTGGACATCCTTCGCATGAAGATAGAATCCTGATTCTTCCTTCCTTCTAGCGAGGGAACCAATTAACAGACGCCCCTCCATGCTAGCCAAGAGTTGGTCCCAATTCGCCTTTCTTTTTTCGATGCACGAGCGGTGACCTTGTAGCGGATAGACAGGCCTACCTTCTTGGAGAAAAAAGGTGTGAAACCAGCCACACATAGAGAGCCAGTGCACAACAAACAATTCTTGCGCTGCTTTTTTCACATCCCTGGTCGAACGTGTCATACATGGCCAAAATGGCGACGACCGGGCTTTCCTTGCCATGATGAAAGGCGAGGAAAGCGTCAATCGCTGCTAGGTCCACTAACCCTTCCATATTCGGAAAGAGGACAACTCCAAAGATCAAAAGCGCCAAGATGTCAATAAAAGAAAGCCTATTCGCCTTGATTTTCCAAGGCCTTTGCCCTTTCCTCCAAACACTTCCTTGATACTCCGACTACCCCATTCCTATTTTGCTTTACCTGGTTCAACACTTGTGCTGAGATTTTCACTACCTTGGCAATTCTTGTCGTGGAGGGATAGAACCAGAGAAAAGATATGGCTTCCTTCCTCCCAGCGGGCATCCCAGGATTTCTTCAAACTCTTTCACAGTCGGCACTAGCTGGAAGTCCTCGAATATGCAGCACCTTAGGGGCTGGTCATAATACTGGGAAAGGGATGCAATCGGTTCCATGGAGACTTCTACCCTAGCTAGGTCCCAAATCTTACCATAGGCTTTGCGGAAAGCTTGCTGTTGAAGTTGACCCATTAATTGCCCCGACTCTCGTAAACTAGTGACCTCTAAGCTCTTGATTTTGACTTGATAGAACCTCTTTTTAAGCGAAGGCTTTTGACTTGATCCCATGTTTTACTAAAGTGAGATAAAATCTAGTCTGAATCAAAACTCCGACATCTATCATGGGTGGAATGGATGAATGCATGAAGAAATGCATATGACACAGATGCAATTTATGAATACGGGGGCCCGAGGAATTGTCTCCTTCTTAGATACAACGTCTAGGGGTAGCAAAGTGCCCCAACATACGTTTTTAAGAAGGCGACACGAACCCTCCGTTGGTTTGTTTACAGAGGGGATCAAGACAGAACCCATATGCGATGCGTATGCAAAAGATGTAATACGGGAATGTACATAGTATGACAATATTCACTGAACAAAAGGGTATATGATACTTATGCATGGCAGTGTGAAAAATGGCACGCAGCGTGTTTGCTCCGTGCCCCTATTTAAGGGACCTAAAAGGGAGAGAACTAACTAGGCATTTAGTGATAACCCCCAACGTAGTCATATCTCTTTTGATAGTTTCTAGAGGTATCATTCTCTTCGAAGAACATATTGCAGCAGTAGGGACTACTAGCAACAATAAGTTTTCAAAGAGAAAAGCTCTAGATGAGGGTTCACTGTAATCAAGCAAGTCGAAGACCTAGCATGATCACAGATTCACCTCCACTCCTTATGTTCCCATGAACCCGGGTATAGGGCCCCTTTTCACTCACAGTGTGTGCAAATAGTGTTGGTGTTTGTGTGCATCAAATGAATAAATATTTACTTCATGCATACATTTTAAAACGCACTAAAAGCAACAAAGAGTTTATATACACAAGAACATAATGAAGGGGAACCAACAAAGGGGTAAGTCATGGTAAAACATTGCACAAGATTTAAATGGCCTAACTCTCTAAAAACTAGTCCCCAGTGGAGTCGCCAACTGTCGCAACCTACCCTTCGACGGGAGGGCGACGAGAGACTCGCGGGATGCGTGTTCCAAGAAAGGAATACGCGCGGAGTCGCCACCAACGTTTATTTGAGGAAAACGTCGGAAAAACCGGAAAAGACGCGATCTACGAACTTTTAAGTGAAAGGTTCGGGAGTTGTATTTACGCACGGGGAAGGTGTTAGCACCCCACACGTCCGTCACAAGGGACGGCAGCCTTTAATCGAATGTGCAAACATGACTTTGATTTTTATATTCCCTTTTATGTCCTTATATCCTTTATACCCTTTTTATATTTTTCTCTTTTTGTGGTCGACAAGGGTGTTTCCCTTTGCTCCTACGTATTCCTCAATTTGCGATGAGGAAATCAGACCTACGTAGTTCTTTCTTATCAAGTGATTCTTTTTTACTTAAGAGGTGATCATTTTAAGGCGTTGGACCTTGAAAATGATCCATTTTACTTAGTAAAAATTTGAAATGACAAACTTCAAAAACCTATTTTTGTGGACGAGCTTGACTAGGCGAGTTGATTTTAGCCTTAGTTTCACTTTAGTTATTAGTCAATTCGATTAAGAATGAGAAATCCCAAAGAGAAAACGTCCGATTGATTTTCCGCTTTATTTTACTAAAAGATGTTTTTTTGATTATTATATTATTTTTTACCTCTTTTTTTGATTTCCAACGTGGTTACGGCACGACCGAACGGTCGGAATTCATTTTAACCGAAGTTAACGGATAATACAATTCAAACGTTCGGTGGAAATTTATTTTATTTTTAAGTTAAGCGAGAAATGACTTAAGTAAAATGGCTTAAGCACGTCAAGAGGGGGTATAAAAAGTAAACAAAACGAGAATAAAAATGCACGAAACACAATGTGGACCACTACGGGTACATAGAATGAATCGAAAAGCTTGGTTCGAGGTACTTACCCGTTGAAGCTCGAAGAACGATGAAGAACGAATGAAGAACGGTTGAAACCTTTGCGAAATTCTTCACGGAAAATGTTACGGAAACGTTTCGGAAGCGCCTCGGCTTAGATTTTCTTCACGGAAACAATTTTTCCAAGCAAATTCGAAAAAGAGAGAAGTGCCTAAGGGGCTCAACCCTTTTCTTCTTCACTTCCTCCCCTATTTATAGCAAAATAGGGGAGGTGGTTGCCGCCCAGCTCGCCCAGGCGAGCCAGGTTGCTTCCTCCAGAAGCAACAGCCTTCTGGAGGAATATTCTGGAGGGCCCAAGTGGGCCTGGGTGCTATTTGCACCCCCATTTTTACTAAGTACACCCCCCTATGCTTTTTTTGGTGATTCTTTTTTCGTAAAGTTACGGAAACTTACGAATTTCGTAACGATACTTGTTTTCCTTCCGTAATGTTACGGAACCTTGCGGACTACATAATCATCCCCTTTTTGACTCACGGAATGTTACGGAACCTCACTTAATTATGCAACGATGCTTCCATTTGATTTCCGATGTATCACGGAAACTTACGGATTGTGCATCAATATTTTTTTGGTTTTCCGGCATGTCCTGGAATTTCACAAATTGCCTAATGATGGGTGCCAAGCACCTCACAAGGACCAAAGAAAGGTCGCATGTCATCAAGCAAAGGTCCCCGGACGAAATTAGGGTATGACAGCTACACACACCCCTCTCATAACTAAGCTCACCTCATTGAGAAGCTTCCTTAAGAAGATTCCTAAGGAAGCTAGAGCTTAGCTACACACACCTCTCTAATAGCTAAGCTCACCTCCTTGAGATGAGAAGCTAGAGCTTATCTACACACCCCATATAATAGCTAAGCTTACCCCCATGATAAAATACATGAAAATACTAAAAAAGTCCCTACTACAAAGACTACTCAAAATTCCTCGAAATACAAGGCTAAAACCCTATACTACTAGAATGGCCAAAATACAAGGCCCAGACCAAGGAAAAACCTATTCTAATATTTACAAAGATAAGCGGGCTCATACTTAGCCCATGGGCTCGAAATCTATCCTAAGGCTCATGAGAACCCTAGGGCCTTCCCTTGGATCTCTGGCCCAATCTACTTGGAGTCTTCTATCCAATGCCCTTGCGGGGTAGGATTGCATCATATACTACATAGAATTTGATGAGTTCAAGGATGAGCTGATGAGAAGGAAATGGGATGAGGAATTAACTAGTTTTGCTAAAGGTAGCATCGATGTTGCCATTGTAAAGGAATTTTACGCAAACGTCTACGACCTAGAAGATAACTCACCTAAGCAGGTGCGGGTCAGAGGTCACTTGATTAAGTTTGATGAGGCCACACTGAATACATTCTTGAGGACCCCTGTAATCATCGAGGAGGGGGAGACATTATCAGCTTACTCTAGATTTGCACTCTTGAGGCCTGATCCTCAAGAGTTGGCTACTAAGCTCTGCATCCTGGGGAGGGGATTTGAACTGAATGCTGATGGTCAGCCTCTGAAGATTTTAAGGAAGAACATGATCACACTTGCTCAGACTTGGAGTGTTCTTTCTTACGCCAACTTGGTCCCTACCTCCCACACTTCTGACATCACAATGGATCGGGCCAAGTTGATTTATGGCATTATCATGAAGATGGACATGAATCTGGGCTACCTCATCTCCCGCCAGATTTCTATCATTGCCCAACATGACTCCTCTAGGCTTGGATTTCCAGCCTTAATCACAACTTTGAGTAAAGCTAGAGGAGTCACATCAGATTCTAGATCGTTGGAGAGTCTTATCCCTGCCATTAAGTTGGCATATATAAAGAAGAACTATTGGAATCTAGATGATCCAACAGTGACATTCAGAGGAGGGCCAAGGAAAGCCAGGGGTAAGAGATCTAAGGCTCCCCCTATTTCAGCAGCACCAGATGCTTCTACTCCTTCTTCATCTACTTTACCAGATCCTTCAGCACCATCCACAGTTTCCAGTTCAGCTCCCAGCTTCTTCTACTCCTGCATCAGATTTCTTGTTTACTCCAGAGATGCTTCACTCCATGATACCGAGCCTCCACAGAGGACAAGTTATTCTTATGCAGAGTTTTTAGAGTCTAGGCCTGCCTTCTATTATGCCTATGGAGGATTTCCATGCACAGGTGGCCTGGCCAGGAGTCCAGCCTTCTCCTTCTGGAAGGGGTGGGGCCTCCGCAGCCCAGGAACTTGACTCTGCTAAGCCAGTGGAGGAGCAGGCAGTAGAGGAGCCAATTTTTGTAGAGGATGAGCTCACTCCTCTTGAGCCCTTTTCATTTGCTGCAGATACATCTATGGCTCAGGAGGAGGAGACTTCTCCAGATCCCATGCCAGAGCCATTCCCTGCACCTATATCTGAGGGCACCATGCCATTAGCACTAGCCATGGAGCCAGAGTAGCCCATTCTTCAGGATGTACCAGTTGCTCCATTGTTGGATTTAAATGAAGATCAACCACATGATGAGCAGGATGTTTAAATTTTGTTTTGTTTTAATTTTTGAAAATCATGAACAATTTAGTTATTAGTTATTTAGTTGCTTTATGTTTCAGTCATTTAAATTCCATTTATTTTAGTGTTGATTGCTTGTACAAAAAGCTTGTTTGATCAATGAAATGATTGAATCATGTTTCAGTGGTTTGTTTGATATGAAATGAGTGTTTGTGAATGACTTGAATGAGCAAATGTATGAATTGAGTGGACTGGAATGATTAGATGTTTGTTTTGATAAAGTTGCAGCCATTAGAAGAAAAAGAACATGTGATTAGAAGTATGACTGAAAATGTTAGTCAGTTTGTCAGATTGATTGTGAAGGAATGCATTGGCCGTATCTCGGTGAGAGTGTGATCCTTAAATTTTGAGAGAAATGACTATCATTTAGTACTGATTTTTGCATGAATCTCTGAAGTATGGACTGAATGCATGAACTGAGAATGATGAAGGCCATGTTTTGATTGTGATAGCTACTTAGACAAAAAGCTGACCTTGTGCTTGAATGATTTATCCCTTGCACCTAGTTTGAGCTGAATGAATTATTGATTGATTGAACCTTGAGCCTATACAGTGTTACCTCCTGCTACCTTGTCTTAGGTTGTAGGAGAGCATCATCCACAGAAAGCTTGGTTCAAAGTAAATTTGTCCCAAATTTGGCGGAGTAATTGCCAAGGTAAATTTGTTCCAAATTTGGGGGAAACACTGGGTAAAGAAATAAAATGGTCAAATAGAGCAGCATATACACATTGTTTTCTGTATGTTAAAAAAACTGTAAGTATAAATAAAAATGTATAAAAGTCTGTGTGCTGCAAATCAAATCAATGAAAGCTAAGTGCCTAAAAAGAGGCAAGTATTGGGGTGGGAATGAATGAAAAGTAAAGGTTTATCTATGGATGAATGTTCTCCTAGAATCTAAGCTTTTGAATCCTAGAAAAACCATGATTTGTTGGCAGCCCAACCTCATTACAAGCCTAGAAAGTCCTTCAAAATCATTTTGTGTGTTTATTTCTATATGTATGAGATGAAATGCAAAAGTTAGGACTTGTGTTAGTTGTTCATGATGGAATGAGCCTAAACACTTGAGCTTGAGTGAAACAATGACTGTGAGGCTTTGGTTGATGATCCTTCCTTGATATCTGTCATTCTTACTAACTTATTTCAGTTGTGAGCCTAATAAATATGTTCATATCTTTGAAAAGCTGCATGTTTGCGAAGGGCATTTGATTGAAGCATTCCATGATATTCATTTCCTATGATTAAATTTTTTTGTGAAACAACCACCACTTTGATTAACCATTGTATTTTGTCACTTGAGGACAAGTGAATTGTTCTTTCTTTGCTTAAGGACAAGCAAATCTGTAAATTTGGGGGAGTTTGTTAGTCGTCTTATACGACTAACTTTTGTATAGAAAACATTTTCTAAAACTTGTATAGTTCCCCAATTTATAATTATTGTGGAATTTGTATATAAATCTTGTTTTGTTTGAATAGCTGTCTTTAGAGTATCTCCCATGTGATTTAATGATAAAATTTGCACAATTTCAAGTCAAAAGAGGCTAAAATCTTGAAGTGCTAAAAGGAGAAGTCGCGCTAAGCGGATCCTGTGGGCTCAGCGCGGATCCACCACTAAGTCCAGCTTCAGTGCGCTTAGCGTGACAAGGGAATCTGGAAGAGCACAAGGATCAAGGCCGCGTGCTAAGCGCGAGATCAGCTCACTAAGCGAGACGTTTGTCTCTTGCCAGGCTCAGCGCATGACTGGCGCCAAGCCTAAATCCACTTACTCGCGCTAAGCGTGAGGGTGGTGCTAAGCACGACATCACGATTTCAAAGCCAATTTAAGCCTGAATTGTCAAAATTAGGGTGAAAGTTTTCGAGACCAGAGCTGCATACTTTTGCACAGAATTCGAGATAGTGCTCTAGAGGCCGCAAAGAGGTAGCAACTAAGCAAGGAAGCTAAGGTTCATCACTTTGAGAGATTAGAGAGTGTTTGAGTGATTGTGAAGGGCCAAGAAGAGGAGGAGGAATCCCCCTTCTTGTATAAGCAACAATTGATCTGTACTTTCTGTCTCATTTGCATTAGGGTTCCTTGTATGGCTGGTTAAATACCCTAGTTGGGGATTTCTAAGGAACAGTTGATGTAATTACTTTTAATATATAATTAATTGTGTTTTGTATGTTCGATGCTTCTTTCAATGTTTAATTACTACATGCTCTTGGTCTGATCACCCATTTGTGTGTACTATTAGGTGACTTTAGCATTTTAAATACTGATTAATCCTTTTTGCACCATTTTAAATACTGATTAATATTAATTGTCAAATTAATTAGGCAGTTTTATTATTTGGGCCCATTAAGCTAATTTGATGTTTTTAATCTAATTTCAGGAATTAATGAAGCATTGGGCTTGAATCCAGAATTGGGCTTGTACTTGAAGAGGGGAGACTATTTTATTCTACAAAATTAGATCTTATCTTATCTAGATATTATTTAGATTTGATCTCATATAGATATCATTTAATCTATATCTTATCTTATCTAGACTTGAATTTAATTTATTTATGGGCGTGGATTTAAAACAGATTTGTAAGCTTTGGGGCTGGAAAAACTATATAACAGCACCAAGGTTCTAGTTTAGCCCCCCCTCTCTCTCTCTTCTTCTCTCTTTGCTAATTTCATTTTTTAGGCTTTTCTTTGAGACATCTTTTCGTTTTACAATTCCAGTAGCAATAAAATTTCGTTCTTCAATTTATAAGTTCGTTCTCTATTGATTAATGGAAGGCTAAGTCCCCAGCGTTGCTTTCTCTTGAGAATCAAGCACAATTCTCTTTGAGGTTCTACTATTACTGTTACATTCTGTTCAGTTTTTCCTCTTCACTAATTACTCTGAATTTGTTGTTTTTAATTCGTGCATGCTTAGTGCTTGATTAATTGTCTTTGCGCTTAATTTACGTTCATGCTTAATGATTGTTTATGAGTAATTGGTGTATGTGATGCTTAATCACATAATGAATGCCTTATGTTGAATTTCGCTTAGTAATTTAATTTAGGGTTGGATTAAGTGGTTAAACTGTTAAAGGATAAATTCTTGCAACCTAGGATAAGAGACTTGCTTGTGAATCAAGGGGAAGCAACGTATTTTAATTATGATATTTTTCTAATTCAATTTTACTCGTTATTTAATTTACAAAAGCAAACAATCCCCCCAATTAGTTACTATTTCCTACTATATGTTATGAACATTTGGTTTATCATTGCTCGTTGGGAAACGACCTAGGATCACTTCCTAGTTACTACATTTTAATGTTTATTTGATTCGGGTACGGTCTCGATCAAATTTGGCGCCGTTGCCGGGGAGCAGTGTCCAAAGGTTCATAATAGCTAGTGTCGTGTTAATGTTTAATTCTTTCGTGTTTTATGTTTAATTGTTAGTGTTGTGTTAGTATTGTGTTAGTGTTGTTTAGTACCTTGTTATTTTGTTTAGTGTGTGTTCTGTTTTAGTTTTTCTGTTCAGCGCTTCCCCTATTTCTATTTTGGGTGTTTTGCTGTGAATAGTGTTTTGCGACGGATTTTGCAACCACTTTTGCTTGCGGCAAAACAAAGTAGTAGTGGAAATCAGGTAGCGACGGATTTTAGCGACCACCCTTGCTGAATTAATTAGGATTTTTTGTTTTGGTAGCTAGAGTTGTTATTCTTGGCTGAATTTTTTTGTGGTCACTTCTTTTGATCCATATTTTGTGGGAAAAATAGCTAGAGCCTTTAGTTTGGTCAGATTTGAAAGTTCCAAAAAAGTAGCAAATTTTATTTTTGTTAAAACTTCAAATGGCCATAACTTTTGCTCCGGTTATCAGAATCGAAATTATTATATATGTATTTGGGGTAGAAAAAAATTTCCTACATCATGGCAGCATGACATAGGGAGGCTGAGGTCTCTATCATAAAAAAAGTGATTCTGTCAAAAGTTTTTTATTTTCCAAGTATTATTCCCTTATTTTTCTTAACTTATCATTTTTAGCTTATATAGTTATACTTTGAATTTTCATTTAAAATTTTTTGTGCTATCTTCTCATCATTTTATAAGGTTGCTCACAAAATTTCAAGCCATTTGGATATCATTTAATGGTAGATGTAGTTCAAACCTACACTATTACTTGCATAAGAAGGCAATTAGTTATGCATGCTGAATATAGTGTATGACCAGAGGCAATCCATCTGACTTACAACCCTTTGATCCTGGGATAGATAGGACATTTCATAGATTAGTTAGACATCATTTAGTACCTTTTGAGCATCCTGAGCATTCTGCTATTGGTGATTTTGAGCATTATAGTTTTGAACATTCTGATTTTGAGCATTTTGAGAACATGGCACACCCTCCACCCCGTGAGAGGACTCTAAGGGAATTGGTTGCACCTGATTTCACCTACGAAAGCTTGTGCATCCAATACCCTAATGAGGATGTCCCATATGTTCTTAAAATTGGACTGATCCATTTGCTTCCAAAGTTTCATGGCCTTGCAGGTGAAGCCCCGTACAAACATCTAAAAGAATTCCATATTGTCTGCTCCACCATGAAACCCCCAGATGTTCAGGAGGATCACATATTTCTGAAGGCCTTTCCTCATTCTTTAGAGGGAGTGGCGAAGGGTTGGCTTTATTACCTTGCTCCACGGTCCATCACGAGCTGGGATGACCTCAAGAGAGTATTCTTAGAAAAAATTTTCCCCAGGACCACAACCATCAGAAAGGATATTTCAGGTATTAGACAACTCAGTGGAGAGAGCCTATATGAATACTGGGAGAGATTTAAGAAATTATGTGCTAGTTGCCCTCACCACCAGATTTCAGAGCAGCTTCTTCTCCAATATTTGTATGAAGGACTCAGCAACATGGAGAGAAGTATGATATATGCTGCCAATGGTGGAGCCCTTGGAGACATGACCCCTGCTAAAGCCAGAAATTTAATTGAGAAGATGGCTTCAAACTCCCAGCAATTTAGTGCCAGAAGTGATGCTATTGTCATTAGAGGAGTGCATGAAGTAGCCACGAATTCATTAGGCGAGACTAAGAAGCTTGAAGGTAAACTAGATGCCTTGGTTAACCTGGTAACCCAACTGGCCATGAATAAAAAATCTGCACCTGTCGCCAGACTCTGTGGTTTATGCTCCTCTATCGACCACCACACAGACCTTTTCCCTTCTATGCAAGAATCTGAAGCAATTGAACAGCCTGAAGCTTATGCTGCAAACATCTACAACATACCTCCTCAACCTCAACAGCAAAATCAGTCACAACAGAATAATTATGACCTCTCCAGCAACAGGTACAATCCCGGGTGGAGGAATCATCCCAACCTTAGATGGTCGAATCCTTCACAACAACAGCACCAACAACAACAACAACCTTATTTTCAGAATGCTTCTAGCCCAAGTAGACCATACGCTCCTCCACCAATCCAGCAGCAATAGCCCCAGAAACAGCAAACAGTTGAGGCTCCTCCGCAACCTTCCCTTGAAGAACTTGTGAGGCATGACTATGCAAAACATGCAATTTCAACAAGAGACTAGAGCCTCCATTCAGAGCTTAACTAATCAGATGGAACAATTGGCTACACAGTTAAATCAACAACAGTCCCAGAATTCTGACAGATTACCTTCTCAATCTGTCCAGAATCCCAAAAATGTGAGTGCCATTACATTGAGGTCAGGAAAGCAGTGTCAAGGACCTCAACCAACAACATCTTCTTCATCCGCAAATGAACCTGCCCAACTTCATTCTACTCCAAAAAAAGATGATGACAAAAATTTAAAGAGTAAGTTACCTAACAATTTCTATGCAGGTGAATCTAAAGAGAAGCAGCATATCCCTCTTCCATTCCCTCCAAGAGCAATTTCCAACAAAAAATGGAAGAGGCAGAGAAGGAGATCTTGGAAACATTTAGAAAAGTAGAGGTAAACATACCTCAGCTAGATGCAATAAAGCAAATTCCAAGATATGCTAAATTCTTAAAGGAGCTGTGCACTAATAAGCGAAAGCTTAAAGGAAGTGAAAGAATTAGTATGGGCAGAAATGTCTCCGCATTGATTGGTAAATCTGTTCCCCAAATCCCTGAAAAATGTAAAGATCTAGGTGCATTCAACATACCTTGTATTATAGGGAACAATAAGTTTGACAATGCCATGCTAGATTTAGGAGCTTCTGTTAGTGTGATGCCTCTTTCTATTTTTAATTCTCTATCTCTTGGTCCCTTGCAGTCAACTGATGTGGTAATTCATTTAGCTAATAGAAGTATTGCCTATCTTGCTGGTTTCATAGAGGATGTCTTAGTTAGAGTTGGTGAACTGATTTTCCCTGTTGATTTTTATATTTTGAATATGGAGGAGGGATTTTCTAAAGGATCAGTTCCCATCATTCTAGGCAGACCTTTTATGAAAACTGCTAGAGCTAAGATAGATGATTATGCAGGCACACTATCTATGGAGTTTGGTGATATAACTTTTCATTTTAATATTCTTGATGCTATGAAACACTCATATGAAGATCTTTCTGTATTTCGTGTTGAAATAATTGACCATATTGTTGATGAATACATGACTGATCTTCATTCTAATCTGCATGCCTGTCACTCTTCATGCATTGAATCTGAATTTGTACTTGATCATATGTCTGAATTTGATATTGATTAGATGTCTGCTGATGTTTTACCTCTTGAGATTGATTTTATAAAGTCTGATAGAACTAACCATGTTTCAGGAAGTACACATACCTCTGACTTTCTTTATGAGGCACAGGCTGAGAAACCATCTCTTTCTACCATTATCCAGCCGCCCACACCAGAATTGAAGCCTTTGCCATCAAATTTAAAATATGCTTACTTGGATGATAGCAAAAGTTTTCCAGTAATTATATCTGCCTCCTTTGCTGATGAGCAAGAGGAAAAGTTGTTGTCAGTCCTCAAGAAGCATAAGAAGGCTATAGGCTGGACCCTGACGGACATTCCTGGTATTAGCCCATCCATATGTATGCATCGAATAAATTTAGAAGATGGAGCTAAACCAATAAGACAGCCACAGAGAAGACTCAACCCGGTGATTCTTGATGTAGTGAAGAAGGAGGTAACCAAGCTTTTGCAAGTTGGAATCATTTATCCTATCTCCGACAGCCAATCGGTGAGTCCTGTCCAGGTAGTCCCGAAGAAAACCGGCCTCACCGTGATAAAATATGAGAAGGAGGAGTTGATTCCTACTCCGGTGCAGAACAGTTGGATAGTTTGCATCGACTATAGGAGGCTGAACCAGGTTACCATAAAGGACCATTTTCCCCTACCATTCATTGACCAGATGCTTGAACGCCTGGCAGGTAAATCTCACTACTGTTTCCTTAATGGTTTTTCTGGTTATATGCAAATCACTATTGCTCTTGAGGATTAGAAAAAGACCATATTCACCTGCCCCTTCAACACTTTTACCTATAGGAGGATGCCTTTCGGCCTGTGCAATGCCCTTGGTACCTTCCAGCGGTGTATGATTAGTATTTTTAGTGATTGTTTTAGAAAATTGCATAGAGGTGTTTATGGATGATTTCTCTGTATATGGATCCTCTTTTGATAATTGTTTGGATAGTCTGGAAAAGGTTTTGTATAGATGCACTGAAACTAACCTTGTTCTAAATTTTGAAAAATGTCATTTTATGGTTGAGCAAGGTATAGTTTTAGGCCACATTATTTCCAATAAGGGCATTGAAGTAGATCCTACAAAAATTTATGTTATTTCACAATTGCCTTACCCCTCTTGCGTGCGAGAGGTGCGATCTTTTCTTGGTCATGCAGGATTCTACTGGCGCTGTATAAGAGATTTTAGCAAAGCAGCCCTTCCACTATCCAACTTGTTGCAAAATGAGCTAGAGTTTGACTTTAATGATATATGCAAAGAGGCTCTTGATTGCCTCAAAAAAGCACTGACTACCACCCCCATCATCCAGGCACCCGATTGGACAGCCCCTTTTGAGCTTATGTGTGATGCATCAAATTATGCATTGGGGGCTGTCCTTGCTCAGAAAATTGATAAATTACCTAGGGTGATATATTATGCTTCTAGGACTTTAGATGTTGCCCAAGTGAATTTAGATGTTGCCCAAGCGAATTATACTACTACTGAGAAAGAGCTACTAGCCATAGTTTTTGCTCTTGAAAAATTTTGTTCTTATTTGCTTGGTACTCACATTATTGTTTATACTGACCATGCAGCTTTAAAGTACTTGTTGCATAAGGTTGATTCAAAGCCTAGGTTGATCCGATGGATGCTCTGGCTCCAAGAGTTTGACTTGGAGATCCGTGATAGGAGCGGAGCACAAAATTTAGTTGCTGATCATTTGAGTCGGATTGAACATGTGTCTGATGAGGACTCACCCATTCGGGATGATTTCCCGGATGATCATTTATATATATTGTATAGTATTTCTGATTCTCTTTCTACTCCCTGGTTTGCTAACATTGTCAATTATTTAGTTGCTTCTGTTTTTCCTCCCTTAGCATCTAAGGCTCAAAAAGATAAAATTAAAAGTGAGGCTAAGCATTTTATTTGGGATGACCCCTAGTTGTGGAAATTGTGCAGTGATCAGGTCATTAGACGATGCATTCCAGATCATGAGACTGACTCAGTCCTACAGTTCTGTCATTCTTCCGCACCAGAAGGTCATCTGGGTGTTCAAAGAACAGCTCGCAAAGTGCTTGACTGTGGCTTTTATTGGCCCACCATGCGTGGAAGACTTGTAGCACTTGTGAGCAGTGTCAGAGAGCAGGAAGTGCACTTACCTGGCGACAACAAATGCCTCAGCAACCTATGCTATTCTGTGAGGTGTTTGATGTCTGGGGTATAGATTTCATGGGCCCTTTTCCTATATCTTTTGGTTATGTTTACATTCTCCTTGCAGTTGATTATGTTTCAAAATGGGTGGAAGCCAAGCCCACTAGAACTAATGATGCTAAGGTTGTTGTAGATTTTGTCAGATCTAATCTATTTTGTAGGTTTGGAGTACCTAAAGCAATCGTTAGTGATCAAGGAACTCATTTTTTCAACAAATCAATGCATGCCTTGCTTAAAAAGTACGGGGTTGTACAGAGGTTATCCACACCATACCACCCCCAAACCAATGGACAGGTAGAAATCTCTAACAGGGAGATCAAGAGAATTTTAGAGAAGATTGTGCAGCCAAGCAGGAAAGATTGGAGTACTAGGCTTGATGATGCTCTTTGGGCACATAGGATCGCCTACAAAGCACCCATAGGAATGTCTCCTTATCGGGTTGTCTTTGGAAAGGCATGTCATCTTCCAGTGGAGATTGAGTACAAAGCATACTGGGCAGTGAAGACCTGCAACTTCTCTATGGATCAAGCTGGTGAGGAAAGAAAGTTGCAACAGAGTGAGTTAGATGAGATCCGCCTAGAAGCCTTTGAGAATGCCAAGTTCTACAAAGAAAAGACCAAGAAGTTCCATGATAGCATGATAATTAAGCAGGACTTCATGATCGGGCAAAAAGTGTTATTGTATAATTCTAAGCTTGGACTCATGAGTGGTAAGTTGAGGTTTAAGTGGATTGGTCCTTTTGTTGTTACTAATGTTTTTCCTTATGGTACAGTTAAGATCAAAAGCGACTCCACAAACAAGAGCTTCAAGGTCAATGGACACCGACTTAAGCCATTCCTCACAAACCCTTCTTTAGTGGACGTAGTGGTGGAAGAGACTTCCTTACTCCACCCTACTCTTCCTCCACCATGACTTAGAGAGTTTTTCTTTCCTATCTCCTTCTTTACTTTTATTACATTTGTCCGATTCTATTTGATGGTCTAATTGCTTTTAATCTTTTAATTGTGCTACATTGAGGACAATGTGTTGTTTAAGTATGGGGGGGGGGGGAGTTCTTTGGTTTTGGTTTTGCTAGTTTTGTTAGTTTTGTTAATTTTGTTAGTTTTGTTGGGTTTCTAGTTTAATATTTTAGGTCAATTCTGTTTGCATGTACAACTTTGCATATTTTTCTTTGAATTATAAGATATGTTCAAGAAATGGGTAATTGTTCTGAAAATAAAAGTCTCTTGACATTTTGTGATTTGAAATCCTTGTTTTTCCTCTACATGTCATGATAGTGTTGAAAGCTCAATTTGAAAGTGATAAGTTTACCTTTGTAAGAATTTGAGCCATCCATCATCATAATCTTTTGGTGTGTTTTGCCCCATTGATTGCTTGCACAATAGCCTTGGCTTGATTCTTGTTGATGCTTCCTAATTCACATGCATATTTGGAAATGATTTAGGCAATTTTGTTCTTATAAGCTTCTAGCCAAATGGACTTACCTTGAATTAATTCCTTTGATAGCCCCTTTGAGCCTATGTTCCCCTTTCTTTGTTTTGAAGCTCATTACAAGCCTTAAGTGAAAAAACCATGATATCACCTTACCCTTAAGGAATTTTGGAGCTTTGGAATTGTTTTGGTAATAAGTGTGTGTGTGTGGGGGGGGGGGGGGTATGTTTCATTGGAAGATATGATTTTTGGCCATGCTTAATGTTCTATTTTGGCCATGCTTGATGTATATATATATTGCCTAGTTCTTGCTTTAATCTTCAATTTCGTACTGTTCAATCTAAAAAAAAAAAATTCAGTTTCTGCAAATTCTTCAATTTCGTACTGTTCAATCAAAAGAAAAAGAAGAAGAAGAAGAAGAAGAAAAGAAGTTGAATAAATGAGGTCTTGTTATGAGGACTTGATTTGGGAGCCTTGGCTGATTTTGTTGATATTAGAGGGTTTGGGTTTACTACTTGTGCTTAATTTCCACTTATTCCCCATTGCTCCTCTATTCCTTTGGGATTTAGCTACTTATTCCATATTTTTCCCTACCTTGTCCTTGGCCCCATTACAACCTTAAAAGACCTTTTGATCCTCATGTGCTTGTGTTTATGGGTTGATTGTCAATTTTAGAATCTTGCCAAGTCTATGTGGTGTTTGTTTTCATGGGTGCTTCGAGAGTAAACAGTAGCCTAGACACTTGAGAGATAGAGTGTATATCTTGTGAGGCTTTATCACTTTTCATTATTGAGCAGATTTACTATTTTGCCATGATTGGGTTGCTTGGATGATTTTCACGAATGTCTTGACTCTTTGGATCTTTTCATGTTAGATGTTACCCATTCCTTTCATTCCTTGATGTTCATTGAGAAATATGTAAATGTTTTGTTTGTCTCTCTTTGATATCCTTGGATTTTGTTCTTTATTTCATTTTGCCCAGGAGTGAAAAAGGCTAAGTATAGGGGGTTTTGATGTGCCATTATTTTCTCCTATTTCTTAACCCTTTTTGCACCATTTTAAATACTGATTAATCTTAATTGTCAAATTAATTAGACAGTTTTATTATTTGGGCCCATTAAGCTAATTTGATGTTTTTAATCTAATTTTAGGAATTAATGAAGCATTGGGCTTAAATCCAGAATTGAGCTTGGACTTGAAGAGGGCAGACTATTTTATTCTTCAAAATTAGATCTTATCTTATCTTTATCTTATCTAGATATTATTTAGATTTGATCTCATCTAGATATTATTTAATCTAGATCTTATCTTATCTTATCTAGATTTGAATTTAATTTATTTATGGGCTTGGATTTAAAACTGATTTGTAAGCTTTGGGGCTAGAAAAACTATATAACACCACCAAGGTTCTAGTTTAGCCCTCTCTCTCTCTCTTCTTCTCTCTCTGCTAATTTTGTTTTTTAGGCTTTTCTTTGAAACATCTTTTCGTTTTACAATTCCAGTAGCAATAAAATTTCGTTCTTCAATTTATAAGTTCGTTATCTATTGATTAATGGAAGGCTAAGTCCCTAGCGTTGCTTTCTCTTGAGGATCAAGCACAGTTCTCTTTGAGGTTCTACTATTACTGTTACATTCTGTTCAGTTTTTCCTCTTCACTAATTACTCTAAATTTGTTGTTTTTAATTCATGCATGCTTAGTGCTTGATTAATTGTCTCTACACTTAATATACGTTCATGCTTAATGATTGTTTATGAGTAATTGGTGTATGTGATGCTTAATCACATAATGAATGCCTTATGTTGAATTTCACTTAGTAATTTAATTTAGGGTTGGATTAAGTGGTTAAACTGATAAAGGATAAATTCTCGCAACCTTGGATAAGAGACTTGCTTGTGAATCAAGGGTAAGCAACGTATTTTAATTCTGATATTTTTCTAATTCAATTTTACTCGTTATTTAATTTACAAAAGCAAACAACCCCCCCCCCCCCAATTTGTTACTATTTCCTACTATCTGTTATGAACATTTGGTTTATCATTACTCGTTGGGAAACGACCTAGGATAACTTCCTAGTTACTACATTTTTATGTTTATTTGATTCGGGTACGGCCTCGATCAATCCTCATATGCATCAACTTGTTTGTTCGATACTTGGATCACTCCATTTTAATTTTAAATACTTGACGACTCGGTGCGCTTTCCGGTGTTTCATTTCCCTTGAATATATTTGTTGAAAATTGGAGAAAAATGAACCATATGGGAAAATGAATAGATCACTAGTGAGTTACTAGGAGCTATCAGGGAGGGCCAGAAGACTGACCTTTTTCTAAGAACTCAGTTAGAATCTATTGAGTCAAGAAGAGATAGTAGTTTCAATGTTGTATCAGATGAAGTCTTGAGACTTCAAGATAGGATTTGTGTTCCCAATGTGCCTGAACTTAGGAATATGATCTTCGAGGAAGGACATAGGAGTAACCTGAGCATCCATTTTGGTGCTACCGAGATGTATCAGGATTTGGTTGTAGGACTACCATTTTGGAGTAACCCGAGCATCCATTTTGGAGCATCCATGGATTTTGTTGTAGGACTACCTAGAACCCAGAGGTTTAGATTCTATTTGGGTTATTGTTGACAGATTGACCAAGTCTGCTCACTTTATTCCCATTAATATCAGACTTTCCTTGGAGAAGTTTACCTCCCTGTATATTAGTGAGAATGTCAAATTACATGGTGTGCCATCTAGCATAGTGTCTGATAGAGATCCTAGGTTTACCTCTAGATTTTGGGAGAGCCTAAATAGAGCGTTCGGAACCAAGCTTAGACTAAGTTCAGCCTACCATCCTCAGACTGTTTGCCAAACTGAACGGACCATTCAGTCGCTGGAGGACCTTTTGAGGGCGTGTGTCTTAGAGCAAAAGGGGAGTTGGGAGAGTTTTCTGTCGTTGGTAGAGTTCACTTATAACAATAGTTTTCACTCTACCATTGGCATGACTCCCTATGAAGCTTTCTATGGTAGAAGGTGTAGGACACCCTTATGTTGGTTAGAGCCCGGAGAAGACCTCACCTTAGGACCTGAAGTGGTACAACAAACCACTGAGAAGCTAAAGTTGATCCAAGAAAGGATGAGGACTACCCAGAGTAGGAAGAAAAGTTATCAGGATAAGAGGAGAAAAGACTTGGAATTCAAGGTTGGTGATCATGTATTCTTGAGAGTCACTCCATGGACTGGGGTTGGTCGAGCATTGAAATCCTGAAAACTAACACCTCGCTTTATCAGTCTTGTCCAAATTCTTAAAAGAGTCGGTCTTGTGGCATGCCAAATTGCATTACCCTTGTCACTTTTTAATCTTCACAATGTCTTTCATGTGTCTCAACTTCGTAAGTATATCCATGATCCATCTCATGTGATCGAATTGGATGACGTACAAGTGAAGGAGAACTTGACATATGAAGCACTGCCTTTGAGGATCGAGGATAGACGAACAAAGCACCTAAGAGGGAAGGAGATTCCATTGGTCAAGGTGATATGGGGAGGTGCATCAGAAGAAGATGTCACGTGGGAATTAGAGAGTCAGATGCGAGCAGCCTATCCATCCTTGTTTGAGTCAGGTAAATTTCGGGGACTAAATTTCTAAAAGGGTGGGAGAGTTGTAACACCCTGAAATATTACTAGTTATAAATCAATGTTTAATTGTATTTATCATGCTATTTGACTATATGGTTGACTTGAATGAGTTGAGGTATGGCATGGCTTGAATTAGTCATGTGTGAATTTCTTGATGTGGATGTTGAGTTATGTGGAGTTTTGTTGAGCTAAGTTGAAATTGTGAGATTTCAAATTTTTCCTAAACCTAATTCAGTAAATTTCGGATTCGTTAACCGTTGGATCGTGTTCAAATTTTGTATGGAGCTTCCTATGATAGCTTTACATAGGCTAACCGTTGGGATTTTGAAATTAATAACTTTTGATGTCTCGCTAAGTGAGAAGGGCATGCTAAGTGCAATTTCAACCCGAGAGGGAATTGCGCTGAGCGAGAATTGGCCTGCTAAGCAAGCCCTAGTGCAGAGGGAGTTGCGCTAAGTGCGAATTGTCGCGATAAGCGCAAAAGGTGGACTTCTGCTTAGCGAGATGAGCTCTCTAAACGAGATCTGCAGATTATAAATACATTCCTCAGTGTGAAAAACACAATTTTTCACTCTTCTCTTCTCCAAAATGCCACCCAAACCCTAACACCTCCTTCTCCACCACCCACGACCACCGGTGGCCGCCACGAGCCGCCGTTGCTTGCCGTCGAACCCCCACACAAAGAGGAACATTTTAATCAGAGCAGAATCCTCAGAATCCTCCTCAAGGATTCGGTGGAGAAAATTCCCTCAATCCTCCATTTCAAAGCTTCTCTGAGGTAATCTTGACTTCTAAGCCTTTCTCTTAGTGTCTATTGTGTTTTGGGTACTTTAATAGGATATTTTTACACTTCCTTTGAAAAACCCTTGAGAATGAGACATTGTAAAAGTTATCTTTTTATAACATTGATGTTATTTTTGTGACCTTCACTGAACCCCGGTCACATTGGTGTGATCGGAATTTTAAAATGATGGCTCCTTTTAGTAGAATCAAAAACAGCCCTCAGCCCTTTATGTTTTGATAGGAGTATTTGACTCCGAATGTTGTCATTAACCTTGTTTCTGAAATCTATACTAAATTTCCTTCAATTTGGTATATATACCCATGCTTTTGGACTGGCGAACGTGAACGAGAGAGGTCTCTGAGCGACAGAAAGAGAAACTAACCTAGAGCTCACGATAGGTGAGGGGAGTTTATTATTGTTATAGTTTTTAATACCATAGTCAGGGTCAAGGAACCTAACTATGGGGATGTATGCATGTCCCTGTTGCATGCTGGTTTTCAAGAAAACAATGTTTTTGACTAATGGGATGCGATATATCTATTATTGATGAATAACATTATTGTTTTTATTATACTTGTGTTGTTTGAAGACTTGGGGAGTGTGAATCTCAGGCATGAACTATATATGTATATGCGGAGTATGACTTACTGATGATATTTCTATTGATGACATTAATTGATATAAGGTGATGTTGATGTTTATGATAATATTGATATGAGATGATGTTGTTATTGATGAATATGTTAACATGAGTTGATGTTGTTATTGATGACTATGTTAACATGAGTTGATGTTGTTATTGATGATTGTGTTGATATGAGATGATGTTGTTGTTGTTGTTAATGTCATTGAGATGAGATGATGTTGATGTTGAGATGAAATGTTGATGATGTTGAAAATGCACTATGATGATGTTATGTTGTGTATATACATGGGGGGTGCAGTGGCCTTGTTGGATATACCTGGTGGAGGAAATAAAGTGGTTAAAGAGTTTTAAGCATCTCTGGAGGGGGATGGCTTAGAATATTTAATTATCCATGGTCAGTGCATTGATGGTGCCCATGTTTCATACGTTGTGTATTGTGTCTGTACATGGGGGGTGCAATGACCTTGATGGATATCCCTGGTGGGGAAATAGAGTGGTTAAAGAGTTTTAAGCATCTCTGGAGGGGGATGGCTTAGAATCTTTAATTATCCACAGTCAGTGCATTGATGGTGCCCATGTTTCATACGTTGTGTGTTGTGTATGTACATGGGGGGTGCAATGACCTTGTTGGATATCCTTGGCGAGGGAAATAGAGTGGTTAAAGAGTTTTAAGCATCTCTGGAGGAGGATGGCTTAGAATCTTTAATTATCCACGGTCAGTGCATTGATGGTGCCCATTGTCGTAACCCACCCTTCGGAGGGAGGGTGACGTGAGACTCACGTGTGCTTCTTCCAAGGAAGGAAAACTCACGGAGTCGCCACTAATGTTTATTTATGGAAAATGTTAGAAAAACTGAATGTGGGTCTATGAACTTTGAGTGTGAAAGGTTTGACAGTTGTTTTTATGCATGAGGAAGGTATTAGCACCCCACGCGTCCGTCATAAGGGACGACAACCTTTAATTAAAAGTGCAAAAAACTATGACTTCAACTTTATTTTATTTTCCCTTTTTATGTTTTTTTATCTTTTGGGGTCGACAAAAGCGGAGATTTTGCTCCTACGTATCCCTCAATTGTGATGAGGAAATCAAACCTACGTAGTTCTTTGAGAACTAAACGTTGGTTAAGTTGTTTTTATCTTTTTTTGTAAGATATATTTTAACCGAACAAAAGTCGTTTAAGGCATTGGACCTTTAAATGATCTTTTGATTTTTGAAAAGGAAAGAAACGTTAAGGATTAACAATCTCTTGGTTTTGAAAGGAGAGAAACATTAAGGTGTTGGACCATTAACGATCTCTTGGGGTGGTCGACAAAAGCGGGGCTTTTGCTCCTACGTATCCTCAATTGCGATGAGGAAGTCAGACCTACGTAGTTCTTCGAGACCGTTTAAGGTGTTGGACCTTAAAATGACTTCATGTGACTTTTGTGGACAAAGCTTGGTTTGTGAGTTGATTTTAACCTTAGTTTTCATTGGGTTATTATCAACTCATTTAAAGGAAACTTTCAAAGTAAAATGTTCGATTGATTTTTTTTATTATTTTATTATTATTTTTTTCAGAGATATTTTGATTATTTTATTATTATTTTCTTCAAAGATATTTTGATTATTTTATTATTATTCTTTTTCAAAGATATTTTGATTATTTTATTATTATTTTGCCTTTTTTGATTTAACCGAGGTTATAACATGAACGACCGATTGGATTTTGTTTTAACAGTGTGATTAAATGAGATTACAACACAAATGATCGGTTGAAATTCATTTTATCAATTATTAAATGAGATAATGGCTTAAATAAACGGTTGAAAGCTCGTAAAAGCGGAAGAAAATAATACCGAAAGTAAACGAGATGAAGAATGAAAGCGAACAAAACAAGAATGAATTGAAAGCTTCGGATTTAGAAACTTACCGGTTGAAGACCGAAGAACGAACGAAGAATGAACGAAGAATGACGAAGAACGGAGAAGAACTTCCACGGAATTGCTCATAGAAACGTCTCGGAAGCGTTATGGAAGCACCTCGGCTTGGATTTTTTTTCTTCTTTCTCTTCTCCTCACTAATTTCAAGTGAAAGCTTAGTGCAAAAATTGTTGGATCCTTAAATTCAGCCCCCTTCCCCTATTTATAGGAGAAAAGGGGAGGTGGTTGCCGCCCAGAGGCTTCTTTAGGAAGAATTCTGAGTGCACCCCCCAATTGATAAGTTCACCCCCTCTCTAGAGGCTTCCTGAGGAAGTTTCCTGAGCGCACCTCACAATTGATAAGTTCACTCCCCCTTCTAGAATGTTCTGGATGAAGTTTCCCGAGTGCATCCCCCAAATTTGATGAGTCCACCCCTTCTAGGTTGCTTAGTGATGAAGTTTCCTGAGCGCACCCCCCAATTTGATGAGTGCACCTCCTCCAAGTTGCTTAGTGATGAAGTTTCCAGAGCGCACCCCCCAATTTGATGAGTGAACGCCCCCCCAGAATGTTCTAGATGGTCCCAATGCTAGTTACACCCCAAGTTTGATAAGTGCAGCCCTGTTTTTGTGTTTTTGGCTAATTTCTTTCTGAAATGTCACAGAACTTTACGGATTACGCGGCGATGGGTGTTAAGCGTCTCAAAGTGATCAACCAAGGTCCACACGCCGACAACAATTGTCCCCAGACTAAATTAGGGTATGACACCCATGTTTCATACTTTATTTGACATGGAAATAGTATAAAATTTGTTAGTAAGTACTTGTAGTTTCTCATGAGGAGGAATACTTGTACTTGGGGGCATGTCACTCGGTTTGAAACTCCCTTGAGACTCAGGCAGATCACCATGGGTGGGGGGGGGGGAGTTGCTTGTGCACGACAGGGTGACCTCGACACTTACTGTCTGGTTTTCCTAAGTGAGAGTGTCATGTGGATATGCTTAGGCTTGGGGATGGTACCACATTGCATTTGAGAGTTGAGGTCAAGTGCATGCATCATACTAAGCATGATTGATTGGAACTATGGACTGATGATGACTATTTGTGGAGTGTGTGTTGGACTAGTGAATGTTTGTGTAAGCTTATGATATTTGTTAATGTTTTCTTACTAATTGTGGTTATTTGATCTTTGTATTAATTTCTTTTATTATAAACTCACCGCTCACAATTTTTGTACTGTGTGGTTCGTACCTGTGATGATCGCGAACCTTTGTTCGTGGGAGCAGAATGATAGTAGTAGAGTACGAGAGGTGAGATTCTTTTGTGGAGCTGCCGAGTCAACATGATGACGTTGGGATTATTTTGGGAGAGTTGTGTTTTGTTAATCAACTCCTCCATAGTTGGTTCCATGATTCTTTTTGTTGAATTATAGATGTAAATAAAAAATTTAATTATATGTATGAACAAATTTACTTTCCGTTATGTGAATGGTGTGTACTGAGTTACTATTCCTATATATATGTGTACTGAGTTATATTGAGAAAAAAAATTTTACGTTCATTTTTCATAAGCAAATTAACAGAGTTTTCATTTAAAAATTGAAATTCTCGCAGTTTAGAGTGGTGATATCGTAGCGATGAGGCAGGTCGTTACAGTTTGTATCATTAAGCAAAGTTTTGGCTATTTCTTCTAAAGATCTTTTTTCCTCTCAACTACTCAATTTTGTTGAGGGATTCTAGGTGCAGAAAAATTGTGTTCAATGCCATTCTCATCACAAAATGATTCAAAATCCATATTTTCAAATTCTCCTCCATGATCACTCCTAATAGATGCAATATTGAGATTTTTCTTATTTTGAATGATTTTAACAAGTTTCTTAAAAGCATGAAAAACATCTATTTTATGAGTGAGAAATAATGTGCATGTGAATCTTGAATAATCATCAACTATAACAAGAGCATAGTAATTTCCTCCAAAACTCATAGTTCTAGAGGGACCAAAAAGATCCATATGCAAAAGTTGTAAGGGTTGAGTTGTAGAAAAAATATTCTTTGATTTGAAGGAAACCCTTACTTGTTTTCCTTTTTGACATGCATCACATAATCTATCTTTTCCAAATTTAAGTTTTGGTAAACTAATTACTAAATCCTTAGAAATTAGTTTATTTAAATGTTCCATGTTTATATGAGCAATTCTTCTATGCCATAACCAAGAATCATCATCTTTACTAAGAAAACATTGAGCATGATTTGATGTTTTATCTAAATTTATCATGTATGCATTATTTGTTCTATAGCCTATATGTTTTATATTTTTATCATGTTTATTTTCAATAACACAATTATGAGAGTCAAATGATACTAGAAATGCTTTATCACACAATTGACTAACAGTTAGTAGACTATGCTTAAGACCATCAACAAGTAGAACATTTTCAATGGAGGTAGATGGATTCGTACCTATTTTTCCGACTCCAAGAATTCTACCTTTGTTGTTGTCACCATAAGTCACATGTCCACTATTCTTGGGAGAAATATGAGTAAACTTTTATGCATCTCCCGTCATGTATTTAGAGCATCCACTATCAATGTACTAACTTTTCTTCAAAGAATCCTATATAATCATATTTATGACTTAGGTGCCCAAACTTTCTTGGGTCCTTGAATGTTAGTTTTTATAAAAGATCCTTTTGGAACCCATATCATTTTAATATTATTACTATTTTTCCTAAAATAGCACGTAGATGCACTATGCCCTTTCTTTTTACAGTAAAAACATGTTAAGAAAGGAGAACTATTCTTTTGAGTAGATGCAAAGAAGTTTTTATACAATTTTTGTTGTTTGTTAGGTCTATATCCTAATCTAGCCTTATCAAACACACATCCTTGCTTTCCTAGTAAAATATCTAAATTATTTTGCCAATAGTAAATTTGGCAAGAAAATTCAGATCCTTGATTTCTCCTATAAACTTGTTACAACATTTACATAAGTTAGATGCTTCTTTATTATCTTGTATTACTTTTATGGTAGAATATTGATTTGTGTCAATTTGTTTTAAAGTTTTGACTTCAGTCCTAAGATTTTCTAATTCTTCATTTAATTTCAAAACTTCTTTTTCTAAATTTGAAATAGTTTTCGTAGAAAATGAAACTAGTTTTGCAAGTTTAACTGATTCTTTATGTAAGTCATTGACTGCATCTTGAAGTTCATCAAAGGAAATAAATAAGTTATTGTTAGAAGATGTTGCCTCCACTTTGCTTTCATAATTTTTGGCCATGAGACTTAGATTCACCACTTCATTTTCTGAGTCTCCGGATGAATCCATATTGTTATCTTCCCAAGTGATGTAAGCGTTCTTTGCTTTCAAAACATTGAAGGGTTTCCTATCAGATTTTCCATTCTTTTTTTGAAACTAGGGCAATCAACTCTCAGATGTCCAGGTTGATTGCATTCATAACACTTTGGAACAGAAGATGAATCTTCTCATTTTTTCTTTGGTTTGAAGATTGATCTTCTTTGATTTCCTTTGTTTCTTAGGAATTTATTGAATTTCTTTAAAAAGAAACTGAAATCATCATCTTCTTCTATTTTATTCAAGTCCTCTTTGTCACTTTCTTCTTGAATTGAAGTGAGACTTTAAGTGTGATTCCTTTCTTTTTCTTGTCATTTTCTTCATGTTGATTTAGTCTCATAAGTTCCATTTCGTGTTCCTGAAGCTTTCCAAAAAAAGTTGCAAGAGATATGTTAGTGATATCTCTTGATTCTATAATTGCAGTTACCTTTGGTTGTCATTCCCTACTTAAACATCTCAAAACTTTGTTAATGAGATCCTCATTAGGAAATATCTTTACCAATGATGCAAGATGATTTACTATATGTGTGAATCTCTTTTGCATATCCTGTATGGCCTCATTTTGATTCATTCTAAAAAGTTCATATTCATGAGTTAGGGTGTTTATTCTAGATCTCTTTACATCAGTTTTTTCCTTCATGGGTTACTTGTAATGTATCCCACGTTTCTTTTGCATTCCTACAATTTGTTACTCTAAAGTATTCATCCATGCCTAATGCAGATGTAATTACGTTTTTGGCCTTTAAGTTATATTGTACCCTTTTTCTTTCTTCTTCATCCCATTGTTCCTTAGGTTTTTCTATAGTTGCATTTCCTACAACCATAGTAGGGATGTAAGGATTGATTTCAATGACTTCCTAAATGTTTAAATCTATAGCCTCTATGAAGATTTGCATACGGGTTTTCCAGTAATGGTAACCCACACCATTGAATATAGGAGGCCTATTAATAGAGTTTCCTTCGGGAAATAAAAAGTTTGATGGGGCCATAACTATTCTTGAATTTTCTAAAATTTATACAACAATTAAGCTCTGATACCACTTGTTAGACAAGTGGCCTCAATAACTTAAGAGGGGGGGGGGGGGGGGGCGTGAATTAAGTTTCAAAATTTTCCCATAGCAAACTTCAATTCTTTCTTTAAATGATACATGAAAAATTTAATATACAGAAGAAGGAGCAATAAAAAATTTAATCAATGCTCTTTAAATGCGCAAGACAAAATTAAATTGCAATAATGTAAATCAGATAAGGGAAGTGTCACAACCTACCCTTCCGCGGGAGGGCAACGTGAGACTCACGGGTGTGTCTTCCACGGGAGGAAAACGCGTGGAGTCGCCACCAATGTTTATTTGAGGAAAATGTTAGAAAAACCTACGTAGTTCTTTAGAAAGCTAGAAAGTTATACGAGGCGTTGATTTTAGACTTTTAAACTGTTTGTTTTCATCGATAAAAGTAAAAAGGAACCGTTAAGGTGTTGGACCTTGAAACGGTTTCAAATGACCTTTTTGCGTGAAAATGCTTGATTTGTGAGTTGATTTTAGCCTTAGTTTCACTTGGTTATTTCTTAACTCATTAAAGAGGACTTTCAAAGTATAATGTCCGGTTGACACTTATTTTATTATTTTTTTATTTTTAACTGAGGTTACAACATGAACGATCGGTTGAATTTTATTTTAAAGACGATTAAACGAGATTACAACATAAACGATTGGTTGAAATTCATTTAAACATTAATTAAGTGAGGTTACAGCTTAAACGATCGGTCAAAACTCGCTTAAAATGAAGAAAAGAATACCAAAAGTAGAAGAATGAGGATGAAAACATACAAAGCAAGAATGGACCCCTAAGGGTGCATAGAATGAGTTCAAAGCTTCAAAATCAAAAACTAATCGATTGAAGATCGATGAACAATGGAGAATGAACGAAGAACGGCGATGAATGGTGAAGAACGTCCATGGAATTGATCATGAAAGCGTTACGGAAAAGCCTCGGCTTGGATTTTTTCCTTCTTTCTTCTTCTCCTCTTTAATTTTAAGTTAAAATTGAATATCCGAAGTGTTGAACCCTTTATACTCAGCCTCCCTCCCCTATTTATAGCAAAAATAGGGGAGGTGCTTATGGCCCAACTTGCCCAGGCGAGCTGGTTGCTTCCTGATGAAGCTTTCTGATGGGCCCTGATGGGCCCAGTGCTGAAGGACACCCCCCAGTTTGATCAGTTCACCCCCATTTTTCATATTTTGCTCATTTCCTTCCGAAACATCACAAAACTTTACGGATTACGCGACAAAGAGTGTTAAGCATCTTAACTTGGCTGGCAAGAATTTAAATGGTTGTAAACAAACGTCCCCGGACGAAATTATACTGGTTCGGCCACTTCCCGTGCCTACATCCAGTCCTCAAGCAACCCACTTGAAATTTCCACTATCTTTGTAAAATTCTTTTACAACTTTTGAACCACCCAGGGATCCCTTTCCCTTGTGTTATAAAAAACTCACAAATCAAGAGTCTCACAGCCTCTTGATCACAACAACAATTTGCTCAATAGAAGCTTTCCATATGAATTTAATGTAAATTTCACTTCAATTCCAGGTAAAAAGGAGAAAAATTTGAAGGTGCAAAAGCTGCTGTCTCGCTAAGCCTGGACTATGCGCTTAGTGAGACTCAATCGCTAAGTGAGACATCAGCCGCCTAGCGAGTGAGATGAATATTGAAGAGAATCTGCCATGTCATCACGTGATCAGCGCATCATCAGCTCGTTTAGTGAGAAGATTGTCTCTTCTACGCTTAGCGCGAGAATGGCGCTAAGCCAAATTTCACTTACTCGCGCTAAGCGTGCCTTTGCGAACAAAAAGCCCTTTTTAAGCCTGAATTGCAGAGAATGAGAGGGAGAGGTCTGAATAGACTACATGAGCCTAGTGCTGAACGAAGAACAGAGGAAAAGCTGAGCAAGGAAGAAAAAGGCCCTAACTTTTAGGTAGATTTTAGGTTTTGGAGTGATTCCTAGGTTCCTAGAGGTGGAGGAGACATCCCCACTGCTTTGTAATCTGGTATTTTCTCTTAAACCTTTCTCTTACTTGTGAAATGTACTCCTTTATGATGGAGGGCTAGAATCCTTTGTTGGGAAATTCCGCTGAGTGTTTGATGTAAATATTATTACTATATATTTGAAGTTATTTTTATGTGTTCAATGTTTCTATTTGTGCTTATATTATGCATGCTTGTGGTTTGATCACCCATTCGTGTGTAAGGTTAGGAGCTTTAGCATTGGGAAATGTACTGCATCCTTAGAACTGGATAGGGCAGAGCTAGGTTATCGAATTGCCAAACACGGAGTGCGGTGATTTAGTTTTTATCATGCTGTAATTGTAATGCTGTTCGGTTAGGCTAAGTTCAACAAGAGACATCTAAGAACGAAGTTTAACTTGAATTAGGGCAAACTCTTGACACATCAATGTTTGGTATTTGTGCCTTTAGCATAGAACACAAATAATTTCAAGTAGAGAAAAACCCTAATTGCATTAAGTATCTCAGTAGAAGGACCCAACGCTTTTACATATCTATTTTCACACTCACTTGCTCATAATTACTGCTTTTACTTAGAATAGAATTACTTCTATTTTTACTTCATGATAATCAATTCTTTACGCAAATGCCTATTTACTGAATGATGCTTTGCCAAGTAAAGCAAGTTCCCTGAGTTCGATACTCGATTCACACCGTTTTAATTATTTGGCAAAAATTGCACTTTTGGTCCCCACTCCAGTTTCGCATTTGGTCCCCCGATAATTTAATTCACAAATTTGGTCCCCCATTTTTATAAATCCCTGCAATGTTGGTACGGGACGTCCCAATTGGATGTTGACCGTTAGCTGCAGACGTTGACTGCCACATGTCAACGTCTGATAGGTGCAAGGGAAAATTCTGCTAGACATACTATGTTTGAAGAACTGAAGAACAATAGACCAATAGAAAAACCCAAAGTGGAATTGAAGGCTCTACTTGCACACTTGAAGTATGTATTCTTGGATGACAATGAAGCCAAACCAGTCATAATTAGCAGCTCCTTGAAGAAGGCAGAAGAGGATCAGCTGGTGCAGATTTTGAAGAAGCACAAAGCAGCGATTGGATGACACATCTCTGATTTGAAAGTGATCAGTCCATCTTACTGCATGCACAAAATTAATATGGAAGCTGATTACAGGCCAGTGAGGCAGCCCAAAAGACAACTAAACCAAGTCATGAAAGAAGAGGTGCGCAAGGAAGTACTTAAATTGCTAGAAGCAGGACTCATTTATCCCATCTCAGATAGTGTGTGGTTTAGCCCTGTGCAGGTTGTTCCCAAGAAGGGGGGTATGACAATGATTAAAAATGGGAGAGATGAACTAATTTCCACAAGGACTATCATCAGATGGAGGATGTGCATAGATTACAGGAAGTTGAATGATGGTACTCGTAAAGACCATTATCCACTTCCCTTCATGGACCAGATGCTTGAAAGACTTGTAGGACAATCATTTTACTGTTTTCTGGATGGGTACTCTGGCTATAATCAGATCGCAGTGGATCCCAAAGATCAGGAGAAGACAACTTTCACTTGCCCGTTTGGCATGTTCGCTTATAGGTGTATGCCTTTTGGTCTTTGTAATGCTCTGGCTATGTTTAAGAGGTGCATGATGGCAATTTTTTATGATATGGTGGAGAAATGTATTGAAGTTTTCATGGATGATTTCTCTGTCTTTGGCTCATCTTTTGATTGCTGTCTATCGAATTTGGAAAGAGTATTGTAGAGATGTGAAGAGTCTAATTTGGTGCTTAATTGGGAGAAATGTCACTTTATGGTCCAAGAGAGCATAGTGTTGGGGCATAAAATTTCAGTGAGGGGGATTGAGGTGGACAAGGCAAAGATTGATGTCATTGAGAAACTCCCCCCTCCAATAAATGTCAAGGGAGTGAGAAGCTTTTTAGGACACGCTGGGTTCTATAGGCGATTCATAAAAGATTTCTCAAAAGTCGCCAAACCACTCAGCAATCTGTTGAACAAGGATGTTGCGTTTGTGTTTAATGAAGAATGCGTGGAAGCATTTAATGATCTCAAAACCAGACTAGTATCTGCTCTAGTGATCACAACACTAGATTAGGGGCAAGAGTTTGAATTGATGTGTGATGCAACTGACTATGCCGTAGGTGCTATGCTTGGACAGAGAAAAGGCAGAATCTTTAATGTTATATATTATGCCAGCAAAGTTTTGAATGATGCACAGGTTAACTATGCCACCACTGAAAAAGAAATGCTGGCAATTGTCTATGCACTTGAAAAGTTCAGATCTTGGTGGGATCAAAAGTCATCATTTACACTGATCATGCAGCAATTAAATATTTGCTCAACAAGGCTGATTCTAAACCTTGACTGATAAGATGGATTCTGCTGCTTCAAGAATTTGATTTGGTTATTCGGGATAAAAAGGGATCTGAAAATGTTGTAGCGGACCACTTATCATGATTGGTTAATGAAGAAGTCACTTCAAAAGAAGCAGAGATAAGAGATGAATTCCCTGATGAATCCACGTTCATAGTGAATGAAAGACCTTGGTTTGCTGATATGGCCAACTTTAAAGTAGCAGGAATCATCTCTAAGGATCTAACTTGGCAGCAAAGGAAGAAATTCCTCCATGATGCTCGATTTTACATATGGGATGACCCACACTTGTTCAAGATAGGACCTGACAATCTTCCCCGAAGATGTGTGACAAAGGAGGAGGCCAAGACCATATTATGGCACTTTCACAACTCACCATGTGGTGGCCATTATGGTGGAGATAAGATAGCAGCTAAGGTTCTACAGTCTAGGTTCTTTTGGCCAACGCTATTCAAGGATGCTCACCAGCATGTGTTGCATTGTGATCAATGTCAGAGAATGGGGGACATCTCTAACAAGAAATGAAATGCCTCTACATAATATTATGGAGGTTGAGGTCTTTGACTGCTGGGGGATTGACTTTGTAGGTCCCTTCCCTTCGTCCTTTGGAAATGAATACATCCTAGTAGCTGTAGATTATGTCTCTAAATAGGTTGAAGTTGTAACACTTTGAAATATTAGTAATTATAATTGATGTTTGATTTTATTTATTGTGTTGTTTTATCCATGTTTTATTTCAAGGAGGTGAATTTAGTTATTAGAAGGGTGTGAGTAGTTAAAACTCTAACTTCTCAAAGAAGCCTCTCAAGGAAGCTTCTCATAGAAGCCTCTCGAGAAAAGATTCTCAAGGAAGCTGCTTGAAGCTGTCTTGGTAAAAGCACCCTCCTGCATTCGATAACCATTGGATCTTCTCGAAATTTGGTCTGGAGGTTCAAAGGACAGATTTTCATGATCTTACCGTTGCGATCTGCGATATGTCTTTTGGTGCGTGAGAAACACTTCTTTTCTGGAGAGCAGAAGCACTTGAGTGTCGTAAACGTTATTTTTCGTGTAGCCTTGGAAAACAACCATTCCTTTCTCCTTCTGTCTTCCAAAACCCTTCCCTAACATCCCAAGCTTCTTCTCCACCACCCACAACCACCGGTGGCCACCACGGACTACCGTTGTTCTTTGTTGAAACCCCACACTGAGAAGAACCCTTCAATCGAAGCGGAATCTTCCAAGCTTGTCTCGCGGTTTTGGTAGAGAATGAAGCCCAATCTAACCTTCGCGATTTTATTTGAGGCAACCATGATTTTAAGCTTGTTCCTTGGTAGTTTAAGCTTATCTTTGCATCTTTTATGACTTTGGAATCACCATTGTATGTTTTTACGCTTCCTTTGGAAAACCTTAGAGAAAGAGACTTTGTAAATGTTATCTTTTTCTAAAATAGGTGTTATTTTCGTGACCTTCATTGAACCCCGATCACATTGGCATGATCAGAATTTTAAAATGATGTTCCTTTTGTAGAATCCAAAACGCCCTTAGCCTTTTCATGTAGTGACATGAGTATTTAACTCGGAGTATTGTTGTTAACTTTATTTCTGAAATCCATAGTAATTTCCTTTGTTTTGGCGTAATAGAGACTTGCGTTGGACCGACAAGCGTGAACGAAAGAGAGGCTTCTAACTGACGCAAAGAGGAACCGACGGGGAGTTCATGATAGGTGAGGGGAGTTTATTATAAATTTTACCGTTTTGACACCATAGTTAGGGTCAGGGAACCTAGCTACAAGAATATATGCCTGTCCCTGTTGCATGCTGATTTTCCTTTATAGAAAACAACATTTTTAATTAATGGGATGTGATATAATTGTTATTGATGTGCATGCTTGTTTTCAAGAAAAATTATGTTTTTGACGAAGGGGATGTGATATATTTATTGTTGAAGAATGAAATTATTGTCTTTATTTGACTTGTGTTGTTTGAAGACCTGGGAAGTGTGAATCTCAGGCATGAAAGAAATATGTATATGCAGAATGCGACTTACTGTTGATGTTGCTATTGATGACTTTAATTGATATGTGGTGATGCTGATATTTATGATGATATTGATTTGAGATGACGTTGCTATGAAGATCATGTCAACATGAATTGAAGTCATTATTGATGATTATGTGAATATGAAATGAGGTTATTGTTGTTGTTGATAACGTCATTGAGATGAGATGATGTTTATGATGATAATGATATTGAAATGGAATGTTGATCATGTTGGAAATGCATTGAGATGTTGTTGGATTTCCCTTGTGGTTACTTTTTGTTCCACTTTTTCTTTGTACAAATATATTCAAGGGAAATCTGGTTTACCGGAAAGCGCACCGGATCGTCAAGTATTTAAAAATTAAAACGGATGAATTTGAGTATCGAACACAGGGAGCTAATGTTAGCCTGAGTTAATTTCAGAAATGAAGCATTGTTGAGAGAACATGTATGATTGATAATTTCAAATAGAATTTAAACTAAACCTTTATGCTAAAAACTATAAAATGCAAGGTAAGTAAAAGTGACAGTAGTAGGTAGAAATGTTGGGTCTTTCTAACAGACAAGCTGATGTATATAAATATATTTCTCTAGTCAATCATGCTCTTGTGTTCTATGTTGTAGCCTAAATTACTAAACCTCGATCCCTCATCAGACTGAATCAATCCAAGCTTCATCCTCAGATCCCTCTTGTTGGATTAGACCCAATTTAGACGACCCTCTTAGGTTTAGACTAACTTAAACCGAGTTTCGTCCATAGATCCTTCTTGTAAGACTAGACTTAGCTCAAGCAGCTTTTGAAAGTTTAGCCTAATTTAGCCTAAGCTTCATCCGCAGATCCCTCTTGTAAGACTAGGCCTAGACTAAACAACATTATTGTAACAACATAATTAAAACCAAAACTTAATCCACAGATCCCTCTTGTAAGACTAAGTTTCGATCCTGCTTCAATCAAGTTCTAAGGCAATAGTACATTTCCCAATGCTAAAGTCACCTAACTATGCACACAAATGGATTATCAAACCAAAAGCATACAAACATTAAGCATTGAAGGAAGCATTAAACACAGAAAACATAATCAATTAGATATTAAGTATTTACATCAGCTGTTCATTAGAAATCCCCTTCTAGGGTGTTTAGCCAGCCATTACAAAAGAAACCCTAACAATAATAAGCTTACAAAACCTAGGTATCTCTGTAAAGGCTGCTTCTCTTGCAGCCTCCAGAGCTCTTTTCCCGAAATAGGCACTGTGGGGTGCTGTGGAATTCTGTGCCTTGGGCATTGTCTAAGTTGTACCCTAATTCTGCACAAGACAGGCTTTAAATAGGCTCTGAATTCATGACTTTGCGCTTAGCGCCACCCTCGCGCTTAGCACGAGTAAGTGGATTTGAGCTTAGCACTAGTCGTGCACTAAGCTTGGCCGAAGACAACTACTGCGCTTAGCACACTGATCTCGCGCTTAGCATGCGACTTTGATATTGATGCCCTGCCCGATTCTTCTATCGCGCTAAGCATGCTGAATTTGCGCTTAGCGATGGATGCGCACTTAGCCCACTAATGAGCTAAGCTCAACTGTCAGTTTTGGCACTTCATGACTTAGCCTCTTTTTCACCTGAAATTGCACAAATTTCATCATTAAATCCAATGGACATATTCTAGAGATAGCTTTATCCATAAAACAAAATTATTTACAAAAGTCACTACAGAATAACCATAAATTGGGGAACTATACAAGTTTTGGAAAATGATTTCTATACAAAACTTAGTCGTATAAGGCGACTAACAGATGTGCATGTTGTGTATGTTCATGGGGGGGGGGTGCAGTGACCTTGTCGGATGTCCCTTGTATGGGAAACTAGAGTGGCTAAAGAATTTAAGCATTTCTAAGGGGATGCTTAGGCACTTTAATTCATCCATGGCCATGTACTTTGATGCAATCTTATCCCGCAAGGGTATTGGATAGAAGACTCCAAGTAGATTGGGCCAGAGATGCAAGAGAAGGCCCTAGGGTTCTTTTGAGTCTTAGGGTAGATTTTGGACCCATGGGCTAAGTACGAGCCCACTTATCTTTGTAAATATTAGATTAAGGTTTCATTATTTTTGGGCCTTGTATTTAGGGCTCCATAATGTAGGTAGGGTACCTTAGAAATATAGGATTTTTCAGCCCTTGTATTTTAGGGCACCTAGACTAGATTTTGTATTAGGGGTAGTTTTGTAATTTCACATGCACTAAGTGAATATTTGATGTGTATGGTTGGAAATAAATTTAATTTAATTGGTAGAAGCCCAATTCAATTCAAATTTCACTTGAATTTGAAATTGAATTTGTGGAGCCAAACTTTAGAGCCAAAATTTCACTAATTATGATTAGTGAATTTTAGTTATGGTTCAGCCCACTAATCCAAGATCAATTCCAAGATTCTCCACTAAGTGTGCTTAGGTGTCATGAGGCATGTAAAGCATGAAGGACATGCACAAAGTGTGACTATATGATGTGGTAATGGGGTGTAGTAAGCAAATGCTCACCTCCCCCTCTAAAATTTAATTGGATTGGGCTTCTACCAAGTCAATTAAATTTATTTCCAACCACACACATCAAATATTCACTTAGTGCATGTGAAATTACAAAACTACCCCAAATACAAAAACTAGTCTAGGTGCCCTAAAATACAAGGACTGAAAAATCCTATATTTCTAAGGTACCCTACCTACATTATGGAGCCCTAAATACAAGGCTAAAAAATAATGAAACCTTAATCTAATATTTACAAAGATAAGTGGGCTCGTACTTAGCCCATGGGCCCAAAATCTACCCTAAGACTCATAAGAACCCTAGGGCCTTCTCTTGTATCTCTGGCCCAATCTACTTGGAGTCTTCTATCTAATACCCTTGTGGGATAAGATTGCATCATACTTGATGATGCCCATGTTTCATACGTTGGATATTGTGTATGTTTGTGGGGGGGGGGGGGGGGGGGTGTGGAGTGACCTTGTCGGATGTCCCTGGTGTGGGAAACTAGAGTGGTTAAAGAATTTAAACATTTCTGAGGGGATGCTTAGGAGGTTTAATTCATCCATGGTCATGTACTTGACGACGCCCACGTTCAAACGTTATATGTTGTGTATGTTCATGGGGGAGGGGGGGTGCGCTGACCTTGTCAGATGTCCTTGGTGTGGGAAACTAGAGTGGTTAAAGAATTTAAGCATTTATGAGGGGATGCTTACGAGATTTAATTCATCCATGGTCAGGTACTTGATGACGCCCATGGTTCATGCCTCATATGACCCGGGAAATAGTATAAACTATGGCACTATGTACTTTGTACTAGGGGGTGTGCCACCTGGTAGGGAACTCCCTTGTGGCCCAGGCTAATCACCGAGGGGGGAGGGGGGAGTTATGGTGCACGACTGGGTGGTCTCGACAATTACTGCATGGTTTCCTAAGTGAGGTGTCATGTGGACACGCTTAGGCTATTTCCTTGGTTGATGGTATGTACCACATTGCATCTGAGAGTTGAGGTCAGGTGCATGCATCATCCTGAGCATAATTGATTGGATCCATGGATGGATGATGAATAATTGTTGGATGTGTGTGTTGATTAACGAATGTTGTGTAAGCTCATGAGGTTTGTCTATGTTCTCTTACTAGTTGTGGTTATTTGGATTTAGTATTGGTTCTTTTTATAATGAACTCACCCTTGTAATTTTGTATCGTGTGGTTGATACCTGTGATGATCGCGAACCTTGTTCGTAGGAGCAGAATGACAGTAGTAGGGTGCAGGAAGTGAGATTCTGTTGAGGAGCTGCCGAGCCGACGTGATGACGTTGGGATTATTTTGGGAGAGAGTTGTGTTTTGTTAATCAACTCCGCCATAGTTAGTTCATGATTCCTTTTGTTGAACTAAAGATGTAAAACTCATATTTTTAATTATATGTATGAACAAATTTAATTTCCATTATGTATGACGTGTACTGGGTTACTATTCACACACACACACACACACACACACACACACACACACACACACACACACACACACACACATATATATATATATATATATATATATATTCACTCAAGTGATGGTGTGTTGTTTGGTGAATGTATGTCAAGACAAAAATTACTTCTATTTTCATAAGCAAATTAAGGGAGTTTTTATTTAAAAATTAAATTTCTCGTGGTATTTAGTAGTGATATCATAGCGACGAGGCGGGTCATTATAGAAGTAGTGGCCGCCCCACAGAAAGATGCTAAGACTGTAGTGAAGTTCATAAAGAAAAACATTTTTGCACAATTTGGGGTGCCCAGAATCTTAATTAGTGATGGAGGCACACACTTTTGCAATAATCAGCTATAAAAGGTGTTGAAGCAGTATAATGTAACACACAAGGTAGCATCACCCTATCATCCTCAAACTAATGGCCAAGCGAAAGTATCAAACAGGGAATCGAAGAAGACTTTAGAAAAGACTATGGCTTTAACTAGGAAGGATTGGTCACTCAAACTGGATTATGCTTTATGGGCATATAGAACTGCATTTAAGACTTCGATAGGCTTATCCCCATTCCAACTGGTCTATGGAAAGTCTTGTCACTTACCAGTGGAGATGGAACATAAAGCATATTGGACCTTAAAATTTCTAAACTTTGATGAAGCCACATCCAGAGAGCAAAGGAAGCTACAACTCTTGGAGTTGGAAGAAATGAGACTGACTGCATATGAATCTTCAAGGATGTATAAAGAGAGGGTTAAAACTCATCATGATAAAAAGCTGCTAAAGAAGGATTTCCAACCAGGACAACAAGTGTTGCTGTTCAATTCAAGGCTGAAATTGTTTCTTGGCAAGCTCAAATCTAAATGGTTCAGACCATTTATCATCAAGGAAGTTAGACCATATGGAGTAGTAGAGCTTTGTGACCCTCAATCTTAAAATCCAGACAGAACATGGGTAGTGAATGGACAAAGGTTAAAGTTGTACCATGTTGGATCAAGTGGCCTCGAAATAATTAAGAAGGGGGGGTTGAATTAATTATTACTAGACCTTTACTAATTAAAATTTACCCTTCTTAGGCTTTTACTATGTTGTTAAGAAAGTCAAGAACAAAAATATAAACTTAACCAAAAGTAAAAGCGGTAATTAAAGTGCACAACGGAAATTAAAAGAATATGGAAGAAGGAGACAAACACACAAGAGTTTTATACTGGTTCGACAACAACCCGTGCCTACATCCAGTCCCCAAGTGACCTGTGGTCCTTGAGATTTCTTTTCAACCTTGTAAAATTCCTTTACAAGCAAAGATTCACAAGGGATGTACCCTCCCTTATTCTCTTCGAACAACCTAGTGGATGTACCTCCCCTAGAACTGATCCACAAGAGATGTACCCTCTCTTGTTCTCAGTCAACAACCCAAGTAGATGTACCCTCTACTTGTACCACAAAGGATGTACCCTGAAATGTGTTAAGACAAAGTTCTCAGGCGGTTAAACCTTTGAAACTTTGTTAATGGGGATACAAAAGAATTCTCAGGTGGTTAGTCCATTGAAATCTTTTGTATAAGGGAAAGGGAAGAATAAAAAGAATTCTCAGACTGTATCGTTTTGAATTCTTTGACAAGGGAGAAGGGAGACACAAAAGAATTCAGGCGGTTAGTCCTTTGTTCTTTTGGAAAAGGGAGAAGAGAGACACAAAAAGAATTCAGGCGGTTAGTCCTTGGTGAATTCTTTTTGGCAAAGGAAGAAGAAGCAAAAGTTCAAAGATATTAGAAATCAATTGGCAAAAGTTTGTTGTCAAAAGAATTGTTATTTTTTGCAAATCAAAGCCTTGCTTTTATAGACTCTTCAAGTCTAGTCAAGAAAACTATTAGAAGAGTTATAACCTTTAGAAAAATTTAAAAACCATTTGGAAAAGTTATAACTTTTAGAAAAGCTTGAAAACTATTGGAAGAGTTACATCTTTTGATTTTGTTCAGAAACTATCACTGGTAATCGATTACCAAATCAGTGTAATTGATTACACAAAGCTTTTTTGTGAAAGGATGTGTCTCTTCACAATTAAATTTGAATTTCAACGTTCAAACACACTGGTAATCGATTACCAAATCATTGTAATCGATTACAATATTTTGAAATCAATTGGAACGTTGTAAATTCAGTTGAAAACCATTTTGCTACTGGTAATCGATTACAATAATCTGGTAATCGATTACCAGAGAGTAAAAACTCTTTGGTAAAAGGTTTTGTGAAAAAATCCATGTGCTACTCAATTTTTAAAAAACTTTTTAATACTTATCTTGATTGAGTCTCCTTTTAATTCTTGAATCTTGAGTCTTGGAACTTGAATCTTGAAACTTGATTCTTGATTCTTGAAATCAAATTTCCTCTTGATCCTTGAAGTGTATTTGATTCAGTCTTGAACTCATTCTTTGATTCTTAAAGTCATCATCTTTGTCATCATCAAAACTCCTTGAATCAATCTTGATTCATCATGAAGCTTACTTCTAAAATCTCCCCTTTTTTGATGATGACAACTTCTGAAATCAAGAAACACACACACACACACACTTTTTCCTAGTTGATCACTCACATAAATTTTCATTCTCCCCCTTTGTTTTTGAGTTTATGCTTCACTTGAAATTAAGTTAATTACTTATGTGAGTTCTTGATTTAATCCCTATTTCTTGAGTTTAAGCAAGTTCATCTCTTCTGTTGAATGATTGGATGTTTATGAACTCGCTAAGCACGGTTGTGCGCTAAGAGATTAATGTGTTTCAGACACTTAGAATTTTTTTTATTGCTTTCGTGTTCATGGCTAAGCGAGCTTGCTCGCTAAGCCACTCAGCCCTGTTGGCTAAATAAGCCTGGGCTAAGCGAACTTGCCTACTAAGCCCAAGGCACTTGTGAATTTCTTTATGTTTTGCCATGCGCTAAGTGTGCCCTATCGCGCTAAGCGCAATTTACTCTCGGTTTCTGTAATTGTTGGAATTGGGCTTAGCAAGCCTTCTCGCTAAGCCACTTATGTCCAGTAGTGTTGTCGCGCTAAGCGTGTCTGGCCGTGCTAAGCACAATTTGGTTTCTGTTGTGGAATTGGGCTTAGCAAGCCTGCTTGCTAAGCTAATTCTGCAGAAAATTCTGATCTGTGTCAACTCACTAAGCACATGCCTGTCGCGCTAAGTGCTTTAGTAATTTTTCATAAGGCGTACTAAGTGCATTTGTTGCACTAAGCGTCCAATCTGAATTTCAGTTTTATTTTTCAGCTTGTCATTTCAAATAAAACCTATTTTAACTTGGTTTCTATGTTTCTTTTGTGCAGATGGCTTCTATGAAAAGGAAAGCTGCAGCTTCCAAGCCCCAACTTCACTATGATACTCATAGATTCACCTCTGAGGATGCCTGGAACCGCTACGCTGACAACGTTCTTTGTCGGAACTTCCTTCCGGAAAGAAACATGAAGCTTTTTGTCATAGAGTTTGATGAGTTCAGGACAAAGCTAGTCAGAAGAAACTGGCATAGGACGTTGACCAACCTCATGGAAGGGAGCATAGATGTGGCTCTCATGAAGGAATTTTATGCTAATCTTTATGTCCTGGGGGAAAAGCCTCCAAAGCAAGTTAGGGTCAGAGGGCATTTAATTAAGTTCGATGCGGATTCCCTCAACATTTTTCTGGAGACTCCGGTTGTTCTAGAGCCAAGGGAGACTCTTACTGCTTACTCCAGGTTCTATAGACTGAGACCAGACCCTCAGGAGCTGGCTGCTTGACTTTGTATCCTTGGTAAAGGATTTGTTCTGAATGCTGAGGGCCTGGCATGGAAGCTATTGAGGAAGGACCTCACTACTCTGGCACAGACTTGGAGCATTCTATCTTATTTCAACCTTGCCCCTACATTATACACTTCTAATCTGAACTTGGACAGGACAAGGTTGGTATATGGATTAGTGATGAAGATGGACATGAATGTTGGAGCCCTAATCTCTGAACAGATCACTCTTATGGCTCAGTCCAACTCCATGAGGCTTGGATTTCCAGCCCTCATCACTGCCTTATGCATGGCCCGAGTAGTCACCTCAGATTCCTTGACTTTGAGTCCTTTAGCGTAGCCATTAACTTGGCTTACATAAAGAAGAACTGCTGGAACTTGGACGACCCCACGGTCATCTTTCTTGGGACTCGCAAGGCCAGGGTTAGAGGATCTGAGGGTCCATCTTCTGTTGCTCCCCAGACATCTACTGCACTAGCTCCTATTCCTTCAACACCAGTTTCCACTATTTCCGGTCCCTCCTCTCAGAGCACAGACCTCATGATGTCGATGTTGTAGAGCATTCACCAGGGTCAATACCTGGTGATGTAGAGTTTACATAGTTTGGCTCAGCATCAGCCAATTATGAGCATGGAGGAGTTTTCTTTGTAGGTGGCCTAGCTAGGAGTTCAGCCTTCTTCTCATGGAGGAGGTGAGGCATCCGCAGCTTAGGAGGCTCAACCAGATCTGGAGAGTGCACCTCCTGCTCAGGAGGATGATTCAAAGGTCACTCCCCCAGAGTCATTTGTACCAGAAACTGATCCAGAGGCAGATCCAATGATTGCGGAGGCCAGTCCATAGGCATCACCAGTATCTACACCAGTGCTAGAGCTAAGCACCCCACAAGGATCACCAGCAGGCATGCCTATGCTGCATTTGACCGATGATGAGGCCATGGATCAGGACCCACTACAGGACCAGTGACAAGATTTCTACTTTCCTGTCTTTTGAACACTTTTATTATTATTTTGTTTTTAGCACACTTTTAATTTGGTTTTATATTTATGTTTCGGTTTTTAAAATTCAGTTTATAGTTTTACTTTAGTTTTTGGATTGCATGGTAGCTTGCTTTAAGCTAGTTTGAACAGTATATTTCATTTTATCCAGTGGTTTGATGTTTGATTTTGAAAAATTCAGTGTTTGTTTGTTTGAATTGATCGATTACATGATTTCAGTGAATTGGAATGTGTAAATCATATGTTTTGAATAAGCATGCAATGATTAGAAGAGAAAGAACATGGATTAGGATCATGAATGAAAATGTTAGTTAGTTTAACAGTTTGATTATGAAGGTACTCATTAACCACAACCTGATGAGTGTGTGATCTTGAATTGTGAGAGAACGACTAGCATTAAGTAATGATTTTTGCATGAATCTCTGATTATAGAATGAATGCATGAGTTTGAAGATGATGAAGGCCATGTTTTGTGTGAATTAACCACTTAGCCAAAAAGCTTACCTTGTGAATGAATGGCATATCCTTTGCACCCATGATTGAGCTGAAAATCTGATTTTTTGATTGAACCTTGAACCTATGGATTACATCTCCATCTACCTTGTCTTAGGTTGTAGGAGAGCATTATGGTTCAAAGCAAATTTCTCCCAAATTTGGGGGAGTTTATTGGGTGATAGCTTTTTATGGTAAGAAAATATCAGCACACACAGTAAGTCAATAAGCAGCAAGTAAAGAGCTGCTGTTCAAAAAAAAAAAACTGTAAGTATTCAAAATAAAAGTGTGTGTGCTGTTATCTAAGAAGAAGTGAAGCCAAGTGCTTTAAGGCAAGTAATTGAAGCTGGAAATAAAAAGGAAAAAAGTTTATCTAAGGATGGATGCTCTCCTAGAACTTAAGCCTTTGCATCCTAGAAAAACCATGATTTATTTGCAGCCTAGCCTCATTACAAGCCTATTGAAGTCCTTCGGATTCAGTTTGTGTGTTTTTGACTGTATGGCATGAGATGAAGTGCAAAGATTGAGACTTATGTTGGTTGTTGATTGATGGAAAGCCTAAACACTTGTGCTTGAATGGAACAGTGACTGTGAGGCTTTGGTTGATGATCCTTCCTTGGTACCTGTCATTCTTGCTAGCTTATTTCAGCTGTGATGCTTAATAACCATGTTCATATCTTTCTAAAAATGCATTTCTTGTGAGAAGCTATTGATTGAAACATTGTATGCCATTCATGTCATGTCATTGAATTCTTTGGAACAAACACCTTGTGAATAACCACTGTGAGTTTGTCACTTGAGGACAAGTGAACTGTTCTTTCTTTGCTTGAAGACAAGCAAAACTGTAAATTTGGGGGAGTTTGTTAGTCGTCTTTTATGACTAACTTTTGTATAGAAAAGTTTTCAAAAATGTATATATTTCTCCCAATTTATGGTTATTTTTGGTAGGATTGTAAATATATCTTGTTTAGTTTTTATATTTGCTCAGTAGAAGCTTTCCATATGAATTTAATGTAAATTTCACTTCAATTCTAGGTAAAAAGGAGAAAAATTTGAAGGTGCAAAAGTTGTTGTCTCGCTAAGCCTAGACCGTGCACTTAGTGAGAGACTCAACTGCTAAGCGAGACATCAGCCGCTTAGTGAGTGAGATGAATATTGAAGAGAATCTACCATGTCATCACGCGCTCAGTGCGTCATCAGCTTGTTCAGCAAGAAGATTGTCTCTTCTGCGCTTAGCGCGAGAATGGCGCTAAGCCAAATTTCACTTACTTGCACTAGGCGCAAAAATGGCGCTAAGTGCGCCTTCGCGAACAAAAAGCCCTTTTTAAGCCTGAACTGCAGAGAGTGAGAGGGAGAGGTCTAAATAGAGGTGGAGGAGACATCCCCACTGCTTTGTAATCTGGTATTTTCTCTAAAACCTTTCTTCTATTTGTGAAAGGTACTCCCTTGTAATGGAAGGCTAGAATCCTTTGTTGGGAAATTCCGCTAAGTGTTTGATGTAAATATTATTAGTATCTATTTGATGTTATTTTTATGTGTTCAATGTTTCTATCTATGCTTATGCTATGCATCTTGTGGCTTGATCACCCATTCGTGTGTAAGGTTAGGAGCTTTAGCATTGGAAAATGTACTGCATCCTTAGAACTGGATAGGGTAGGGCTAGGTTATCGAACTGTCGGACATGGAGTGCGATAATTTAGTTTTTATCATGCTGTAATTGTAATGTTGTTCAGTTAGGCTAAGTTCAACAAGAGATATCTGAGAACGAAGTTTAACTTGAATTAAGCCAAACTCGTGAGACATCGGTGTTTCGTATTTGTGCCTTCAGCATAGAACACAGAAATAATTTCAAGTAGAAAAAAACCCTAATTGCATGAAGTATCTCACACTCACTTGCTCACAATTACTACTTTTACTTAGAATAGAATTACTTTTTTTTTTACTTCATGATAATCAATTCTTTACACAAATGCCTATTTACTGAATGATGCTTTGCCAAGTAAAACAAGTTTCCTGAGTTCGATACTGGGTTCACATCGTTTTAATTATTTACTTGATGACCCGGTGCACTTACCGATTAGATTTCACATCCATAAAAATATGAAGTACCAAGATGCGAACAATTATCAATTACAAATCTTTGGTAATCAATTACACAGTTATTTAACGAGGAGTCATGTCTTTTCAATTTGAATTTCAGAAATTCTGTTACTGGTAATCGATTACATAAAGGTGGTAATTGATTACAGCTTTCAAATTCAAATTTCAAACTTCCTGAAAAAACTTTTAAAAACAATTGTGCTTCTGGTAATCGTTGATAGCTCCTGGTAATCGATTTCCAGTGAAAACTACTTTTTTAGCAATGTAAAAATATTTAAAACCTTTTTATAGGTAATTTGAAAATTATGTTTTTAAGGCCAAACCTTTTCAATCATTAAGAGATTCTTTTTAACAAAGAATGGACTAAAGTGAATCTTTTTCCTTGATCTTTTGTTTACTTGATCTTGAATTGGACTTGAAGTAAACTTGAGTTGCTTCTATCTTTGACATCATCAAAACCCTCATACATATGCATTTACATGGTGTTATTCGCTTTATACTACTAACTTTTGTATAGAAATCATTTTTCAAAACTTGTATAGTCCCCCAATTTAAGGTTATTTTGTAGTGATTTTTGTAAATAAATTTTGTTTTATGGATAAAGCTGTCTCTAGAATATGTCCATTGGATTTAATGATGAAATATGTGCAATTTCAGGTGAAAAAGAGGCTAAGTCATGAAGTGCCAAATGTGACAGTTGAGCTTAGCTAATCAGTGGGCTAAGCGCGCATCCACCACTAAGCGCAGCTTCAGTGTGCTTAGCGCGACAGAAGAATCTGGCAGGGCATCAATATCAAGGTCGTGCGCTAAGCGTGAGATCAGTATGCTAAGCGCAACAGGTGTCTTTAGCCAGGCTCAGCGTAAGACTGATGCTAAGCCCGAATCCACTTATTCTCGCTAAGAGCGAGGGTGGCGCTAAGCGCAACGTCATGAATTCAGAGCCTATTTAAAGTATGTCTTGTGTAGAATTAGGGTACAGAACTTTGAGAAGGTCAGGGCACAGAATCCCACAGCACACCATAGTGCCTATTTCGGGCAAAGAACTCTAGAGGCAGCAAGAGGAGAAACTTTTGCAGAGATACCTAGGTTTTGTAAGCTTATTATTTTTAGGGTTCTTCTGTAATGACTAGCTAAACACCCTAGTTGGGGATTTCTAATGAACAAATGATGTAAATACTTAATATCTAATGGATTATGTTTTCCATGTTCAATGCTTCCTTGAATGCTTAATGTTTGTATGCTTTTGGTCTGATCATCCATTTGTGTGCATAGTTAGGTGACTTTAGCATTGGGAAATGTACTGTTGCCTTAGAACTTGATTGAAGCAAGATCGAAACTTAGTCTTACAAGAGGGATTTGCGGATTAAGTTTTGGTTTTAATTATGTTGTTACAATAATGCTGTTTAGTCTAGGCCTAGTCTTACAAGAGGGATTTGTGGATGAAGCTTAGGCTAAATTAGGCAAAACTTTCGTAAGCTGCTTGAGCTGAGTCTAGTCTTACAAGAGGGATCTACGGACGAAACTCAGTTTAAGTTAGTCTAAACCTAAGAGGGCCGTCTAAATTGGACCTAATCCAATAAGAAGGATCTGTGGACGAAGCTTAGATTGATTCGGTCTGATGAGGGATCGAGGTTTAGTAATTTAGGCTACAACGTAGAACACAAAAGCATGATTAGTTAAAGAAATATATTTATATGCATAAGCTTGTTTGTTAGAAAGACCCAACATTTCTACCTACTGCTGTCACTTTTACTTACCTTGCATTTTATAGTTTTTAGCATAAAAGTTTAGTTTGAATTCTGTTTGAAATTATCAATCATACATGTTCTCTCACAAATGTTGTATTTCTGAACTTAACTCAGGCTAACATTAGTTCCCTGTGTTCGATACTCGGATTCAGCCATTTTAATTTTAAAATACTGGATGATCCGGTGTGCTTTCCGGCAATTTAGATTTCCCTTGAATATATTTGAACGAAGAAAAATTGGAACAAAAAGTAACCACAGGGGAAATCCAACAAAGTATTTATGGTGCCATTGCCGGGGAACTAAGCTGTTAGTAGAGTTTAGTTTAGTTGTGCAACATTGTTTTATTTTGCTTTCTTTGATTTATTGATTCTTTTGACTAACATAGTAGTTATAGCACATTCATTGTTCTTTTGAACTGGATAACTATTGTTCTGTTTTCTTGTATGCAAAGAAGATCTATTGCAGGTGATTTGATCCCCATTGATTTGGAGATTAGCGCCACTTGGAGAAGGCGTAATCAAGACAGAATTAGAATTTTTTTGCAGGATTTAGAAGTAGCAGCAATTCCAGAGGAAGAACATCAATCTTCTGAGGCATCTTCTAGTTTTCCTATTACATGATATTCTCATCTAGGTCCTATCAAAGACCACATGATGGCTAAAAAGCCAAGAAGAGTCACCCTAGAAGATTATTCAAGTTCTAATGTGCCATAATTTTTCACCAGCATTGCTCAACCAGAAGTTCAAGCACAAACCATTACATATCCACCATCATTGATTCAGCTAATTCAGAATAATCTGTTTCATGGATTAATAATGAAGAGCCATATGCACACTTAGCCACCTACATAGAAATATGCAATACTATTAGGTTGGCTGGAGTGCCTGAAGATGCAATTCGATTGAGCTTGTTTTCATTTTCTTTATCGGGAGAAGCTAAGAGGTGGCTTCATTCATTCAAAGGCAATAATATTAAGACATGGGATGAAGTTGTGGTGAAATTTCTCAAGAAATATTTTCCTGAGTCTAAGACTGCAGAAGGCAAGGTCGCCATCTCTTCTTTTCACCAGTTTCCCGATGAATCTTTGAGTTGGGCCTTGGAAAGATTCTGTGGTTTATTGATAAAGACTCCCACTCATGGATTCTTAGAACCGATACAACTCAACATTTTTATAGACAGGTTAAAACTGCAGTCCAAGTAGCTATTGGATGCTCCTGCAGGTGGGAAAATCAAATTGAAGACCCCTGAAGAAGCCATGGATCTCATTGAAAATATGGCGGCAAGTGACATTACTATTTTGAGAGATAGAGCTCACATTCTTACTAAAAAGAGTTTATTGGAGCTAACCTCCCAAGATGCATTGTTCGCACAAAATAAGTTGTTGTCTAAGACAAACATACAAACAACTAGGTTACCGTACCCAGATCCCTCGTGATAATATGATAAACTAGCCCTGTCCTATCAAGTTCTAAGAATCATACCAGTTTCCACTGTTGAATGATCCTAACAAAGCATGCATCTATGTGATCAAGGCAAAAGCATGTTAGAATGAAATAATGATAGCACAGTGAACACACAAAACATCATTAAATAGATATACAGGTATTTACATCAACTACCTACAAGGAAGAACCAACAGAGGATTTAGCTATCCATAACTGGGAAGCTTCCTTTACAACAAAGAGAAGAGAAAAATGAAGGATTGAAGAAATACAAGCTGTGAGGATGTCTCCTCCACCTCTAGAACCTCACAATCACTGAAAAACTCATCTCAAGCTCTCAGGACGACTTCCTCTTCAAGCTCCGTTCTCTGCAGGTCTTTGCACAACAAAATTTCTGAAAACTCTTTGGATTCAGACCCTTCTCTCTCTAGAATCTCTCACATGAAGAAGCTCTTCGATAAAATGGCCAAATCCCCTCCAAAATCTGATTTCAGGCTTAAATAGGTGGCTTTGTTCGTGCTAGTGCGCTTAGCGTGAATATGGACCACTCAACGCGCATTAGTGGATTTCAGCTTAGCGTGTGCTTTTCTCGCTTAGCAGATGGACTGAAGCGGTGCGCTTAGCAGGATGACCTTTCACTGTGCGCTAAGGCTGAATGTCTTTCTATTGAGGCTGAGATAAGCACCAGCATGCTACGCTAAGCTCCAGTCCTCTACTGTTTCTACAATTGTAGACCTAGGCTAAGCACAGTTGTGCGCTAAGCCTATTGCAGAAAAAAAAATTTATGTGTCTTCGAGCTAAGCGCCAGCTTGCAGCGCTTAGCGCTTGAGTAAAATTTCATAAGGCATGCTAAGCTCAGCATGCTGCGCTAAGCGCCCAGTCAAAATTTCAGTTTTATTTTTCTATTTTTTGTGAAAATAACCTGTACTAATCTCTTGTGTTTTGTCTTATATTTTGCAGATGGCTTCTAGGAAAAGAAAGGCACCCTCTACACCTACCCAAGCCAGATTTGATAGATCCAGATTCACTTCCCAAGAGGCTTGGGAGAGATACACTGATATTTGTGGTGCCTCGTAAGCTTTTACGCGAAAGAAATGTGGTAGTCTACTATACATAGTTTGATGAGTTCATGGAGGAACTCGAGAGACTCCATTGGGATGAGGAGTTGACTGACTTTCTGGACGACAACATTGATGTTGCCATTGTAAAAGAATTCTATGCAAACCTCTATGACCCCGAGGAAAAATCACCTAAGCAGGTGAGGGTGAGAGATCATTTGATTAAGTTTGATGAGGATACTCTTAACACATTTTTGAAGACCCCTGTTGTTGTGGAAGAGGGGGAAACACTTTGTGCTTACTCTAGATTTGCACTCCTGAGGCCTAATCCTCAGGAGTTAGCTACTAAGCTCTATATCCCAGGGAGGGGATTCGAGCTTAATGCTGATGGGCAGCCTTTGAAGATTTTGACGAAGAACATGACCACTCTTGCTCAGACTTGTAGCGTTCTTTCCTTTTCTAACCTCATCCCCACTTCCCACACTTTTGATGTCACTCTTGACAGAGCCAAACTCATTTATGGCATCATCATGAAGATGGGCATGAATGTGGGGTACCTCATCTCCCACCAGATCTCCCTCATAACACAATATGACACATCCAGACTAGGATTCCCTGCCTTGATCACGGCTTTATGTAAGGCTCAGGGAGTTTAGTCGGATTCGAGGTCCCTAGAAAGCCCGAGTCCTACCATTAATTTGGCATATATTAAGAAGAACTGTTGGAATCCTGATGATCCAACAGTAACTTTCAGAGGACCCAGGAAGGCCAGGGGTAAGAGATCAGAGGCCCCTTCCACTTTAGCACTAGAGACACCAACTCCTTCTTCTTCCATAGCTCCATTACCTCCCATTCAGACTCCAGTTATTCCTCCTACACCCACACAGATACCACTCCCAGCTCCTTTATCTGCAGGTCCATCAGATTTTATTTTTACACCACAGATGCTACATTCCATGCTCTAGAGCATCCACAGGGGGCAGTCCATCATCATGCAGAGCCTTCAGGGCTTGGGCTTGCCCTCCATTATGAGCATGGAGGAGCTTGATGCTCAGGTGGCCTGGCCAGGAGACCAACCCTCTTCTTTTGGAGGGGGTGAGGCCTCTACAGCCCAGGAGCTTGATATTGAGGAGCCACCAACACCAACACCAGCAGAGGAGGAGACTACTTCTGATCAGATCCAGCCATATACACCAGTTACGGAGCCTGAGCAGTCTATCCAGGATTTATCAGCAACTCCAGCACTGGATCTGAATGAAGACCAGCCACAAGAGGAGCAAGACGTTTAAATTTTTTGCTTTCTGAACACTTTAGTTTATTTTTAGTTATTTTATGATTTATGTCATTTAAATTTCAGCTTTTATGTTTCAGTTCTTTAAATTTCAACATTTGAATTTCAGTAGTATAGTTGTTTGTTTGCTTGTACAAAAAGCTAGATTGAATAGTGAATTGGTTGAACTTTGTTTGCAGTGGCCTTTTTGGTATGAAATGAGTGTTTGAAAATGATTTGATTGAGCAAATGTATGAATTGAATGGATTGGGATGATTAGATGATTGTTTTGATCAAGTTTGCAGTCATTAGAAGAGAATGAGCATGTGATTGGATGTATGTCTGAAAATGTTAGTTGGTTGTCAAATTGATTGTGAAGGAATGCATTAACCGTATCCCAGTGAGAGTGCGATCTTTAAATTTTGAGAGAAACGACTATCATTTAGTACTAATTTTTGCATGAATCTCTGAAGTATGGACTGGATGCATAAATTTGAGGATGATGAAGGCCATGTTTGATTATGAATAGCCACTTAGCCAAAAAGTTGACCATATGTTTGAATGAATTATCCCTTGCACCCTGTTTGAGCTTAATGAATTGATTGATTGATTGAACCTGGAGCCTATTCAGTTGTATCTTTTGCTACCTTGACTTAGGTTGTAGGAGAGCATCATCCACAGAAGCTGGGTTCAAAGCAAATTTGTCCCAAATTTGAGGGAGTTATTATCAAGGTAAATTTGTCCCAAATTTGGGGGAGGCACTGGGTAAGGATTGAAATGGTCAAAGAAAATAGTATACACACATTGTTTATGTATATAATGTTTTCTGTGTTAAAAAAAATCTATAACTAAAAATGAAATTAATAAGTGTGTATGCTGCAAAATAATGAAAGCTAAGTGCCTAAATAAAGGGTGAGTATGGGGTAGGAATGAATGAAAAAGTGAAGGTTATTCTATGGATGAATGCTCTCCTAGAACCTAAGCTTTTGAATCCTAGAAAAACCGTGAATTGTTGGCAGCCTAACCCCATTGCAAGCCTAGAAAGTCCTTCAGATTCAATTTTGTGTGTTCATTGTTGTATGATATGAGATGAAATGCAAAGGTTGGAACTTGTGTTGGTTGTTTATGATGGAATAAGCCTAAACACTTGAGCTTGAGTGAAACAATAACTGTGAGGTTTTGGTTGATGATCCTTCCTTGATTTCTGTCATGCTTACTAGCTTATTTCAGTTGTGACTCTAATGCTTATCCTTCTATCTTTGAAAAGCTGCATGCTTGTGAGACGTGATTGATTTAAGCATTCCATGATATTCAGTTCATATGGTTGAAGTCCTTTATGAATCAGACACCATTTTCTTTTGATTGACCATTGTCTTTGTCACCTGAGGACAAGTGAGCTGTTCTTTCTTTGCTTGAGGACAAGCAAAACTGTAAATTTGGGAGAGTTTGTTAGTCGCTTTATACGACTAACTTTTGTATAGAAATCATTTTTCAAAACTTGTATAGTACCCCAATTTAAGGTTATTTTGTACTAATTTTTGTAAATAAATTTTGTTTTATGGATAAAGTTGTCTCTAGAATATGTCCATTGGATTTAATGATGAAATATGTGCAATTTCAAGTGAAAAAGAGGCTAAGTCATGAAGTGCCAAAAGTGAAAAAGCGTGAGATCAGTGCGCTAAGCGCAACAGGTGTCTTTAGCCAGGCTCAGCACAAGACTGGCGCTAAGCCTGAATCCACTTAATCATGCTAAGTACGAGGGTGGCGCTAAGTGTAACGTTGCAAATTCAGAGCCTATTTAAAGCCTGTCTTGTGTAGAATTAGGGTACAGAACTTTGAGATGGCCAGGGCACAAAATCCCACAGCACACCATAGTGCCTATTTAAGGAAAAGAGCTCTGGAGGCAGCAAGAGGAGCAACTTTGGCAGAGATACCTAGGTTTTGTAAGCTTATTATTTTTAGGGTTTCTTCTGTAATGGCTAGCTAAACACCCTAGTTGGGGATTTCTAATGAACAGTTGATGTATATACTTAATATCTAATTGATTATGTTTTTTGTGTTTAATGCTTCCTTCAATGCTTAATGTTTGTATGCATAGTTAGGTGACTTTAGCATTGGGAAATGTACTGTTGCCTTAGAACTTGATTGAAGCAGGATCGAAACTTAGTCTTACAAGAGGGATCTGCGGATTAAGTTTTGGTTTTAATTATGTTGTTACAATAATGTTGTTTAGTCTAGGCCTAACCTTACAAGAGGGATTTGCGGACGAAGCTTAGGCTAAATTAGGCTAAACTTTCGTAAGCTGCTTGAGCTGAGTCTAGTCTTACAAGAGGGATCTGTGGATGAAACTCAGTTTAAGTTAGTCTAAACCTAAATGGGTCGTCTAAATTGGGCCTAGTCTAACAAGAGGGATCTGAGGACGAAGCATGGATTGATTCGGTCTGATGAGGGATCGAGGTTTAGTAATTTAGGCTACAACATAGAACAGAAGAGCATGATTAATTAGAGAAATATATTTATATGCATCAGCTTGTTTGTTAGAAAGACCCAACATTTCTACCTACTGTTGTCAGTTTTACTTACCTTGCATTTTATAGTTTTTGGCATAAAATTTTAGTTTAAATTCTGTTTGAAATTATCAATCATACATGTTCTCTCAAGAATGCTTCATTTCTGAACTTAACTTAGGCTAACATTAGTTCCCTGTGTTCGATACTCGGAATCATCCGTTTTAATTTTTAAATAATTGACGATCCAGTGCGCTTTACAGCAAACTGGATTTCCCTTGAATATATTTGAATGAAGAAAAAGTGGAACAAAAAGTAACCACAGGGGAAATCCAACACATGGCTTTCTTTCAAGGTGCATACACGGGAGTTTGTTCAACACAAACATGTTCCTCCTTAAAAGGAGAATATTGATAAGTTTAAGGGTAAGGGGATAGATTCTATTATTTGTGTGGCTGTCAATGATCCATACACACGAATGTGTGGGCTGAGAAGCTTCAAGCCAAAGATGCTATAAATTATTCTGTTTTCCTTGCATCACTATTAAGAAAAGCTTCATGTGCTGAGTTTTCCCCCCTACTTTTTGTGTGCATTGATGATTAGTTTTTTACTTTTTGCCTTGAAAAATAGTTAGTATTTCTTTACATGCTTTGTTGAATTTTTGTTACCAATTTCTTGCATCACAACTAAAGGATCATAGAATCTGTAAACTTGTTTCTAATTGAGTTTGGAATGTGGTTGTGCTGTGCATTGTCATCTTGTTAGTACTAATCACGAGTTTGAGAATAATGCATCAACAATGCAGTAATTTGGTTAAATGAAATATATGAAATTGTTGTACTTTGTTGGTGTGTGAAATGAATAAAGGGGTTTATGAGAAGAGAACTTTGGAAATCCATGTAACAATTGAGCTCAGAATATAGAGATTACCATGTTGATTACCGTGCATCAACCAATACCTTGAATCAGAATTTTTTCTATTTGTTGCCATATGGTGTATTCCCATTTCCTTTATTTTTGGAATTAGTTACTGATCTCTCTGGTGCATTGCTTGGAGCTCGATCTGAAAGGTATATTATATACCCTCCTTGGGAAGAAGAGATTCCCTCTTCGTTGGTTCTTTTCTATTTTTTTTAAATGTTTATGATAGGCATTAATTAATTAATAAGAAACAATTTTTGGTCAAGTCTTTGGTGAATGAGTCTACCCTTCTTGTCTGTTATACTGCGTGTGATTCATGTCAAGCAAATAGCACCCCTCACTTTATTTGATTTTTCCACCTAACATTCCTTGTATTTTAGTACCCCTTTCCTATGCTTTTGTTTTGTCCTTCCACATTTTCTATGTTTCTGTTGCTCTCAATCTCCCTCCATCATTTATAGGATACGAGTAACTATCACAAACTAAACAACTCATACAAAATTCAGGGTTGATCAATCATCAAGTCTGATGAAGTCAACAGTGTTTTCAAGAAATATCTCAACCAGCTTCAGCTCCATCCTTTCAGAACAAAGGTTTCTAACCTCCCTTTTCATCCACTTTTCAACTTTCTCACTTTGATTTCTAATAAGAGAATGATTCGGTTGAATTGAAAGAAAGTGTCTTTATTTCAATTTATTTTTCACTTTAGTTCTTAAGAGAGAGACACTAATGGGGTTGTTAAAAAAAAACTTTTGCGGTGTTAGGCAATTACTGCAACAGTTTTGGTTGGTTTTAGTGATGTAGTGGCACAGAAGTTATCTATGGCCAAGAAGCTTCAGTTGAGAAGGGTGCTTCTTTTCATGGTATGCCCATTTGACATAACTGTGCTTCTTCTAAATTGTTTATTATATATGTGGGAAATGAATTTGGACTTTATCTATATGACTGGATCGAATTTAATGAAAATTAGAATTTTCCATGAAGATAACTAGAGTATGGTGCCATTAACCATTTCATAACTCTCAACCAATGATCATATGAAAAAAAATCAACACACTATGCTAATTGTTTCACCTTTTCTCAAAAGATGAAGCAAAAATTTAAGTTTGAAGTGAAATTTTTAAGGACTAAGCAATTTGAAATCAAATTGATTCACAACTCTATGGTTTCACCTACTCTGGACCCTTTGGACATTTTCTCCATAAATTGATGGATAGAGTCTTTAAGGGGAACAAAGGTGAATTTGAGCTGGATCAGCTCGCCCGGGCAAGCCAAATTTTGCCTGGGCGAGTCTTGCAGGGTACAAATATGTCCAACAGTGTAAAACAACCATTTTACCGTGTGAGAAGAATAGTTTGCTTGCCGTCGGTGACTGCCACGAGCTGCCTTTGCTTGCCGTCGGGCCACCGCATGGAGAAGAATAGTTTAATTAGAGTAGAATCTTCAAAACTCAACTCAAGGATTCGGTAGAGAGCGGAGCCTCCAATCCTCCTTTCGCGGTTTCTTTGAGAGCTCTGTGTTTGGATGAATGGATGTGAATCTAAGAGATCTTAGAACAACACCGCAAGGAACTAATAGAGAGATCTTCCTTGAGACTCTTGATGATCACCATGGGGGGAAGAGTTGCCTATGCACGACAGGGTGATCTCAACACTTGCTACCTAGTTTTCCTAAGTGACAGTATCGTGCGAACGCACTTAGGCTATTTCCTGATAAATGGTTTCACATTGCATTTTAGAGTTGAGTCAAGTACATGCATCATTCTAAACATAATTGATTTGAATTATGGAAAAGTTGATGACGAGTTTGTTAGGTGTAGTTGAACCGATGGGTTATTGAGAATGATTGTAGTTATTGTTATTATTTTCTTGTTAATCATTGTCATTTGGTGTTTGTTGATCTTTTATAATAAACTCACCCTTGTAATTTTTGTACCGTGTGATTGGTGCCTGTGATGATCTCAAACTTTCGTTCGTGGGAGCAGATGAGCATCAGTAGGTGGCTTGGAGGGAAGTCTTTTGTTAGAGCTGCCAAGCCGATGTGATAATGTTGGAATTTATTTTGGGGGATAGTTGTGTTTTGTTATCAACTCTTCCTTAGTTGGTTCCTTGACACTTTTTGATTAGGCATGTAAGTCTGAAGTTTAGATAAATGTAAAAGCTGAATTATGTTCTGACATTTGAATAATATATAGTGGTTTAATATATATATATATATATATATATATATATATATATATATATATATATTCACGTGTTTGCGCATTGTTTGATGACTGTACATTGCGAAAAATTTATCATCGTTTTCATAATCAAATTAATGGAGCTTCCACTTAAAATTGAAATGTCACATTTTATAGTTAGTTATATCGTAGCGACGAGGCAGGTCATTACACTTGGCATGTTCACCATGGATAAAGCCTTAAACTTTACTTTCATGTATTTTTAAACACCAAATTGGATCTCTTTCTTCTCCATTTACATGAGCTAAACCAAGGGAGAGAGGAGTCTATTTCTTTCTTCTTCCAAGCTTCATATAAGTGCTCTTGAGGTTTCTTCCATCAAAGCTTTGGTAAAGGGCTCTTAATCTTTTCCTCACCAAATTTTTGCAAGCTTATCATTCATGGTTCCAAAATTTGTTTTCATTCTTAGAAGTTTCAGATATCAAGGACCTGAGCCCCTTGTCCATCTGAATCATTTCATGTAACTTAGTCAAGGTAAGGGGGGGTCTTTCCACTTGAACCCTAACCTTGTTTTCTTTGGAAGCTAGGTTTCATTACATGTTATTTTGATGTTCAAGTATTCATAGCCACTACCATGACTGGAATTGTATAATATGTTGTTTGTATGGAAATTTTAAGTTTAAGAAATGAGTTATTTGGGTGTTAAAACTAGCAAAAGTTATGAATAAAATAAATTTTAGAACATTTTACTGGATAAAATCTGTCACGAAAATAATCTGGCAGTGAGAGCTATATGGACTGGTTTTATTAAAGTTTTGACCTCAAAAATGAGTTTACTAGGTGTGAAAATGTAGGGTAACATATAAGATTTGTGAAAAATTGATTCCTGAAGCACTAAGAATAACTTAGGAGCGAAACTTCGTAAAACTAAGTGACTGAGTGATTGTAGACAGTAAACAACTTAATATTGCAAAGTGTACATCTAGATAAAGTTACCTTGGAATTATTTATTTTTGAAACTATTGATTTAATTGTTATATGATTGTTGAGATAAACTGCAAACTCTGATGATTGAGGCGCTTGAGCCTTGTCTCTGTGTGTGTATGAATGTTTGTTTTATGTGATATACACGACATGAGGGTGTAGAACCAAGCCTTCAAGAAGATTTTGATGATGCCAATAGTAAAGCATATCCGAGACAATTCAAGAAGATTTTGATGATTCCAATAGTCAAGCATATCCAAGACAACTCAAGAAGACTTTGATTTCATGAAAGATCTGTCTTCATGGATAAGCATCAAGCAATCCAAGATATTCAAGTTAGATTGACTAGATAGATTCTTAAGTTAGATCTATAAGTTAGATTTGAAAGCACAAAGATTTGGCCAAGTTATTCTTCTTTCAAAACAAATGATTTTAAAGTTTTCTCTCTGGTAATCGATTACAGTCTCTGTAATCGATTACCAGAAGCACAAAAGCTTTCTGAAAATCATTTCAAACATTTTTCAAAGATTTTCAAAATGTGTAATCGATTACCAACATATTGTAATCGATTACCAGAGACTCTGAACGTTGGAAATTCAAATTTTAAATTAAGAGTCACAATTGTTCAAGAAAAATAATTGTGTAATTGATTACACCAAGATTGTAATCGATTACTAGTGAGTAGTTTCGAAAAATATTCCCAACAGTCATAGCTTTTCATTTGAATTTTGAATGACCATCAAAGGCCTATAAAATAGTAACCTGGGAACGAAATTGGAAGAGAGTTTTGCTTGATCAAAAGGTTTTATCCATCCTCTCAAAAGATTATGAGAGTTTTGCTTGTCCACAAATTTCTGAGGCCACTTGTCTAACAGAGGGCTACGCACGCAATGCAGTAGAAAGATGGCAGGAGATTGAAGCAAGATTAAGGAACTGTTAGTTCTGTCCCATCTATGAGATGACGTGTTTTGTTATTTGGTCCATTCGTGAGATGGTGAGGTATGTGGTTATGGTCCATCTGTGAGATGGTGAAGTATGTGGTTATGTTCCATCTATGAGATGGCGATGTATATGGTTATGTTCCATCCGTGAGGTAGTGAGGTATGTGATTATGGTTCATCTGTGAGATGGTAAGGTATGTGCTTATGCTCCATTTATGAGATAATGAGGTTTATGTTGAAAAATGAATGATTTATAGGGTACATTGGGCTATAGTGGGTGGAAAGATTCGAAGAACCTAGGGGAATTAACAAGTTGCGACTACCCAACATTTGGTGCATTTATTTGGTACAGAGAACTCACAGGCCTCAGTTTGCTACTCTTGACAGGCTATGAGACTATACTTTTTGGAGTTAGGAGCTTGGGGATCAGTATACATTGTATAACTCCCAACTATCATCCATGTGGTTGTGTAAAAACACCAATACCTGGGAGGCTTTAAGGCATTGTTAGGTCCTATATGTGTCAAGTGTGACAGTCAGTTGTGTCTAGTGTGATTATCAAAGATGTCAAGTGTAGTATTTGATTGTGTCAAGAGTGATAGTCAACGATGTTAAGTACTATAGTCATTTATGTCAACTGTGATAGTCATGCGCTCTAGGGCATCAAGAGTGTTGTTTTCCTAGAAAAACCATACGACATGATTATGTAAGTTGTATGCTTTGTGTGTTGTTGGTGGCATTGAAGGAGTAGAGGACTCACCCCTACAACCAACAACTTTCAGGTATTGATGCTAGAGGAGACCATGATGATCTCATGCCTGTGGAGATAGAGGAGTACAAATAGTTGTTGTGACAGTTAGAGCCTTCATCTAAGGATGATGAGGATGAGCCTCCCAAGGATCCGTCTTAGATACCATTTGGTACCTTGGGTTGAGTAGATGTCTGCTCTGAGACCTAGGTTTTCTTTTGGATGTATCTGTTTTAGAGCTTGGTGTACCTAGGTTCAGATAGTCATATTTGTTACAGATTTACATGTTACACTTACATTCAAACTTTTATGGCTTGTAATTACATGTTACACTTATAGATAGTCATATCTTTTCGAAGGTCGTGATTATTATAAACCCGTTACGGAAAATTTTTAATTATACTGAATTTCAAGAAATGATGTTAATGTGCTTTTATATGTTTTAATAGGATTTAGTTCCCTAAGTTTTACAAAGAAGTTTATCCGCATATGTTTTCAAAAAAAATATATTATTCAAGTTTTGAAGAAGATATTAATTTATTGACATGTATTTCAAGAATAAAAAGAATTAATGAGAGTTTTCCAAGCAATGTTTTGATCTAGAATCTGGGGTGTTACACTTGGGGGCAAAGCAAATCAAGGCCAAAAGGGTGGTGAGGCAACCACACATGAGGCATGGGCTCAGGAGATGGAAAATCAGGTGGATGTTGATGTACAAGAGGAAGAACCCCATGCTAATACTATTGATGAAGAACCAATAGAGAAGGAAGTCAAACATTATCAAAGTAAGACTCCCTATTAAACAAGGGATAATAAATTTACTGGTGTCTTTCATATTAGAAGGAAGTTTCCTAAGGACCACAACAGAACACTACTCATAAAGACCCACAGTGCCAAAATTTGCCAATTTTCCTTTGTTTGATATAATCTTTTTCAAATTCTTAGCATAAGATGGCATTTGTGTAATAGCCTCAATGAAAGGCAGGTTGATGTGCAACTTTTTCATAACTTCAAGAAATTTTCTAAATTGCACATCTTGCTGGTGATTCTTAAATTTCTAAGGAAAGGGTATACTTACCTTAGGAGATGTTAGTATTTCCTTCTTTTTACCTTAGTAGCTTTTGGAGAAGAACCTTCTGTCTCCTCAAAGTCCTCTTGAATCCTATTGCTTCTAATAAAAGTGCCTCACTGATTATAAGAATTATTTCTTCCCTTCACAACATTGGCACCCTCTTTCTTAGGATTTGGTTTAGGCTGTAAAGGAAAAGTGCCTCTTTGTAACAAGAGAGATTGTATACTGGTCAATTGGGATTCTACCTGCTTCAATCTTTGATCATTTTGGGCCATATATTGAAACATGGTTTCTTGAAGAGTGGGTTGTCTCCCCTCTTATCCAAGCCTCTAATTTTTCATGGCTGAGACCTAAACAAAGTTTTCAGGGTTTCTTGCTCCTTTTGCACAAAGTTTCCAATGTCCCTGATGTACTGATCCATCTTCATGGAAGAGAAATACCTTTTTAAGAAGGCACTTTCCATGTAGTGATGCCATTCTCTGGTAGTGCACGTAGCCAATCCCACATATTCTCATTAAGAGAAAAAAGGGAAAGGCATAAAGTCTAATGTGTTCTACTGGTACACAATACTATTTCACTGTGTTGGTCAACTTGAGGAACTTCCTTGGGTGCTGCATAGGGTCTTCATGGACAACACCATTAAATAGGTTGTTCTCCAACATCTGTAGGAACCCATGTTTGAAATCAAATGTGACTTCTTTAGGTAGATTAGGGAGTTGAATGGTATTGGTTTCCCCCTAATGTAGGAGTGAGATAGTCCATAAGGGTCTAAGTCGGATCAGCTGTCATTTCTCTTCTCTTTCTCCACAAAGTTCTTATTGGCTTGTTAATATCAGGTTTGTATTGTAGTGGTTGATTTTGAGACCTGCTTTGCATGTACTAAAAAATGAGGCGAAGATAAAATAAAACGAGAAATAAAGAAAATAAAGTGAAAAGAAATAGAAGAAAATTAAATAAATAATAAAATAATTCCTATGATAAAAAAACTACTTGGTTTAACAAAATTAAACTAGGGAATTTCTGCAACTAGTCCTTGACAATGGCACCAAAAACTTGATGCATAAAAATAGTACTCACACAAGGGCAAGTTTACCATATGCAGTAGTATCGTGTACCCTAGAGACCACTTGCAATCCAAAAATTGTCAAAATCATTAAACTAAATAGTTGAAATAAATAAAAGAAGATTGAAGTATTTTTATGAATTTTGATTTTAAGAGAAAACAAATTAACTATCACAAAATAGAGATTTAAGTGATATTAAAAGTGACCAATGATTATGATTCACTAGTACCATTTTCCCCCAATCACAATTCTCATGAAATTTCTCACATAGTAATTAACGATTCCCAAGGTCAACCATAGCCTATGATCAATACTCCAATGATCATAGATATATTAATTTAAGTCAAAGGATATAATCAAATCTAGCGATGAACAATTGATGATGAATTAATTTATCAAAGATTACCCAAGCAGCTTGATCATACAATTTGGTGTAAAAAATTCTCTTATAACTCTACCAAACTTACACAAATGATCAACATCGTACATTTGATTAAGCATAAGAATGATCAATTCCCAAATGAACAATAGAAACAAGGAAGAGAATTAATTAACACAAAACATTGAGAAATTCTATTAAGAACAAGGAAACGAGTACATTTGAACAGGCCCCAGACTAGGGTGACTAGCCGTTCAAGATTAAAGCGCAACTAAAGTGCCTATATGAAATTAGCTTAGACATACCAACAAGGGAAGAACGATGATCACAATCCATCCATACGTGTTTCCTGTGCTTCACAACCTTTAAAACCTCAAAAATACCCTCTAATTTGTAAAAATGTCAAAGGTCCTATTAACAAACTCCAACTCCCCAATTCATAGCTCCCTAAGAATAATAACTCGTATGAGGCGTGCTATGGCTGTGCTGAAATCCACCTTAGGTGTGGTCGGAAATTGTGACACTGAAGCTTTGGAACATTATGGAATGACTACAACCATCACGGTACGGACTATGGCCATAGTGAATTCACCAAGGCCATCGTCTGAAGGCTAACACTGTTCAAAAGGGGAGTCATCATATTACCATGGTCGTACTGCTTACCACGACCATGTTGAATCTTTAAATACAATGGAAATTTTGATTCTTTTTACTCAATTGAGTGGTGTCATACCCTAATTTCGTCCGGGGTCCATCTATTTGGTGGGATGCGACCTTCGCTTGACCGCTTCGAGGTACTTGACACCCATCATTAGGCAATCCGTGAAGTTCCACGACATGTCGGGAGTCAAAAGGAAGCATTATTGCGCAATCCGTAAAGTTCCGTAACATTCCAGAAGTCAAAGAGGGGAAGGTTGCGTAATCCGTAAAGTCTCGTGACATTACGGAAAGAAAACAAGTATCGTTACATAATCCGTAAAGTTTCGTAACGTTACAGAAAAAGAATCAGCAAAAAGAGCAAAGGGGAAGTATTTAGTAAAAAGGGATGTGCAAACAACAATCAGGCCCACTTGGGCCTTCTAGGATGTTCCAACAGAAGGCGGTGCCTTCTGGTGGAAGCAACCCAGCTCGCCTGGGCGAGCTGGGCGGCAACCACCTCGCCTGGGCGAGCTGGGCGGCAACCACCTCCCTCTTTTCCCCTATAAATAGGGGAAAGAGGGCAGAGCAAATTCGTTCAACCCTCCTGGTATCTGAGATTCACTTGAAATTAGTGAGAAAAATCGTTTCTGTGAAGAAAATCTAAGCCGAGGTGCTTCCGTAATGCTTCCGAGATGTTTCCGTGGGCAATTTCGTGAAGGTTTTCCACCGTTCTTCATTGTTCTTCGTTCGTTCTTCGTCGTTCTTCGGTCTTCAACCGGTAAGTTTCCGAAATCGAACCTTTCAATTCATTCTATGTGCCCTTAGTGGTCCCCACTTGTCTCGCGTGCTTCTATTTTTATTTTCGTTTGCTTTCCGTACCCCCTTTTGGCGTGCTTTGATCATTTATTTAAGTCGTTTTCTCGCCTAATCAAAAATAAAATAAATTTCCACCGATCATTTGAGTTGTAATATCTTTTAATCTCTGTTAGAATAAAATCCGACCGACCTTTCACACCGTAACCACGTTTAAAACCAAAAAGAGGTAAAATAATAATATAATAATAAAAAAATATATCTTTTAAAATAATAAAAAATCAATCGGACGTTTTTTTTTCTTTGGGATTTTGTTCTTAATCGAATTGACTAATAACCAAAGTGAAACTAAGGCTAAAATCAACTCACAAATCAAACTTTTGTCATCACCTAAAAACCATTTTGAGGCCCAACGCCTTGAAATGATCCTCTTCGCTTTTATTGGTTAAACGTGGAATTTTAAAAGGCTAAAATCAAACACATAACTTTGTCACCTCTTTCAAAAAACCAAGAGATCATTAATGGTCCAACGCCTTAATGTTTTCTCTCCTTTCAAAAGAATCGAAAGATCGTCTAATGGTCCAATGCCTTAAAAAGACCTTTTTGTTCAATCAAAAATACATCTTGCAAAAAAGGATAAAAACAACTTAACCAACGTTTAGTTCCCAAAGAACTACGTAGGTCTGATTCCCTTATCACAATTAAGGGATATGTAGGAGCAAGGGAAACACCCTTGTCGACCCCAAAAAGATAAAAAATATAAAAGGCATAAGAAAACATAAAAGGCGTAAAAAAGGGGAAAATAAAATAATTTGAAGTTATGTTTGCACACTTGATTAAGGGCTACCGTCCCTTGTGACGGACGCGTGGGGTGTTAATACCTTCTCCGTGCGTAAATACAACTCCTGAACCTTTCACACCTAAAGTTCGTAGACCACACCTTTCCAGTTTTTTCGACGTTTTCCTCGAATAAACATTGGTGGCGACTGCGCGCATTTTCCTTTCTTGGAAGACGCACCCGTGAGCCCCGTGTCGCCCTCCCGCCGAAAGGTAGGTTGCGACAATTGGTGACTCCACTGGGGACTTGTTAGAGAGTTAGGCCAATCAATCAGTGTGCTTTCCTTACCATGACTTCCCTTTTGTTCTTTTCCTTTGTCTTTCTTCCTTATGTTCTTGTATATATAAACTCTTTTGATGCCTTTAGTGTGTTTTAAAATGTATGCATGAGGTAAATATTTATTCATTTGATGCACACAAACACCAACACTTTTTGCACACACGGTGAGTTGAAAAAGGGGCCCTATACCCGGGTCCATGGGAACATAAGGAGTGGAGGTGAATCTGTGGTCATGCTAGGTCTCCGACTTGCTTGATTACAGTGAACCCTCATCTAGAGTTTTTCTCTTTGATAACATATTGTTGCTAATAGTCCCTACTGCCGCAATATGTTCTTCGAAGGGGATGATACCTCTAGAGACCATCAAGAGAGATATGACCACCTTGGGAATTATCCCTGCACTTTGTCAAACCGACGGAGGGTCCGTGTCGCCTTCTTAAATGCATACGTCGGGCGCCATGCTGCCCAAATGTTGTATCTGAGAAGGGGACAATTTCCCGGGTTCCCGTATTCATAAAATCTGTGCCATGTGCATTTCTTCATGCATTCATCCATTCCACTCATGATAGATGTCAGAGTTTTGATTCGCATTGGGTTTTGTTTCACTTTAGTAAAACATGGGATCGAGTCAGGCGCCTTCGCTTATAAAGAGGTTCTATCAAGTCAAGGTCAAGAGCCTAGGAACCACCAGTCTGAAAAAGTTAGGGCAGTTGATGGGTCAGCTCCAGTGACAAGCTTTTCGCAAAGCTTACGATAAAATCTGGGACCTAGCCATGGCAGAGGTCTCCACAGAGGCCATTGCCTCCCTCGCCCAGTATTATGACCAGCCGTTGAGGTGCTTCACCTTTGAGGACTTCTAGCTATCACCCATGGTGGAAGAATTTGAAGAGATCCTAGGATGTCCTCTAGGGGAAAGGAAACCATACCTCTTCTTAGGATTCTATCCCTCTTTAGCTAGAATTTCTAAGATAGTCTAAATCTCGGCGCAGGAATTAGACCACAGAAAGCAAGTCGAAAATAGGGTGGTTGGAGTACCGAGAAAATGTTTGGAGGCAAAAGCAAGAATCTTGGCAAGTAGAGGCGAATGGGCCCCGTTCATAGACATTCTCGCACTTTTGATCTTCAGAGGAGTCCTCTTTCCAAATATGGATGGGTTGGTGGACCTAGCAGCGATCGACGCTTTTCTCGGCTTTCATGACCGTAAGGAAAGCCCGGTTGTCGCTATCCTAGTCGATCTATATGACACCTTCGACCGAAGATGTGAAAAGAGCAGTACAAGGATTGTTTGCAGTACTCCGGCCCTCTACGTATGGTTGGTTTCGCACCTTTTCCGCCAAGAGGTGAGACATGCTTGCCTGCTAGAAAGCCACCGTTCATTCACAGAGAAAAGAGAGGCAAGTTGGGACTGACTCTTAGCATGCAAAGAAGGAGCGTCTGTCAACTGGTTCCATCGATGGAAAGAAGGAAGAACCGGGGTTCTTATTTCGTGCGGAGGATTTCCAAATGTTCCCTTGATGGGGACAAGGGGTTGCATCAGTTACAATCTCGTTCTTGCTATAAGACAGCTTGGCTACCCTATGAGAGGGGCACCACTAGAGGAAGAGCTCGCACCTATTATTGCACGAGGTTTCAATAACACCAACGTGGAGGCACTTCAAAAGGTCCGCAAGGCATGGGAGATGGTGCAAAAGAAGGACAAGGAACTTAGAGGCAGTAACAACGGGCCCATCGGCGGCTACCGTAGGTGGTTGAAAGCCCACATGCAAGGGATGGATTGGCTCCCGAGTTTGAGAACCGCTAAAGGGGTGGAAGTTGAAGCACTGGAGGAAGACGAAGAGGTACAGGCTGTTAGGGAAGAACTCGAGAAAGCCCAAACAGTTAAAGAAAGGTTCAAATCAGCAGCTCTTAAGATCCGAAAGGAGAATGCCAAATTGAGAGACGTAAATATAGCTACCACCAAGGCCTTGGAACAAGAGACCAAAAGGGCTCGTAGGGAAGAACATGGCCGAAACAAATTCCGAGGGGCTCTGTGGGGAAGTAACAACGAGCTTAAGCTCCAAAGAGAGGAAATGGACCAATCACGAGTAGACAGTTTGATCTTGAAGGATGAGTTGAAGGTTTGCCTAAGGTCCAAAAGAAGCTTGTCTCAGCGTTTATGCGAGACGGAGACCAACATGTAAGCCATCATCGGCAAGTACCAAGAAGAATTAAAACTAGCCACGGCCCACGAGCACAAAGTGGCGGACGAGTATGCCCGAGTGTACGCGGAAAAAGAGGCTAGAGGAAGGGTGATCGACTCGTTGCATCAAGAGGCAACAATGTGGATGGACTGGTTTGCTCTTACTTTGAATGGGAGTCAAGAACTTCCTCGATTGCTGGCCAAGGCCAAAGCAATGGCGGACACCTACTCCGCCCCCGAGGAGATCCACAGACTTCTCAGTTATTGTCAGCATATGATAGACTTAATGGCCCATATAATTAGTAATCGCTAGGAAGCTTGTATTGTCACTCAGATCTTGACTAGTTATAACTTTCTGAATAAAATGAGTTTATCCCGCATTTTTACTCCAAAATCAATGTGAATCAAATTACTCCCGCATTCTTTACGTACTCCTCACGTTTGGTTTTTTAGGAAAAACGCCATAACTAAACGCGCCCCAAGGCATCCCTATCGCACCAGATCCAAATTTAGGACGATGGGTGACCAAGAGGAGATGCAGGAACAGATGAAAGCCGACATGTCGGCTTTGAAAGAGCAAATGGCTTCCATGATGGATGCCATGCTAGGAATCAGACAACTAATGGAGAATAACATGGTCACCGCTGCCGTTGTTAGTTCGGCTGCCGAAGCAGACCTAACTCTCCCAGCTACCGCGTACCATCCTCTCCCGAACGTGGTAGGACGAGAAAAAAGCACACTGGGGCACGTCAGTAACCCCCATCTAGGATACAACCGAGTGGCTTACCCTTATGGATTACCACCTAATTACACGCCACCAGTCATGCGTGATGACGTGGGACATGTCCCTTCCCCTATCCTTGAAGGGGAGCTTCCTTGACAGTCGGACGAGGTTCACGAGGATTGTAGAGAGTATGCCCAAGGAGACATCGATTTCTACGCCCCGGTCCCCGTCGAGGGGCCGGCACCCAACACACTACCTCAGCCCAACCTCACGGGAGAACCTCGAAACCTCCCAGCATAGCCAATATTCTTGTCCGCAAAAGGACTACCCCCGACAGCGGAAGAAAAAAGGAAACTCGATCTCATCGAAGAGAGATTGAGATCTGTTGAAGGCTTTGGTGACTATCCATTCACGGACATGGAATATCTTTGCTTAGTACCGGACATCGTCATCCCCCCAAAATTCAAGGTTTTCAGCAGGTACAAAGGGACGACTTGTCCTAAGAACCATCTCAAAATGTATTGTCGCAAGATGGCGACGCATTCTAGGGATGAAAAGTTGTTGATGCACTTCTTCCAAGATAGCTTGGCTGGAGCTGCGGTTGTCTGATACACTAATCTAGAAGCTTCCTACATCCGCACTTGGAAGGATCTGATTACTGACTTCCTTAGGCAATATCAGTACAACTCCGATATGGGTCCCGATTGAACTCAGTTGCAGAACATGGTTAAAAAGGAAAGCGAGTCCTTTAAAGAGTACGCTCAGCGCTGGAGGGACCTGGCAGCGCAAGTAGCCCCTCCAAGGGTCGAAAGGGAAATGATTACCATGAAGGTAGACACCTTGCCAATGTTTTACTATGAGAAATTAGTGGGCTGCATGCCCTCCAGCTTCGCAGACTTGGTATTCGCCGGTGAAAGAATCGAAGTGGGCATGAAGAGAGGGAAGTTCGATTACGTCTCCTCCACAAGTACCAACGCTAGGAGGATTTGAGCAACTGGGGAAAAAAAGGAAGGAAGGAGATACCCATGCCGTCACTTCAACGCTCACATGGATCAAGCCACCGCAGATCTCTCACGGTACCCATCAGTACACGCAACATCACCCGAGCTTCTCAGCTCGCGCCGGGGACTCTTCCAACTCAGCACCCATACAAGCTAGGGCGCTTGCGCCCATCTAGAGGGAGACCCCCCAAGCTACGGCTCCAGCCTCGACTCGCCTGGCCGACAATGCCCACCTTGGCGCCGGTTTCAAAGCAATAAGGAACTATCCCCCGAGGACAACATTCACCCCGATCCCAATGACGTACAAAGACCTCTTTCCATCCCTCATCGCCAACCAGATGGCTGTGATATCTCCCGGAAGGATCTACCAGCCTCCTTTCCCAAAGTGGTATAACCCTGACGCAACCTGCGCATACCATGGGAAAACCCCGGGCCACTCCACCAAACAGTGCCTGGCCTTTAAACACAAAGTCCAACATTTGATAGAAGCCAGATGGCTGACGTTTCAAGAGGACCGACCCAACGTAAAAACAAACCCGCTTGCCGATCATGGAGGGAGAGCGGTTAATGTCGTCGAGTCAGGTAGGCCGCGCAGGTCCAAGCCGTTGAAGGACGTGATGACCCTTAGAAGGTTTATCTACGAGGCCCTACAAAAGGGGGGCGTAATTCCCCGCGGTGGGCACGAGGAAGATTCCTGTTTGATGCATCCCGGCGTGCTACATATCATGGAAGCATGTTTAGCAGTGCAGGACCTGTTGCAACAGATGATAAACCAAGGCTGGCTGGAAGTCGACAATGAGGGGGGTGAAGAGCAGCGCATATGCATGCAGTCCACGGATGAGGAAGGTCTTGGAAAGCCTAAGCCTTTGGTGATATATTTCACCAGAGACGCAGCTCCCCAAATGCCCCGATACCGCTCGGTAGTTAAACCTATTTCGTTTCCATACCAAAATAGCCATGCAGTTCCGTGGAGGTATGCGCCTCCAAGTGAAAGGAAGGAAGAAGCCACCGACATCAGCTCTTTGTCAACCAAGGTAACCAATATCACGGGGCTGAGCGGTGTGACCCACAGCGGTCGCGTGTTCGCACCCCCTAACCTGCTGACACAAGGAAAAGTATCGCGGAAAGGAAGAGCAGAGGCCAAGGTTCGCAATTGGGATGACAAGTCGAAGGGGCACCGCCCTGCCACATCAGTAAGAGCTTTATAAGTGCGGGTCTAAGACACGAAGCCCAAGTCGTCGCGATATACGAGGATGACTCCCCGAGTAGGTCGGATTTGGTACGACCATGTCCTCCTGGTTTCCGACTAGGGAATTAGCGAGTGGAAGAGCGCCCGGACGTTTACGTGACAAGCATAATGTAAACCTTCGTGGCTTTTAAACTCTACGATTGGGCCTAGGCTTTAGAGTTTCCTTTTGTTAAGGCCTTATGTCTTTTGTTCCTGAATTTATAATATAAAGATCTTTCTTCATCTGTTCCTACGCCTCTACCCATTCTTATTCATTTGCATGTTTATTTCTTTACGCTTAAAATGCCAAATCCGACGACGAGTCCCTCGAAGGTACTAATACCCGGGACCCAGCCATTGATTTCAAGCAAGAAGCGGGTCAGACGGAGAGTGAAGACGACGAGGATGTGGGACTTCCCCCAGAGTTGGAGAAGGTTGTTGCTCAGGAGGACTGAGAGATGGGGCCTCATCAAGAAGAGACAGAACTAATAAACTTAGGAATCGGCAGTGGGAAAAAGGAAGTAAAGATGGGCACGAGTACGACCGCACCCATCCGTGAAGAATTGATGGCCTTGCTATGAAACTACCAAGACATCTTTGCCTGGTCATACTAAGATATGCCCGGTTTGAGTTCTGACATCGTACAACACAGATTACCTCTAAATCCTGAGTGTTCCCCGGTGAAACAAAAGCTGAGGAGGATGAAGCCCGAGACGTCCTTAAAAATAAAAGAAGAGGTAAAGAAACAATTTGACGCTGGTTTTTTGGCTGTCGCTCGGTACCCGGAATGGGTTGCCAACATTGTGCCAGTCCCTAAGAAGGATGGGAAGGTACGAATGTGCGTAGATTATCAGGACCTGAATCGAGCCAGTCCCAAAGACAATTTTCCTCTGTCGCACATCGATATCCTCATGGATAATACGACCAATTTTGCTCTGTTTTCCTTCATGGATGGGTTCTCCGGTTACAATCAGATAAAAATGGTGCTAGAGGATATGGAAAAGACTACCTTCGTCACCCTGTGGGGGACGTTCTGTCATAAGGTGATGTCCTTTGGACTCACATAAACGAGGAGGAACACCTTGTAAACTTGCGGAAGTTGTTCGAAAGGCTTAGGAAGTATCGATTGAGGTTAAACCCCGCTAAGTGCACCTTCGGGGTCAAGTCAGGGAAATTACTAGGTTTCATCGTAAGCCTGAAAGGGATAGAGGTGGACCCCGAAAAGGTGAAAGCCATCCTTGAAATGCCAGAACAGCATACCGAGAGGCAGGTCCGAGGTTTCTTGGGGCATTTGAACTACATTGGCAGATTCATATCACAGCTCACCGCTATCTGTGAGCCGTTGTTCAAACTTTTACGCAAAAACCAATCCGTCCGCAGCAACGAGGACTGTCAAGAGGCGTTTGGAAGGATCAAATAGTGTCTCATGAACCCTCCCGTGCTTATGTTGCCGGTGCCCGAAAGACCTCTCATCTTGTATATGACAATTTTGGACGAGTCAATGGGGTGTATGCTGGGGCAACGTGACGAGTCCGGGAAAAGAGAGCGCGTTGTCTACTACTTGAGTAAGAAGTTCACGGCCTGTGAAATGAACTACTCCCTGCTGGAAAGAACGTGTTGTGCTTTAGTCTGGGCATCCCACCGTCTAAGACAATACATGTTGAGCCATACCACCTAGCTAATATCCAAGATGGACCCGGTCAAGTACAGTTTTTAGAAGCCTGCTCTAACGGGGCGGATCGCTCGGTGGCAGGTTTTGCTATCTGAGTTCGATATAGTCTATGTTACCCAAAAGGCGATAAAAGGAAGCGCCTTGGCGGATTATTTGGCTCAGTAGCCTCTCAACGACTATCAACCCATGCATCCTGAGTTCCCGAATGAGGACATCATGGCCTTGTTTGAGGAAAAGCTAGATGAGGACCGGGACAAGTGGATCATGTGGTTTAATGAAGCGTCAAACATTCTAGGCCATGGCATTGGGGCAGCATTGGTCTCTCCGTTACGGAAAAAGAATCAGCAAAAAAGAGCAAAGGGGGTGTATTTAGTAAACAGGGGTGTGCAAATAGCAATCAGGCCCACTTGGGCCTTCCAGGATGTTCCAACAGAAGGCGGTGCCTTCTGGTGGAAGCAACCTCGCCCACTTGGGTGAGCTGGGCGGCAACCACCTCCCTCTTTTACCCTATAAATAGGGGAAAAAGGGCAGAGCAAATACGTTCAACCCTCCTAGTATCTGAGATTCACTTGAAATTAGTGAGAAAAATCGTTTCCATGAAGAAAATCCAAGTCGAGGCGCTTCCGTAACGCTTCTGAGACGTTTCTGTAGGCGATTTCGGGAATGTTTTCCACCGTTCTTCATTGTTCTTTGTTCGTTCTTCGTCGTTCTTTGGTCTTCAACCGGTAAGTTCCTGAAATCGAACCTTTCAATTCATTCTATGTGCCCTTAGTGGTCCCCACTTGTTTCGCGTGCTTTTATTTTTATTTTTGTTTGCTTTCTGTACCCCCTTTTGACGTGCTTTAATAATTTATTTAAGTCGTTTTCGCGTGCCCTTAGTGAGTTGTAATATCTTTTAATCTCTGTTATAATAAAATACGATCGACCTTTCACACCGTAACCACGTTTAAAACCAAAAAGAGGTAAAATAATAATATAATAATAAAAAAATATATCTTTTAAAATAATAAAAAATTAATCGGACGTTTTTTTTTCTTTGGGATTTTGTTCTTAATCGAATTGACTAATAACCAAAGTGAAACTAAGGCTAAAATCAACTCACAAATCAAACTTTTGTCATCACCTAAAAACCATTTTGAGGCCCAACGCCTTGAAATGATCCTCTTCGCTTTTATTGGTTAAACGTGGACTTTTAAAAGCCTTAAATCAAACACATAACTTTGTCACCTCTTTCAAAAAATCAAGAGATCATTAATGGTCCAATGCCTTAATGTTTTCTCTCCTTTCAAAAGAATCGAAAGATCGTTTAATGGTTCAATGCCTTAAAACGACCATTTTGTTCAATCAAAAATACATCTTGCAAAAAAGGATAAAAACAACTTAACCAACGTTTAGTTCTCAAAGAACTACCTAGGTTTGATTCCCTTATCACAATTAAGGGATACGTAGGAGCAAGGGAAACTAAAAGGCATAAGAAGACATAAAAGGCGTAAAAAAGGGGAAAATAAAATAATTTGAAGTTATGTTTGCACACTTGATTAAGGGCTGTCGTCCCTTGTGACGGACGCGTGGGGTGCTAATACCTTCCTCGTGCGTAAATACAACTCCCAAACCTTTCACACCTAAAGTTCGTAGACCACACCTTTCTGGTTTTTCCGACATTTTCCTCAAATAAACATTGGTGGAGACTCCGTGCATTTTCCTTTCTTGGAAGATGCACCCATGAGCCCCGCGTCGCCCTCCCGCCGAAGGGTAGGTTGCAACAAGTGGCTATGCTTCTATAAGACAAAACTAGCATCCAAACGTGAGTTTTGATAAGAAAATGCAAGAAAATGGCACAAAAACTTAGACAAAATATCACTCCAAAAGTGGTTTATCATTGATGTATGTGCTTAATGGTTCTAACCGCTATTGTGTTTTATAAATATTTTCTTCACCCTTTGTTGGATTTTGTGGTTCTAGGGGACAAAGAATTGTCTAAGTTTGGGTATTTTGACAATTGTTTTTACACTTTATTTTTTGAGCAATTATCCTAGTTTTTCTTTAGAACTTTTGTACATAATATTAGTTTTTGTTAATGAAGTGTATAAAATGGTTTTAGAAACTTAAAAATATAGTGTATGATGTTTTTGTGTAAATTTTTTTGTTACGAGAACAAATTTTGATCATCAAAGAATGAAGAGCTACAAAGACGATCTTACCACAACAGGATAAGTTTTCGTCACAACAAGACAAGATGTTTGATCAGTTGGAATTGATAAAGATTCGCCACAGCAAAGTTACACTTCGCCACTGCGAGTCCACAAAGTCAAAGACCTTAGAAGTATGTGAAACTTTCAAAGAGAGTTATTCATTCACCCCAGTGAATAAATGCTTGAAGATCAAGTGCAGAATCCTTAGTTCATATGTCTAGTTTTGTTGCAGTGAATTATGCTTTCCCTCCAACGAAAATCATCCGAGGCAAAAAAATTAATTTTAATCTCAACTCTATTTAAAGAGCTTGTAACATCATTGTAACAACTTTTAGTTAATTTTGAAATTTTCAAAATATAATCTTGACTTCTCTCTCTTTTTGAGGTTCTATGTGGATCTTCCATGGTCAAAATGAGCTAAATTTCACAGTTGTTGACTGATTAAAGTAGAATTCAAATATGTAATCTTTGTTTTTTGGATCAATTCTTTTAGTTAATGTGATCGTATTTCATTTCTATGCTTAGATGCATGTTAAGAGTGATCAAGCTAGCTTTCAGGGATTTGAATTGTGTGGAAAAAAGTTCAGATCCTAGATCTGAATTGAAATTGTGCAAGGCTTTGATTTCAAGAATAAATCAAATAAAAGAATTTGTAGAAATTCACTAATCTTATTCTAAGTTTCTATGTTTGAGTCACCTAAGTAATTAGGCATTTGATTTGAAACTCAGGGATTAATTGCTAATATTTAGGATTAGTCATTGTAGTTGGATCTTGGTTGCATTGAACTAGGAGATTGATTAGGAACAAGATTCATATGAAGAACTCTCAACAACATTTTGATCTATTTGATTTTATTTTCACTCCAAAAATTGTGTTTGCAAACAAAAAATAGTAGTTTTGCCTTAGCAAATTAACGCCTTGCTACAACATTTTTTTAAAAATTGAAACACCACACACTCACTGCAACAAATTGACAACTCACTACTATGAATAAGTCTAAAAAATTTTTGATTCCCTTTATGTTATAGTTAGTGTCTCTAGATGCGATAACTCTTAATACTTACTATTTATTTTCTACAAATTAGACTTGGTACACTTGAAATACAATAAATCACACTAGAAGGGGGATTGAATAGTGTGTTAATCAAAATACAAAGTCTTTTTGAAATGGAAGATGTTTATAATAAACTAGTTTATAAAACCCTCATTTAGTGACTAAAAGTAGATTGACGTCTAATGATGTATAAAAGTTATTTTCAGTGAAAACCTTGTCTGCAAATGTGTCAATAATGAACTTTGAAATACTTTGATAAGTTAAAGAAGAGCAGTAAAAATACTTCATTTTATACTAGTTCACTCAACCTGAGCTACATCCAATTTTCCTTTACCAACTAGTAAAGGGTTCCACTAATAACTTGATTACAACAAGTATTCATTTTTGCCACTTCTAGTTTACAAGTATTCTGAAGGCCACTATTGGCACAACCCTTAGATTCCTCCTAAATTTTAGAACACCCAAGTATTTGTCACTAAGTCACTCCTAGCTTTCACAAACAGAAGTTTGATATAGAATAAAAGATTTTTTATAACACTCAATGAGTGAATTTACAATGAAGTTCTAATCTCTCACAAGTACTTTGTGTATTACAAAGAATGGACTCTCTTAAGCTAAGTGTATTTCGCAACTAATGTTTTTCTTTCCTCTCGTTCCTTGATTCACAACTCTTGTTTTTCTGCTCTTGTTCATCGTCATTTTTCAAACCTTGATGTTGTATTTATAGTTAGAGAGACACTTGTAATTGTGGAGAGTATCTTTGGAATTGAATAATATGACTGTTATGCAGATTGATCTTGTTTCCTGAAATAAGTTGATATTGTGTGTTTCTGTCTGATAAGATAAAGACTTTTCATATCTATTATTCATAACTCAATATGACCATTAGACATATAAAAGGAAATAAAAGATTGATTCACAAATATGTTCCTTTTAAATGAAATCATATAAACTGGAATAAATTGATAAGTTCAAAATAAGCATTCATGTCCTAATTGATGTTTGGATGGATAGGATGAGTACATCTGGACTTTAGTGGACGAGGTATCCACTAATGGATAAGTCTTTCCTAGTGTTGTTTTCAATCATCAATCTTATTGACTTACATGCAACAAATTAGTTAACAAAAATTTATATCTTTGTTTTCATCAAAACCTTAAGAGATGTTTGGGTCGTCCAGTGATGGATCATCTAGTGTCTAACAACACTTACCTACTATGTTTGAAGCACAACAAAAATCTAGCTATAGCAAAAATTTAAGTGATCATTGTTCCTTGAGTTCTTGAATCTCCATTTGATTCATAGACTTATTGCTCATTGTGGCAAGATATATGCTCGTTGGGGTGAGTTTCTGCACTTCATTCTTGGTCTCTAGTCCTTGTTTCGTTGTGGCGAACTTTAAGCTAACTAAGGAGAGAATTGATCTTCAACTCTTCTTTTATTTTCCTTTGAATTACTCCTATGCTTATGAAAATCACAAGAAAAATATTAAAAGTCTCTTTTTATTGCTTGAATTCACTTTCTATAGTTTTATTCACAAAAAGGAATATTTAACAACTAAAATTCCTAAAAATGCTAAGATAATTTCTCACAAAATGAAGTGTGAAAGACAATTATCAAGACACCCAAAACTTAAACAATTTCTTGTCTCCAAGAAACACGAAACCCAGCTAATGTTGAAAACCTTTATCAACAATTACATCATGGGTTGAACTCGCAAAATCACACCACACTACCACAATAAATTTCAAAATCATGTAAATTCAATTGTGATCATGTGTTCTAGTGCCCACAAGAAATCAATCACAAATCATGGAATCATTTTTCAGCAAGATAACAAGGATGACACTTCTCAATGACAATTCATTACTTGCATAGTTCCTCACAACCAAGGCAAGATGTGCCAATGTTATCACTCCACTCAATCAACACATTGATATGCCTCATTTTAACTTTGATATTCTTCTCAATTTTAATCAAATTTTTTCGATACACAACATGAATCACTAAGATATTTTAGGCTTGTAATGTGGCTAGTTTCCAAACAATTTTTACCTTTTTTTTTTCTAGACAACAAAGATCATCCAAGGATTAGGGAGGGCAAAAGTTTTTATCAGTTTTGAAATGAGTGCTCACCTTTCTTTTCTTTTCCCCAACCAAGTTTCTTTATTAGAGTGAAATTTTGAAACTCTGTTTTATTCCACTTTTCTTTTCTTTGGTTTCCTAGAGACTTTGTCTCTTTTATTTTTCTTTTTTCTTTGTTTTTTTTCATAAAGAAACTTGGTCTATTTTTCCACATTTGCAATTCTTTTCTTTCTTGTCCTTTTCCCCCTTTTTTTTTAATATTTTCCTCTTTTGGCAACCTTTCATGAAAAATTGCTCAACTAATACTAGAATGAGGAAAATATTGGTTTTTCTTTTTTGCTTGAATTGTAAGGGTTGTAGCGATAAAATCAAAATGGTTTTGGTTGACTTTTTGATTAAGTTAATGAAAAAACCAGCCCCTTGATGATTTCCATGCCATGTGTGAAATCATGATTATATGAGAAATAACCAAAATCAAATGGTGAGCACGACAATGGTGACATGAAATAACAAATATCATAGTAGAAGGGGGGCTGGGCGTTAAATAGTGTGTTAGACAAAATGTGATTCTTTATCGAAATGGATGATGTTTACACAAAAGCATTTGAATAAAATGTTGAAAACAAATATTTGATATGTGTCCAACAGTTATGACAACAATTTTAATAATATAGAGCTTTGTGACTATCATCCAATCTTGTATAATAGGTTTTCATAAAGATTTTCAACAACAAATTTGTGCATCCAAGTGTGTAAAAATATGCTTAAGAAAACATAAGTCAAACAACTAAGAGCACGGTAGAGACACTTGGTTTATACTGGTTCACTCAACCTGAAATATGCCAAGTTCTCCTTTATATATTGTAAAGGGTTCCACTAATCAATCTAATTACAAACAAGTATTCTGACTACAACCAGTATTGTCGAGGTCCCTTCTGACACACCCTTAATCTTCGTCTGAGATTAAGAATACTCAAGTATTCTTTGATCACTAAGTCACTCCTAGATTTCCAAACAACAGTTTGAATGAATACAATATTCAAATTTCTCAAAGAGAAGATATACACTTAAGCTTGAATACAAAGAGATAACTTTGCTAAGCAAAGAACAAACTTTCTATGTTCTCGTTTTTTAGCGTCCAATACTTTTGACAAAATTTCAGCACTTGTGTTTTTTAGCGTCCAATACTTTTGGTCTGGATGCAGTGAGGTATAGAAGGGATCATATCATTCCTTTGTATTGGGTGCCATCCTCTTTCTTTGATTCCTCGTCCAGTTCAAGATGTGTAGTCGAATGCATGTGTGTCTTCATTTCTTTTACATCAACCATTTTGAACTTTTTTAGAAGTTCATTCACATACTTGGTTTGATGAATGTAAATGCCTTTATCTATTTGCTTCATTTTCAGTCTAAGGAAGAATTTTAGGTCTCTCATCATACTGATAAGTGCCATATTTCAGTTATTTTTGGGATTAAAATGTTAGTACTTATCTTTCAATTGTAATAGTTTTCTTATAAACTACCCTTAAATCTAGTTGTTTTATATATATTGTATATTTATTAATGTTTTTGTTTAAATATGAAAGATTTATCCATGATTTTGTAGGTTTTGATGGTTGTTTTTTAGATCCAAAAACAAAGTCAAAAGGAAAGGGCAAAATTGTCATTTTTCCAAGATTTTAAACATCCATTCGCCTAGGCTAGCAACCAGCTCGCCTGGGCAAATCAAATTTCTTCAACCACAAGCAACACACTTGCCTGGGTGAATCTATGCCTTCAACACTAAGTAAAAATTCGCCTGGGCGAGCTACAGCTCGTCTGGGCGAATTGGCCTACACCTCTTGGCTTTTTTTCTATAAATAGACTTGTCTTTGAAGCTAAAAATTACCTTAGAAAGCAAATAAAAAACGTGAGAAACACCAGAAGCAAGAAGAAAGCGAAAAGTGGAGCCTAGGCACTGCAAAGTTGTGACCATGGATCACATCCTTGTCATTTCTCTTGTTACTCTTGTGCTTTACGCAATGATCGGTTAGTTTCTCCAAAGGATTGGATGTAATATTTGTACCCTTATGTATCTCTTTTGATATTATATATATGTATGAATCTTTTCTAGTCATTATTGGTGATTTCAATCTGTTCGTGATGCTTGATTCTATTTGATCACTAGTTTCATGAGATTGGATTTTAAGTTTGACTGGGAAGTACTCTTGGAATTTGAACTAAATAAAGTTACTCTTAGATTTTAAGCTAGGAATAAAGCATAATGTTTTGATTTCAAATAGCATGAGATTATGATTGTAATGCTGGGATATTTACTTTATAGACGAGGGATTGATATATGGTAAATATTCTTAGGATTCTCAAGTGCAAGGAATCGATTTGGGTAACTTAATTGAGCATCAATAATGTTAGAAAATGATTCATATATGTTGATGTTATTAGGATACTAAGGATATGAACGATGAAATCCAATCATACGTTTTTATTGAATTAATTACATTCATTATTATTGTTTACATAATCTTAGGTATTCCTGACGCACTAAATTCCGTTATTTTTGTTATTCCATTACTTAATCTATTTTTTGTTAGTTAGACAAACCCATGACATCTCAATTGAATTTGTACATAACTATTGAACTGATAACCTTTATCCGAAGGAATTGAGTAACTCAAGTCACTGTGGAGACAATCTCTTTTTATAAATTTGTAACCTGCGATGACATTGGTACGCTTGCCAATAGTCTAACAAGTTTCTGGCATTGTTGCCAGGGACTTGAGTCGCCCATTTAGTTCTTTCGAATTATAAATTTTCAATTAGATAGGCTATTTCCTTAATTTTGTAACTATTTCTTTTATTTTTATTTTGTATAAATTCTCTCTTGTTATTTTTCACTAACCTTGGTGCTTACGGGTTGTTGTAGTGTGTCTATTTTTCCTTTATGCGAGGTAAATTTCTTGTATATAAATTACCATTTGATTAGGAAATTACCAAGACTGAAAGTAAGAACATGAAGAAAAAGAAAAACAACCACTAAACCACCAAGTGAGTCTTCTTCTATTGATTATCCTTCAACTAAAAAGCCACTTGTAAAAGATGACATGGTTGATCGAGGAGGAGAAGAAAACAGACCACCAAGGAGGACTCTTAGTGACTATGCTTATCAACAAGGACCAAAGCATTACAACAACATAGTCATTCCTCCTTTCATCAACAAGCTTGTGGAGTTAAAGCTAGCACTACTCTGTGTGATTGGCTTGCATTCTTTTGATGGAATGGATCATGAAGATCCATACACACTTTTGTCTACCTTCATGGAACTTTGTAGTACCATGGGAGCTTCTGACGAAGATGCTGAAGCTGTCTACCTTAGAGCTTTCCCATTCTCCTTGGTAAGTAAATAAAAGACTCAACACTTGGGAAGAGGTGGAGAAAAACATTCATTGCAAGGTTTTTTCCTCTGTTTAGATTCATCCGTGCAAAATCTGCCCTTGCTTCTTTTTCCCAAGTGTCTGATAAACCTCTTTGTGAAACATGGGAGAGATTCAAAGCTTTGTTGCAGAGGTGCCCAAACCATAATTTCGATGATGCTACACAACTACATATTTTCTATAGTGGTTTGAAACCTCAGACAAAGATGGTTCTTGATGCCTCAACTAGAGGTACTATGATGTCTAAGAGCCTAGAGGAAGCAATTGTAATCATTGACTCCATTGCAGCCCATGATTATCAGAGTCACCATGGTAGGACTCCAATTCAAAGAAAAGGTATAATGAAGCTGGATACTCATAATGCAATTCTAAGTAACCTTTATCAACTAAATAGCTTACAAAAGTTTAGAATAATTTAGCCTAAGATTTGTCTTCAGATCCCTCTTATTGGACTAGACTTAGACCAAACATCATTATTGTAACAGCATATTTAAAACCAAAACTTAATCTGTAGATCCCTCATTTTAGAATAAGTTTCAATTCTACTTCATTCATGTTCTAAGGCAACAATACATTTCCCAATGCTAAAGCCACCTAACCATGCACACAAATGGTTGATCAGACCAAGAGCATACAGAATTTAAGCACTGGAAGAAGCATTGAACACCAAAAACACAATCAATTAGATATTAAAGTAATTACGTAAGTTGTTCTTTAGAAATCCCCAACAAAGGTGTTTAGCCAGCCATTATAGCAAAACCCTAACAATAATGAGATTAAGAGTAGAGAATAACTACTCCTTACACATGAAGAAGGATCCCTCCTCCTCTTCTTAGCATTTCACAATCACTCTGTAACTCACTAATCTCTCTCTAATTACAAAACCTAGGTATCTCTGGAAAAGCTGCTCCTTTTTCTACCTCTAGAGTTTTTTTTTTCGAAATAGGAAATATGGTGTGCTCTGGAATTCTGTGCAAATCATCTGCCTACCCTAATTCTGCACAAAACAGGCTTTAAATAGGTTTTGAATCCATGATGTTTTGCTTAGCGCCACCCTCGCGCTTAGTGTTCACTTCTGGCAAGAGTGCACCGGATCGCACAAGTAGTATAAAACAGTAAGAATTGAGTATCGAACTCTCAGGGAACTTGTGTTACTTGGTAAGCTATTTCAGTGAATAGGTGTCTGGTGTGAAAATCTAAGTGTGAATATGAACAGGTATGTAAACTATCTATGCAAAAAGGAAAATCACGCGAGAGAAACGATGTGTAAAACAAGTACGTAACACGTTGGTCTTCCTAATAGGTGCCTGATCCTAAAAGGATATTTTCTATCTAACAATGCTCATGTGTTCCTATGGTGTCTCCTGAGATGCTAAACCCCGATTCCTCATGATAGTTTAGCCTAATCCTGATCAAGCATTGTCCTCAGATTCCTCTTGTTGGACTAAACTCAACATGGATTGCATTAAGACAAACACACTACAACTAAATTATCGCACCCCAATTCCTCGTGATAGTACGACAACTTAGCCCTGTCTTATCAAGGTCATCAGAATCAGACCAATTTCCACTGTTGAATGATCCTAACAAAGCATGCATCTACATGATCAAAATAAAGGCATACTAGAATGAAAAGCTGATAGCACAGGGAAGACACAAAACATCATTAAATAGATAGTAAGGTATTTACATCAAGTACCTACAAAGCTCCACTGCTCCATATGGTCGGACTTTAGATTGAGGATCACAAAGCTCCACCTACCCGTGTCCTGTCAGGATCTTTAGATTAAGGATCACAAAGCTCCACTGCTCCATATGGTCGGACTTTCTTGATGGTAAATGGTCCAGACCACTTTGATTTAAGCTTTCAAGGGAACAATTTAAGTCTTGAGTTGAAAAGAAACACCTATTGTCCTGGTTGAAAGTCCTTCTTGAGCAACTTTTTGTCATGATACTTTTTAACCCTTTCTTTATATAGCTTTGAAGATTCATAAGCAGTCAATCTCATCTCTTCCAACTCCAAGAGTTGCAGCCTCCTTTGTTCTCTGGATGCGGCTTCATCAAAGTTCAAAAATTTCAAGGCCCAATATGCTTTATATTCCATCTCCACTGGTAAATGACAAGACTTGTCGTACACCATCTGAAATAGGGATAATCCTATCAGAGTCTTGAATGTTGTTATGTATGCCCATAAAGCATCATCTAATTTGATGGACTAGTCCTTTCTAGTAGAAGCTACAGTCTTCTCCAAACAAAAATTCAACTCCCTGTTTCATACTTCTGCTTGCCCATTGGTTTGAGGGTGATAAGGTGATGTTACTTTGTGTGTCAAATTATATTGTTTCAGAACCTTCTGTAACTGATTATTGCAGAAGTGTGTGCCTCCATCGCTAATCAGAATTCTGGGCACCCCAAATCTTGAGAAAATGTTCTTCTTTAGAAACTTCACCACAGTCTTAGCATCATTATACAAGGTAGCCACTGCTTCAACCCATTTAGAAACATAGTCAACAACCACTAGTATATATTCATTGCCAAAAGACAAAGGAAAGGGACCTACAAAATTAATCCCCCAGCAATCAAATACCTCAACCTCCATGATATTTTGTAAAGGCATTTCATTTCTTCTTGATATACCTCCCATCCTTTGACATTGATCATAGTGTAGCACATGCTGGTGAGCATCCGAATTGAAAAACCTTGGCCGTCGTATTATCTCCACCATATTGGCCACCACATGGAGAGTTGTGGCAATGCCATAATATATGCTTGGCTTCTTCTTGTGTCACACATCTTCTTAGAAGATTGTCAGCCCCTATCTTGAACAAGTGTGGATCATCCCAAATATAGAATCGCGCATCATGTAGAAATTTCTTCCTCTGCTTCCTATTTAAGTCCTTTGGGATGATTCCTGCAGCTTTGAAGTTGGCCATATCGGTAAACCAAGGTCTCTCACTCACCACGAATAAAGATTCACCAGGGAATTCATCTCTAACTTCAGATTCTTTCGATGTGACTTCCTCATTCACCAGTCTAGACAAATGGTCTGCTACAACATTTTCTAAACCCTTTTTATCCCGAATCACCAAATCAAATTCTTGTAACAGCAAGATCCATCTTATCAATATGGGTTTGGTATCAGCCTTGTTGAGCAAATATTTAATAGTTGCGTGATCAGTGTAGATGATAACTCTTGAGCCTACCAGATAAGATCTGAACATTTCAAGTGCATAAACAATTGCCAGCATTTCTTTTTTTGTGGTAGCATAGTTCACCTGTGCATCATTTAGAACCTTGCTGGCATAGTATACAGCATGAAAAAATTTTCCTTTCCTTTGTCCAAGCACTACACCTACGGCGTAATCACTTGCATTGCACATCAGCTCAAATTCTTGTCCCCAATCTAGAGCTGTAATTACTGGGGCAGACACTAATCTGGCTTTCAAATCATTAAATGCATCCATACACTCTTCATTAAACACAAAAGCGACATCTTTATTCAACAGATTGCTAAGTGGTTTGGCGACTTTTGAGAAATCTTTTATGAATCGCCTATAGAACCCTGCATCTCCTAAGAAGCTTCTCACGCCCTTGACATTCATGGGAGGAGGAAGTTTCTCAATCACATCAATCTTTGCCTTGTCCACCTCTATTCCCCTTACTATTCCTTCTTGAACCATGAAATGACATTTCTCCCAATTGAGAACTAGATTGGACTCTTCACATCTTTGTAATACTCTTTCAAGATTTGATAAGCAGGCTTCAAAAGATGGCCCAAAATTAGAGAAATCATCCATGAAAACTTCAATGCATTTTTCCACCATATCAGAAAAAATAGCCATCATACACCTCTGAAATGTAGTTAGGGCATTGCATAGACCAAAAGGCATGCGCCGATATACGAATACACCAAAAAGGCAGGTGAAAGTAGTACTCTCTTGATCTTTGGGATCTACAAAAATCTGATTATAACCAGAATATCCATCCAGAAAACAATAATAGGATTGCCCTGCAAGTCTTTCAAGCATCTGGTCCATGAAAGGAAGTGGATAATGGTTCTTCCGGGTGGCATCATTAAGCTTCCGATAGTCAATGAACATTCTCCACCCAGTGACAGTCCTTATGGATATTAACTCATCTTTGTCATTCTTAATGACTATCATACCTCCTTTCTTGGGGACAACCTGCACAGGGCTAACCCATGCACTATCCGAAATTGGGTAAACAAGGCCTGCTTCTAGCAACTTAAGCACCTCTTTACGCACCTCTTCTTTCATGATTGGGTTAAGTCTTCTTTGAGGCTGTCTCATTGGTTTGTAATCAGCTTCCATATTGATTTTGTGCATGCAATAAGATGGACTAATTCCTTTCAAGTCAAATATGTGCCATCCAATGGCAGCTTTATGTCTCTTCAAAATTTGCACCAGCTGGTCTTCTTCTGTTTTCTTCAACAAGCTACTAATAATCACTGGTTTTGAGTCATTGTCCTCCAGAAACACATACTTCAAATATGCATGTAAGGTCTTCAATTCTATTTTTGGTTTTTCTATTTGCCCACCGTTCTTCAATTCCTCAAATGCAGAATGTCCCTCAGAATTTTCTCCTGCACCATCCAATTCTTTAATACAAGTCTGCACTTCATGTTCCTCCTTTTTAGTAAGACATTCTACATGATTAATCTATGCTTTTTCCAAAGGAGAATGCAGTGCCATGGTTGTAGCTACTATTTCTATTTCTTGTTCTACCTTGTCTAGATCAAAGCGAGCTTTCAGATCATTTGGATGATTTATTTCTTCAAATAAGTCGAATGAGACTTTTTGATCCTTCGCACTCAATTCTAGCTTTCCTTTCCCTATATCTACTATGCAGTTGGTCATGGACATAAAAGGGCGGCCCAATATTATGGGAATGTCAGGATACTCCTCTATATCCATAACCACAAAATCTGCAGGAAAAACAAGTTGCTTGACCTGAATTAACACATCTTCAATCACTCCATATGGCCTTGTAATGGAGCGATCAGCTAACTGGCGGGTCACGTGTGTGGGCATTGTCTCTATCTTTCCAAGTCGCCGGCACATGGAAAGAGGCATTAAATTGATACTGGTTCCCAAGTCTATGAGAGCTTTTCCTACAGTGACCTCACCAATAGAACACGGTATCGTGACAACTCCAGGATCTTTGTGCTTGGCTGGAAGAATGTGTTGAATAACAGCACTATAGTTACCTTCCACAACAATTTTGTCACAATGGATGTACTGGTTCTTCTTGGTTAACATATCCTTCAAAATTTTGGCATAAAGGGGCATTTGCTGAAGTGCTTCTCTAAATGGCAAGGTAATTTCCAGTTTCTTGAAGATATGAAGAAATCTGGCCAAATGTCGTTGTTTATCTTTCCGGGAGGGTAACAAAGGATAAGGTACCTCCTTGCATTCAATAGGAGTAGCCTCTTTCTTCTTTTCTATGTTAGCCTCACTTTTGCCCTTCTTCTTCTCAGTCTCAACAACCTTCTCTTTTTGTTTTCCATTTTCAACTTTTTTTCTTTCTCTTCTTTTTCTTTTATTTCTTTTTCTTTTTCTTTTTCTTCCTTCTTCTTTATTCTCTCTTGACAATCTTTTATTGGTGTCTCTCCTTCTTCATCACCTTCTGCTTCCTCAACAATTTCTGTTAGACAAGTGGCCTCAGATATCTTAAGAAGGGGGGGGGGGTTGAATTAAGATATTCCAAACTATTTCCCCTAATTAAATTCTATTTCACTTTTTACTCAAGTTCTGAATTCCCTTAATGACAATCTTCTTAAATATTAATTCAAATGAAACAATTTGAATATGAATATAAAGCAATAATAAATAAAGGAGATTAAGGGAAGAGAAAATGCAAACTCAGTTTTATACTGGTTCGGCCACACCCTTGTGCCTACGTCCAGTCCCCAAGCAACCCGCTTGAGAGTTCCACTATCTTGTAAATTCCTTTTACAAGTTCTAAACATACAAGGACAATCCTTCCTTTGTGTTTAGAATTCCTTTACAACAAGAGACTCACAGTCTCTTAATCCCTTAGAGAATGAGAAGAAGAAGAACAACAAATCTCTCTAGAAAGAGAGGGATTTTACAGATTAAGCACTCAAATAATTCCTTAATGAATTGCAATTGAATTGGCCAAGGAATTTGTAAGAGGATAAAATGAATTTGCTCTTTGAGAGGATAAACACTTGTTGTTCTGAAAATCTCTAAGCAATTTCGTGTTTAAGTCACATATATATAGACCATTGGTGGTCATGAATAAAGCCTTTGAAAAGTTGTGACTCTTGAAATTATTTTTCTGAAAATCTTGTCTGGTAATCGATTACAGTAATTGTGTAATCGATTACAGCTTTTAAAATTTGAATTAAAACGTTTACTAACTGCTGGTAATCGATTACCAAAATTGTGTAATCGATTACACAGTCTAAAATTTCGAATTCAAATTTTTGTAGCTGTTATAAAACGTATTTGGCCACTGGTAATCGATTACATCCTCTGGTAATCGATTACCAGAGAGTAAAACCTTTGAGAAACACTTTTTTAATTTAAATCACTTGGCCAAACCTTTGCTAATTCAATTAGGAATTCCCTTCCTAATATTCTAGTGATCATCTTGATGTTGTGACTTGTAATCTTGAAGTATTGTCTTGAATTTAATCTTGAAAAGCCCATTTGCATCAATTGCAACACATCATCATGATCATAATCAAAACATCAAAGGCAATTGCATCTACAATCTCCCCCTTTTTGATGATGACAATACAATACCTGAAATCAAGATTCAAGCAAACAACAAGCAATTGTATATAGATAAAAAGTGCATGCGTTTACTCCCCCTATATTTCGGAATTCATGATCACTTGATTTCTAAGTTTGTTAAGCTTTTTCTTAAGCTTTTTCTACAATCTTTTCTCCCCCTTTGGCAACATCAAAAAGCCAAAGAACTCGGAAGTCAACACAGATATAACAATAGAGTTGAAAGATATAAATATCAGAGTATAAAACACAAGAAGCCAAACTCACAAAGAAGAAATAATCAAACCAGAATTCAAATAACTTAAAATGTCAACAACCACAAAACATCCAAGACTGAAATTTAAAAACCACAAGATAAATAAGCAAAGTACTTAGCATAATAATGTAAATTCTAAGAAACTAAAAGCCAAAATACACGGCTTATAAAAAGACATATAATCAGAAACTAAAAATCTAAGAAGACGGAGGTGGTTGTGGAAGATCGAAACTCTGACGAATGTATCCGACATCCTCTTCAAGCTGTGTAAGGCGAATGTCCATACCGGCAAAGCGTGAATCTAATGAGTCGAAGCGGTCACCAACATAAGAACGAAGACCCCGTAATTCAGAGAGGACTTCATTCATGAGTGTAGAATCTTCACATTGAGGGGGAGGTGAAGGAGTACGTTCATCTTGAGGAGGGAGTGCATCCTTCTTCGGCCATTGTCCATTCCGATCTTTACGATACCCAAAGGAGGTCACTGCACCAGCACCAATTGCAAAAGAACGCTTGACTTGAACAAAAGGTTCATCATCAAGCGGAATTTGAAAATGACGTAAAAACAGAGTGATCAATTGTGGATAAGGAAGAGGTGCATTGGCCCGTAATGCCTTATGCATTCGGTACCGAACCAAATAGGCGCAGTCGATCTGACGACCGGTAAGAAAAGCCCACATAAGAATCAAATCCTCCTTAGAGGCTTGTGCTAAATTTGAAGACCGAGGAAGCAAAATTCTAACAATGATATAATGCATGATGCGATTATCAAAAGTTAATGACCCGGCCAACAATCTACCGGTCATTTCAGCTTGATCATTGCAGACCATGCGACGAGCATCATGACTCGAATAATCGAATTTCCAGTCATCAACAATGGTGCCCTCAAAAGGTGCACCTTGACTGGGTAAATGAGTCAAAGAAAAGAATAGTGACTGATCAATGACCATAGAAGTACCATGCACCTCAGACATAATAATACCATCCTGAATTTTTAAATTGCAGTAGAAGACCTTTACAAGTTCAGGATAATATGGCAATTTTAATGACATGAAATCAACAAGACCAGAATTTTGAAACACTTGATAACAATCAAACGTTTCATCATTAAAGAATTCTACGTCTAGGTACTTAGGGTCTAAGATTATTCTAGAAGAAAACTGAGAAAGGTACCGTAGACGCTGATCATCGGATGAAAACAGTGTTGATGATCTTGGAGATGACAAAGAAGGAGGAATAGGTGCTGTGGGTGCTCCGGATGGGCCGTGGCGGCGATGGGCAGCAGCGGTAGCGGTGGAGGATGATCCCTTTCTCTTCTTTGATGGGTCTGCCATTTGATGAAGTTTTTCTGGATTTTGATCGGTGGAAGTGAAAGAGGAGTGAAAAAGAGGAAGATTGGGCTTTACGGGACGTGATTTGGTGAAGAATTGAGTGAGAATCGAAGGTTTGAAGTTCTAGGTATGGAGGAAAACGTGGAGGAGGCTTTGGCTGCGCAGCAGCTCTGATTTCGTGAGTATTTATAGAAGATGACGCATTGTAATCGATTACAGGTATTGATAATCGATTACAGGCCCAATAAGCCTTCTGGTAATCGATTACAGGATGTTGTAATCGATTACAGGCTGCCTGTTCATGTGTAATCGATTACACTGGATGGTAATCGATTACCAGAGCCTATCCTAGGCTAGTTTCTTAAGAGAATATCCATGTTTATGCTCAAATACATCCTATTTGACTAATTTTCACTACTAATACACTAAATTCAATCATTCAATTATTATATACACAAGAAATCATAAATTCTATCATAAAAACAATAATTCAAACATGATCAAACAAACAAAATAATCTACAATCAATAAGTAAGAGTAAATCAACCAATCAATCAACCAATCAATCCCTATTTTTCTAAATCTCTTACATCTAAGAGACCTAATTCTCTTCTAATAGAGAAGAACACTTCCTTGGGGAGAGGTTTAGTGAAAATATCAGCAAGTTGATTCTTAGTATCAACAAATTCTAATACACAATCTCCCTTTAGGACATGATCTCTAAGAAAGTGGTGTCTAATCTCTATATGTTTAGTTCTAGAGTGTTGAACTGGGTTTTTGGATAGATTTATGGCACTAGTATTATCACACTTAATAGGTATGCGATCAAGAATGATGCCATAGTCAGATAATTGTTGCTTCATCCATAAAATCTGTGCACAATAACTACCGGCAGAGATATACTCCGCTTCAGTAGTAGATAAAGCAACACTGTTTTGTTTCTTACTATGCCATGAGACAAGAGCCGATCCAATAAATTGACAAGTTCCACTTGTACTTTTTCTATCAGTTTTAGATCCGGCAAAATCAGAATCAGAATATCCTATTAAGTTACATGTTGAATTCTTAGGATACCATAATCCTAAATTGATTGTTCCTAATAGATATCTCATGATTCTCTTTACTGCACTTAAATGTGATTGTTTGGGGTTGGATTGAAACCTAGCACACATGCATACACTAAACATAATATCAGGTCTACTAGCAGATAAATAAAGAAGAGATCCGATCATACCTCGATATTGTTTTATGTCTATAGACTGACCAGATTCATCTTTATCTAAGTAACAATTAGTGCTCATCGGTGTAGACATGTGTTTTGCATTATCCATCCCAAATCTTTTGATCAATTCCTTGCAGTATTTGGATTGATTGATGAATATACCTTCTTGAGTTTGCTTGATTTGTAATCCCATAAAGTACTTTAGTTCTCCCATCATTGACATTTCAAATTCACTTTGCATATCAAGGGAAAACTCCTTGCACAATGAATCATTAGTGGATCCAAAAATTATATCATCAACATATATTTGAACCAACAAAATATCATTATGCTTTCTCTTTATGAACAATGTGGTATCCACTTTACCTCTGGAGAAATCTTTTTCTAGAAGAAAATTGCTTAATCGTTCATACCATGCCCTAGGGGCTTGTTTCAAACCATAAAGAGCCTTTTGTAATTTATAAACATGGTTTGGTTTATCAGGAATTTCAAAACCAGGGGGTTGTTCAACATATACCTCTTCTTGAATTAAACCATTTAGAAAGGCACTTTTAACATCCATTTGATAAAGTTTAAAGTCCATTATGGATGCATATGCCAAAAGCATTCTAATGGCTTCTAATCTTGCAACAGGAGCATATGTTTCTTCATAATCTATTCCCTCTTCTTGATTATACCCTTTTGCTACTAACCTGGCTTTATTTCTAATAATTATACCATGTTCATCTAATTTATTTCTAAAAACCCATTTTGTTCCTATGACAGGGTAATTCTCAGGTTTTTCTACTAATTTCCACACATTGTTTCTTTCAAATTGGTTTAGTTCTTCTTGCATGGCAATGATCCAATTATCATCTACTATGGCTTCTTTTATATTTTTAGGTTCAATCATGGATACAAAAGCCATATTATTGCATAAATCTTTAAGAGAATGTCTAGTTGTTACCCCTTTTGAGATATCACCAATAATGTTGTCGAGGGGATGATCTCTTGAAGCTTTCCATTCTCTTGGAAGTTCATCATTGGATTTGACTTCTCTGGAGGATCTTCATTGTTTCCTTTATCATTTCCTTTGTAATCTTGTTCATCAATATTCATATGTTCTAAAGAATCTGCAATGTCATCTAGCATATTCTTTCTTGACAATATAGCATTAGATTCATCAAAGGTAACATGAATGGATTCCTCAATATTCATAGTTCTCTTATTATATATCCTATATGCTTTGCTTTGTAATGAATATCCAAGAAAAATGCCTTCATCAAATTTTGCATCGAATTTTCCTAGATTATCTTTACCATTATTAAGTACAAAGCACTTGCAACCAAAAACATGTAGATGAGAGATATTAGGTTTTCTACCATTAAATAACTCATATGGGGTTTTCTTTAAAATAGGTCTTATCAAGGCCCTATTCATGATGTAACATGCAGTATTGACAGCTTCAACCCAAAAATACTTTGGAAGAGAAGTATCATTTAATAAAGTTCTTGCAATTTCTTCTAATGACCTATTTTTCCTCTCAACAACTCCATTTTGTTGAGGGGTTCTTGATGCAGAAAAATTATGTTCAATACCATGTTCATCACAAAATAATTCAAAATCTTTATTTTCAAATTCACCCCCATGATCACTTCTAATGGATGCAATCTTGAGATTTTTCTTGTTTTGTATGACTTTAGCAAGTTTCCTAAATGCTTGGAATGAATCACTTTTATGTGTAATAAATAATGTCCAAGTATATCTAGAGAAATCATCAACTATAACTAGAGCATAGTAATTTCCTCCAAAACTCATGGTTCTAGATGGACCAAATAGATCCATATGCAATAACTGTAATGGTCGAGTGGTTGAAACAACATTTTTAGGTTTGAATGAGACTCTTGTTTGTTTGCCCTTTTGACATGCATCGCATAGTTTATCTTTTTCAAATTTCAATTTAGGCAAACCAACTACTAAATCTTTTGAAATTAATTTATTTAAGTGATCCATGTTTATGTGAGCAATTCTTTTATGCCATAACCATGGATAATCATCTTTACTAAGAAAGCAATGATTGTTTTCTTGTTTTATGCTTAAGTCTATCATGTAAACATTATTGACTCTATGTCCTACATGCTTTATATTAATGTCATGCTTATGTTCTATAAGACATTTCTGAGAATCAAATGATACTAGATAGCCTTTGTCACATAGTTGACTAACGCTAAGCAGGCTGTGCTTAAGGCCTTCAACAAGTAGAACATTTTCAATGGAGTTTGAAGAATTTGTACCTATTTTACCCACTCCAAGAATTCTACCTTTGTTGTTGTCACCATATGTTACATGCCCGCTTTTCTTTGGAGATATATGTGTAAAATTTGATGCATCTCCAGTCATATGTTTTGAGCATCCGCTATCTATGTACCACTTCTTTCTCAAAGATACCTGCATAATCAAGTTTTTGACTTAGGTACCCAAATTTTATTGGGTCCTTGCATGTTAGTATAAACTGAGGATCCTTTTGGGACCCATATCATTTTAATGTTACTGTAATTTTTCTTGAAGTAGCAAGTTGATATGCCATGTCCTCTTCTTCCACAGTAAAAACAAATGATAGAATTAGAATTACATTTTTGTGTGGAAGTGGAAAAGTTTTTATGAACCTTTTGTTGTTTTTCATATTTATACCCTAGTCCATTTTTATTATACACATATCTTTGTTTACTTAATATAACATCTAAATTATTTCTACTATATGAAAATTTTGCAAGTGAATTTTTCAACTCTTTAATTTCTTTTACATATTTATCACAACAACTACAAGAATCTGTTATTTTCTTGTCATTAATAGTGGAGATATTAAATTTTTCGTTTGTTTTAGAGATTGAGACTTCATTTCTAAGAAGATCTAATTCTTTGTTTAATTTCGAAATTTCATTTTCTAAATTTGAAATTGTTTTCTTTGATGATGAAACTAATTTTGCAAGTTTAATTGATTCTTTATGCAAATCAGCAAATGCATCTTGCAATTCATCAAAAGAAATAGATAAGTTGTTTGAAGATGTTACCTCTTCATCACTTTCGTAACTTTTGGCCATAAGGCAGAGATTTATCTCTTAATTTTCAGAATCTTCAGAGGATTCCAAATCATTTTCATCCCATGTGATGTATGCTTTCTTCAGTTTCTTTTCACTATGATTTTTCTTTTCAGATTTTTCCATCTTTTTCTTGAAGATGGGACAATCAACCCTCAGATGTCCAGGTTGATTGCATTCAAAGCATTTTAGAGTAGAGGATGAATTTTCTGTCCTTCTCTTTGATTTAAAGTTCGGTCGCCTCTGATTTCCTCTTATTTTAAGAAACTTGTTGAATCTTTATACAAAGAGACTTAGATCATCATCATCATCTGGATCATTATCCTGATCACTTTCTTCTTGAATTGAGGATGATGCTTTAAGAGCAATTCCTTTCTTTTTCTTGTCATTTTCTTCATTTTGGTGCAATCTCAATAGTTCCATCTCGTGTTCCTGCAACTTTCCAAATAAAGTGGCAAGAGACATGTTAGACAAATCTCTTGATTCAGAAATGGCCGTTACTTTGGGTTGCCATTCTCTACTTAAACATCTTAACACCTTGTTTATAAGATCCTCATTTTGAAATTCTTTGCCTAAGGCTGCTAGATGATTTACTATATGTGTAAATCTCTTTTGCATACTCTGAATATTTTCATTTGCATTCATTCTAAATAATTCATACTCATGAGTTAGTGCATTTATCCTAGATCTTTTAACATCTGTAGTTCCTTCATGTGTTAATCGAAGAGTGTCCCACATTTCCTTAGCACTCTTACAATTTGAAACCCTGAAATACTCATCCATTCCTAGGGCAGATGTTATTATGTTTTTGGCTTTTAAGTTGTATTGTACTCGTTTTCTATCCTCTTCAGACCATCTATCTCTAGGTTTTTCTATGGTTATGCTTTCACTTGATGAACTACCATCTATTGAAACTCTTTCTACTGTGGTGGGTATATAAGGCCCTATTTCTATGGCTTCCCAGATATTTAGATCTATTGCCTCGATGAAAATTTGCATTCGGGTTTTCCAGTAGTGGTAACCCTCTCCATTAAAGATTGGAGGTCTATTGATAGAATTCCCTTCTGAAAATAAGGAATTTGCTAAGGCCATCTTTTTCTTGAAGCTTCTAAACTTTATACAAGAATGAAGCTCTGATACCACTTGTTAGACAAGTGGCCTCAGATATCTTAAGAAGGGGGGGGGGGGGTTGAATTAAGATATTCCAAACTATTTCCCCTAATTAAATTCTATTTCACTTTTTACTCAAGTTCTGAATTCCCTTAATGACAATCTTCTTAAATATTAATTCAAATGAAACAATTTGAATATGAATATAAAGCAATAATAAATAAAGGAGATTAAGGGAAGAGAAAATGCAAACTCAGTTTTATACTGGTTCGGCCACACCCTTGTGCCTACGTCCAGTCCCCAAGCAACCCGCTTGAGAGTTCCACTATCTTGTAAATTCCTTTTACAAGTTCTAAACACACAAGGACAATCCTTCCTTTGTGTTTAGAATTCCTTTACAACAAGAGACTCACAGTCTCTTAATCCCTTAGAGAATGAGAAGAAGAAGAAGAACAAATCTCTCTAGAAAGAGATGGATTTTACATATTGAGCACTCAAATAATTCCTTAATGAATTGCAATTGAATTGGCCAAGGAATTTGTAAGAGGATAAAATGAATTTGCTCTTTGAGAGGATAAACACTTGTTGTTCTGAAAATCTCTAAGCAATTTCGTGTTTAAGTCACATATATATAGACCATTGGTGGTCATGAATAAAGCCTTTGAAAAGTTGTGACTCTTGAAATTATTTTTCTGAAAATCTTGTCTGGTAATCGATTACAGTAATTGTGTAATCGATTACACTGTCTAAAATTTCGAATTCAAATTTTTGTAGCTGTTATAAAATGTATTTGGCCACTGGTAATCGATTACCAGAGAGTAATACCTTTGAGAAACACTTTTTTAATTTAAATCACTTGGCCAAACCTTTGCTAATTCAATTAGGAATTCCCTTCCTAATATTCTAGTGATCATCTTGATGTTGTGACTTGTAATCTTGAAGTATTGTCTTGAATTTAATCTTGAAAAGCCCATTTGCATCAATTGCAACACATCATCATGATCATCATCAAAACATCAAAGGTAATTGCATCTACAATTTCTTCAAGTTCAACTAAATCATCAACCGATTCCAGCACCAGTTCATCAGCCAGTTGTTGTTTAAATCCCTCCACCTTCTGATCTGCTCTACTTTCCTTCGCTTGAATCGCCATTTTGCTTCTAGTCATCACAGCTTTGCACTCTTCTTTAGGATTTTTCTCTGTGTTTGCTGTAAAGCTGTTTGATGGTCTTTCAGCTAATTGCTTTGCAAGCTGGCACACATGGACTTCCAGATTCTTAATTGTAGACTTGGTGCTCTTTTGGTTAGACATTGACACTTGCATGCATTGAGCTAGAGTCTCTTCCAGCTTTGTGGTTCAGTCATAGAGACTTGGCATCTGCTGTTGTGGCCCTGTAGATGAACCACCCTAATCTCTATTGAATTGGTTACCAAGGTGATTTTGCCACTGTCTCTACTATTGATACTGTTGGTTGTTCTGAAATCTTGGAAATCCACTTGTATTGAAGTTTCCTCTAGGCTGATTCCCAATATAATTAACTTCATGTGCAATTTTCTCTTCATTAGGGATGCAACATCCAGATTCATGAGCTCTACCACAAATTGTACATCCTGCAACCTGCAAAATAGAAGAATGTGAAGTTTGTGCAGAATGAAGCTTAGTTGGCAACTTACTGAGTGTTTCTGTTAATGTCTCTAGTTGCTTGGATAGCAACTTGTTTTGTGCCAACAAAGCGTCCTTGTGAGGTTAGCTCCAATAAACTCTTCTTGGTAGAAATGTGGGCTCGGTCTCTCAAAATGGCAATGTCACTAGCAGCCATGCTTTCAATTAAGTCTCTTGCTTCGCCAGGGGTCTTACCCCCAGTTGAAGCATCCAAGAGCTGCTTAGATTGTGGTCTCAACCCATCTATGAATATGTTGATCTGTATTGATTTTGAAAAACCATGAATGGGAGTCTTCCACAATAAACCTTTGAATCTTTCAAGTGCCCCACTCAACGATTCATCTGGAAAATGGTGGAAGAAAGAGATGGCAGCTTTGCCTTCTGCAGTCTTCGATTCAAGGAAGTACTTCTTTAAGAACTTTTCTACTACTTCATCCCATGACTTCAGATTGTTTCCTTTCAAAATAATGAAGCCATCTCTTAGCTTCTCCAGATAAAGAAAATGAGAACAGACTCAACCTGATTGCATCCGCAGGCATACCCACCAGCCTAATAGTATTTCATATCTTTGTATAGGTGGCCAAGTGAGCATAAGGGTCTTCATTGGGTAGACCATGAAACAAATTATTTTGAATTAGTTGTATCAAAGAAGGAGGATATGTAATTGTCTGAGCTTGAACTTCTGGCTGTGCAATACTGGTGAAAAATTGTGGCACAATAGAACTTGAATAATCCTCTAGGGTTACTCTTCTTGGTTCTTCAGCCATGATTGGGTCTTCAACAGGTTCTATATGAGAATGCCCTGCAATAGGAAAACTAGAAGATGCCTTGGAAGATCGAGGTTCTTCTTCTGGAGTTGCTGCTGCTTCTAAATCCTGCAAAAAATTTCTGATTCTCTCTGAATTATGCCTTCTACAAGTGGCAATGATCTCCAAATCAATGGGAATTAAATCACCTACAGTAGATCTTCTTTGCATACAAGAAAACAGAGCATCAATTATCCAGTTCAAAAGAACAATGAATGTATGGTAACTAAAATATGAACAAAAGAATCAATGAATCAAAGAGAAAAATATAAAGCAATGCCGTAAAACTAAATTAAACTCTTCTTGAATCTAGTTCCCCAGCAACAGTGCCATAAATACTTTGTTGGATTTCCCCTGCAATTACTTTTTGGTCCACTTTTTCTTTATAAACATATGTTCAAGGGAAATCCGGTTTACTAGAAAATACATCGGGTCGTCAAGTATTTAAAATTTAAAACGGATGAATCTGAGTATTGAACTCAGGGAACTAGTGTTAGACAGGGTTAAATTCATAAATAAGGCATTGTTGAAAGAAACATTGATAATTGATAATTGATAATCTGTAGATCCCTCATTTATGACTAAGTTTCAATCCTACTTCATTCAAGTTCTAAGGCAACAATACATTTCCCAATGCTAAAGTCACCTAACCATGCACACAGATGGTTGATCAGACCAAGAGCTTACAAAATTTAAGCACTGAAAGAAGCATTGAATACCAGAAACATAATCAATTAGATATTAAAGTAATTACATCAGTTGTTCTTTATAAATCCCCAACAAGGGTGTTTAGCTAGCCATTACAGCAAAACCCTAACAATAATGAGATTAAGAGTAGAGAATAACTGCTCTTTACACAAGTAGGGGGATCCCTCCTCCTCTTCTCAGCATTTCACAATCACTCTATAACTCACTAATCTCTCTCTAATTACAAAACCTAGGTATCTCTGCAAAAATTGCTCCTTTTGCTGCCTCCAGAGCTTTTTTCCCAAAATAGGCATTGTGGTGTGCTCTGGAATTCTGTGCAAATCATCTGCCTACCCTAATTGTACACAAAACTGGCTTTAAATAGGCTCTAAATCCGCAATGTTGCGCTTAGCGCCACCCTCGCGCTTAGCGTGAGTAAGTGGATTTGAGCTTAGTGTCAGTTGTGCGCTGAGCCTTGCTGAAGACAACTGTTGCGCTTAACACATTGATCTCGCGCTTAGCGCATGAACCTGATATTGATGCTCTGCTAGATTCTCCTGTCGCACTGAAGCTGCGTTTAGTAGTGGATGCACACTTAGCCCAACTGATGAGCTAAGCTCAACCGTCACTTTTAGCAATTCATGACATAGCCTCTTTTTCACCTGAAATTGCACAAATTTCATCATTAAATCCAATGAAAATATTCTAGAGACAACTTTAACCATAAAACAAAATTTATTTACACAATCACTACAAAATAACCATAAATTGGGGAACTATACAAGTTTTGGAAAATGTTTTCTATACAAAAGTTAGTCATATAAGATGACTAACAACTTCTTCCACTACTAAGGTTCTAGAGTTATACACTTTATAAGCCTTGGATGTTTCAGAATAACTAAGCAATATTTTATCATCACACTTAGAGTCAAACTTACTGAGATTGTCCTTGGTGTTTAAGATGAAACATTACTGAGATTGTCCTTGTTGGATTTTCTTCCATTTTGTAACACCCCTAATTGTCCACTTCTTTACGGTTCACACACCGTGACACTTCACACGGTGAAAATTCACTCAACTTCCATGTTGCTCAAAACCCTCCATAGGTATCCCTTTTCGAGATCTCAACAATTAGCTTCGACTATTTTCAGGATAAAAAATTGTCACGACAAACTAACACGAGACTTCTCAGCATGCTTTGTCCTCACACACGTTTTTTGAGAAGCTTCCCAGAAGGTCAACTATCCTATAACTACTCCAGGCCAAACCATTTAACCGTGGAGTTCTTAAGTGATAGGCTACCAAAAAGAAGATGCATCTTGTTGGTATAGCTAGTACCAATTAATTCCATTAAGTCATCCTCAACTATACAAATCTCATACTTGTTTAGCCTCTGGATCCCTTTCTTTCTGGTGTGCTTCACCCAGGGTGTTACACGTTCCACAATTCATAAGGAGTCATTTTTAGAGGAGGCCTAATGAAAATTGTGTTTTGTAAATAACAGGTAGTATTCACTACTTCAGCCCATAAATGCTTAGGAGTTAAGTTATCATTAAGCATGGTCCTAGCCATTTCTTGTAATGATATGTTCTTTCTCTCAATTACACCATTTTGTTAGGGTGTTCTAGGAGTTGAGAAATTGTGAAAAGAATATCATTTTCTTTAGAAAACAACTGAAAATTTTCATTTTTAAACTCTCCATGGCCAATTCTGATTAAAGTAATGCATGTTTCTTTTTCATTTTGAACTTTTTTTATAGAAGTTAAAGAAGACCTTAAATGATTTATTCTTGTGGGATAGGAACATAACCCATGTCCATCTAGTATAGTCATCAACTATTACCAGCCCAATCTTTTACCTACAACATAGGCTTTTCTGGTTGGCCAAATTGATCAATGTGTAATAGCTCAAGAAGTTTAGAGGTAGAAACAATGTTTTTGCTTGGAAATGAGTTTTTAATTTGTTTTCCTCTCTAACATGCCTCTTAGAAGGTCGTGTTTTTGCAGTTTTGAGGTTAATCTCAAACTAGCATGATTAAATTTTTTAGCCATAACTAGTGAATCTCTTTGATACACATTAGGCAAGATGCATTTTGGTATGTCAACTCACTAAGTTTAATTTTGTAAAAATTCCATTGCCTCTTTACATAAAAGAGTAAAGAGCCTTCACAATTTTTGACTATGCATTCTCCTTTATTAAAGGAAACATCATATTCACCGTCACACAATTGACTTATGCTTAACAGATTGTGCTTTAAGCTTTCAACAAACAAAACATTATAAATGCAAGGATAAGGCGATATACCTATCTTATCCACTCTAGCAATCACTCCTTTTTTATTCCCTCTAAAGGTTACTATTCCATCATGCATATAGGTCTGGCTTTGGAACTTAGACTTTAAACCTATCATGTGACGTGAGCACTAAGTGTCCAGGTATCATGATTGAGGTTTCCTTCTTGTTTTCTAACATATCTAACATATTTGCAACATGAACTAACTTTTCTTTAGGTACCCAAATCTTTTTGGGTACTCTCTTGTTAGTCTTATGAGCATTGTTTATTATAATTTTAGAAAGCTTTTGTAGAGGTACAATTGCCATAAAGTAACTAGCCGAACAAGCTTAGCAGTCGTGTACAACAGTATATGATTGTGCATTTTTTTAATTGATCGTGATTTTTTTAACTGGTAGTGCAGTTTTTAAAAAATTATGGTTTAAATATTTTTTTTATTTCTATAATTTAGTGTGTTTTTTTCTCTTTCTTACTTATAATTCTTTTTTAGTCCTTTTAAAATATGTTTATTTTATTTTTCATCCTAACATTTTAAAAATAAAAAGAAAAAAAAAGCATATTTTACAAGAACTAAATGAAAAAATCACTAAATTACAAAGATCAAAAAAATATTTAAACCAAAACTTATTTATTCTTATGAACTTACCCTTTGAATTTTTATTCTTATAATTTTTCACAAATCTATCCAGATTCCCGAACATCATCCGCTTGTCTTCACTGTTATATATTCAAGCTTACCACAATCAATTATGCTCAGTTTTGATGGACGGAAGGAGAAATGTATTAGCTTGTGATATCACGGGTTTTAATGGCGTAAACTGTCCTTTTTATTTTTTTTTCATGAGAATACAGAAATTCCAACTTTTAATCCATGTGATACTATTTTAATTCTTATTTATAAGATTTAATTAATTTATTTATTAAAATTAAAAATATATTAATTTAATTTACAACCATAAATTTACCCTAAATTCTTCAAAATTTATCATAACGTAGTTGTCTTAAAGAAAGTAGTAATAAATTTGTCACGCTTTTTGTGACAATATTTATTTCAATAATACTTTTCTTTTACCCCCAAAACATAAACAATTTGTGTCATACCCTAATTTAGTTCGGGGACTATGGTTTGTTGATCTTTTGATCCTTATTAGTCGACTTATGGTGTTGAACGCCAGTTACAGTGCAAAACAGATGATCATTCAGTATTTTGATCAAGAATGCGAAAAATACCAAAAAAGGGGACAAAAGGGGTCTTTCCTAGACCCTAGCTGACCCAGGCTAGCCTCTGGCTCACCTGGGCCACCAAATAACTTCATGGTAAAGAAACCAACTTGCCTGGGAGAGTTCATTGCTTCAACACTAAGTTTTAGATCGCCCGGGCGAGCTCCAACTACCGCAAAGTGACCCTTTGCTTATAAATAGGTGTCCTAGAGGTTGAGAAGGGGTTCCGACATTCAATAGTGAAGGAATTGAGAGAAGAGAGAAAGAAGAAGAAGAAAGAAGAGAAAACGAAGCTGAGGCGTTATCGGATCGTGATTGTGATCAATCTCTACATCAGTAAATCTCATTCTTTGTAAAGTTCAATCTTAACTGATCATTAGTGTTGTAAAGTTGTTTTTAAAGAGATTGAAAGTTAATAAACAAAACTAAGATAAAACCAACTCATAACTAATTTCTTTTTATCAATTATCAATTGAGATCGTTTCAAGATCCAATGCCTTAACAATTCTCTCTGCTTTTCAAAGTTTAAAACATCGTTTCAAGGTCCAATGCCTTAAACGACTTTTTGTTCGCAATTAAAATGAATCTTTCAAAAACATAAAAATCAATTTAACACACAAACATTTAGACAAAAAAACTACATAAGTCTGAATTTCTCATCACACCTGAGGATACGTAGGAGCAAGGGCAACACCCTTGTCGATCCCCAAAAAAATAAAAAAATATAAAAAGGGAAAAGTAAATAATTTTGAAGTCATGTTTTGCACACTCGATTAAAGGTTGTCGTCCCTTGTGACGGGCGCGTGTGGTGCTAATACTTTCCTCATGCGTAAACTCCTGGACCCTTCTTTTCAATATTCGGAGACCACTTTTTGGTTTTTCTAGCATTTTTCTCGAATAAACATTGGTGACGACTCCTAGGCATTTTCCTTTTTGAAAGACGCTCGTTTGACTTTTTGCCCACACTCTTGTGGTAGGGTAGGTTGCAAAAATTTGGATTACATAATATCGATTTGTTTCGTGTAGGGGACCGGTAACTAATCTAATTTTTAAATGTGATCATCTAAAATTTCAAATATATATATATATAACAATTTATATATTTTGAAGAAACATGCATTCACACAATCACACGATTAGAATTATCTGTTTGAAGGAGATCTAATGGTTCATAAATTATTTTAATAAATTCAGCTTAAAAATACCTTTAAAATACTAATCGTATCAAATTAGACGGTTCACATTCACAATTGTGTGAATGGAGGTAATCCATTTCCACATATATCATATGGATATGCCTTTTCAAAAAAATATCATATGCATACCAATAACTTATTTAAATTTTAAAGATAATATTAGATTCAAAATACAAATAAGTTCTTGACTTGCATATGATATATTATCTTATATTTTTAATGTCAATTAAATAATTTAATTTAATTTCTTATTTCTTTCCATCTATCATTTTAATAAGATATGTTATTATTTTAGTCACTAGACTTTTTCAAATTTTTATTTTTAGTTCCAAAACATTTTATTTTTATTTTTAGTTATTTAATTTTTTTCATCATTACTTTTAGTTTTTTTAAAGGACTTAAAAAAGGACGAAAAGAATTAGATTCTAAAAATAAGAACGAAATAAGTTAAAAGACTAAAAATAAATAAAAAGTTCATACACTAAAAACATAAATTTTAAAAAGTTTAACAACTAAAAAATAATAAACTCTTTTTAATATTTTTAATTCTAACTTGAATATTTTAAAAAAGAAATTATTAATAATTAAACATAATAACGTATCACAATATATATTATTTATCATACATCTAAAATATAATCTATATGTTTAAAAATATTTATTAATTATAGTTTTAAGTATAATATAATTATATTTAAATATATTTATTGAGGGTAGATTAAATTACATTCGTGTAACTTTGACAATTATTACATCATTTTATAACTTTCAACTAAATAATATTCTTTTAAAACTCATCAATAGATTAAAAGTTCCTTTCACATAAATCACATGTGTAAAATTTTATATTAATTCAAAATTATTTACTACTTCCTTCATGTAAATTAAAATTAATATAATATAAACATTTTAAGATATATTAAAATATAAATAATTTGATTATCTTCTTATTATTATTCAATTTTGACAAAATTTGACATAAACGATCTTAATAATATGCAGATATAATTCAATAGTTTGATCAATAAAAATGATATTCGATATGGAGTAACAAAAATATTATAATAAGTGTTAAAGTTACACCAATATAATTTAATAATTCTTCGTATTTATTTATTAAAATTTTATTTATATAAAATAAATATTTATTTTGTGCAATATACACATTAAATTACTAATCACTGGATAAGTTCTTGTAAATTGTAACTTTCACAATAAAAGGGAAAGGAATGGTAAGTCTGGGAAGATGACAGTAATCCATAATATTATCATGACAAACAAGACATCAAGTTATGTGAATAACAATACACGCGGCAAAACACAAGGCCACAATCGAAACAGGTCACTCTACCGGTAGAAGATGCCATATGACTGCATGCACTTATTTAGCTCTCTAATCTGCTTAATACTGCATATTATTCCATTGTTTTGATTTCAAGGTACAGTGTACCCTGTAAAGAGAAAAAATCATGGTCAATTAAGCACATAAAAGACTTGTGCCAAAGAAGAAGCAGAGAACAGAAAATCTATCTTATCATGCCTCATGTTATTGTATGCCAAAGTTGGTGATTAGTAAGACATTGGCAGACTTATATGTTCTTCAGCTTTTCATCTTGACAAGTTTCTAAAATTTTCACACGGGTTGTTTGTCAAATATTTAATCATTATTCTAACTATTCCTTACAAGCAGAGAACTACCATTGAAGGCAGTGTTTCATATATTTAATAATTACTCTGCTAAAATACGTTGACTATGTTCATTATCTGCACTGATATTGTAAGCCTATTTTAATTACTAAAACAATTTTCTCATAAGCAAGGTTTTCGAAAACGGTTTTCAATCGAAATTTCAACTAGAAAATCAAGGTTTTTGGGATCTCCACAACCTCAACTTCATTTCTGCAAGCAGGAGGGATCCAGAGCTAATCCTCCTGTCTATTGCATAACATAAAAAGGCTATTAAGCAAAGTACCAAAGGTGAGATCCGCCTGGTGACTCAGAAATTGATTTGCGCTTTGAAGTGATGAGGTCGCAAAGAGGGAAGTAGGGCTCCTATTGAAAGACTTTCCCTCCCATCAAAGGCGACAAGTGACCGCAATTGCAGTTTCATTTTGTCCATAATGTCCTATAATATCAAGGACCCACAAAATATCGCAATTGAAAACCTTGCTCGTGAGCTTCTAATCCAGGGAAACAAGTTTTTCATTTATGCTGTCCCTCTACCATCTCTAATGGCTTTTACTAATGTTCAAATTTTTCACTAGTATTATGAAAATTGCCGGGTGATTGCCACGTGTCGGTGGGACAATTTTCAAGTTTTTTTTTATTTACTCACTTTTTTACTCCCTCTTTATCCTTGTTTTTTTCAATAACCGTGCAATGCACGGATCCTACGTGCTAGTGTACTACAAAATTTGAGTACGTGCTAAATTTGAAACGTTGAAGTAGCTAGTGGTTATATACTTACTTCCACATTTCTTCCCAGCAGGTCGGTTCCTAATGTTGCATCTTTTTGGAATGGTGATAGCAGTGGCAGGGTTGATTTTTGCTTGCTTGGCCAGAGGTGACAAAAGAACAGCACAGAGGCACCTTGGAGCAGTCTTGAGCAAAGCCCCAACTCTGGCACAACAAGCCAATGGAACCTTTGCCCTCACATTGCTAACTGCACCCAAACATGGGCTCAGGCTAGCAGCTGCAGACCCTATAGGGGTCTTTCCACATTCTCCTGCACCCTCAGCCTCCAAAATCAACACTTCTGATGCCAACAGAAACATCAGAAATGCAACAAGGAGAGCTCTACCATTCTTCACGTCCCTCACCATTCTTTGAAAAATCTGCTGATCGACACTGATCACTCACTTCTATATATGACAACTAATTTGTTATAGCACTGTGAATTCCATGGACCAAGGTCACCTTCTTTAAATAAAATTCTTAAAGGGAAAAAGGGGTGTGACATTAGCACTAGTGGGGTGGTTGTAGCCTTAGGATATTCAACACATAATAATAATGCCTCCTTTCACAATGAGCCTAACTATATCCCTTGGCATGCTATAAAGGGCAAATATTTTTATTTTGTTGCATTAGAAGAGTGCTTATGCCTCGGCTTCTAGTATGTCCTATTTTATGACTGAGCTTAGAGACACTGCCATGCCATGGTAGGTGGGACAAAAATCAAGTGTGTGAACATAGAAAAAGTTGGCCAGACTAAAATTTTGATGCACTAGGGGCTGCCACATAATTTGCTCCACTAAGCATGCTTGACACATAAAACAAGTGCACGTGGCTCTTTGTTTTTGCTTGTTTAGCGGTTTGCATAATGGTCGAAACAAATTCAACAAACTGTATTGGTAAAGCTTGGTTTTTCAATTTTTCTTTTATACGTTGGAGTGCTCTTAGTGACATGATTGCGTGAGAAGAATACTGTCATGAGGTACAAAATAATAACGATATTTTCCATTGATTCTAAATACGAGAGTTGATAAAAACAAGTGTCACTTGGTAATTCTACGCAATCGAAACAAAATACTACAACGTTTGTAAACCTAAACTAGGTGGCTCATTGAATACTTATGAGATTATCCAATTAAAGCAGCTTCACTATAAGAAAAATGTCCTTTCTAGTGAGACAAAATCTATCACTAAAAGTTAATAGTTTGTAGATAAAAATATATTTGACATTTATCTACGTACATTTTTTATGTCAATTTTAAGAGATTGTATTCAGTACTAGAAAAACCGATGTTAACATAAACGCGGTGGCATAATTATGAATAATGTGCATCCGTTAACATCGGTTTTCTTAAAATCCAATGTTAACGAAGTGACGTTAATATCGATTCTTGTAGAATCGATGTTAACTTTAATTTGTTAACATCGGTTTTGGAAAAACCGATGTTAATGTTTATTCGTTAACATCGGGTTTGAAAAAAACTGATGTTAACATATGTACGTTAACATCGGTTTTATGAAAACCGATGTTAAGTTATGACCAGTTAACATCGGTTTCTTGTAAAAAAAACTGATGTTAACGTTAACATCGATTTTGTATTGAAAATCGATGTTGGACTTATATTTTAAATTATGTCATACGCGACCTAGTTTGCTCGTGCTTTCTTCTTCTCTGTGTAACCTCGCGTGTGACATACCCTTTTTTTACTCGCGTTGTCTTCCTCTTCGTGTAACCTCTGATGATACATTTCGTCTAAGCTTCATATATTCAACTTCATATCTTCATTGTAACTTAGCTGTGTCATTTCGGTTAACCCTAGGTACATGTCGTGGTGACTTGAGGTACGAGGAAAGCTTGAAGTCTACGCGCCATTGTGACTAATCTCTCTTCTTCTCTGTGTAACCTCGCGTGTGACATACCCTTTTTTTGCTCGCGCTGCCTTCCTCTCTGTGTAACCTCTGAAGGTACATTTCGTCTAAGCTTCATATATTCAGCTTCATATCTTCATTGTAACTTAGCTGTGTCATTTCGGTTAACCCTAGGTACATTTCATGCTGACTTGAGTTACGAGGAAAGCTTCAAGTCTGCATGCCATTGTGACTGATCTCACTTCCAGCCTCGCTGCCATTGTCACTGTTGGGTTTGAGGTAAGCTTCGTCTATTTTTAATTTCTAGTTTAGTTAGCAAACATCTTCAAGTTTGTTTTTGTTAAGAGTTTGATTTTTCTAGCTATCTATTACTCATTTGCTTTGCTGCAACCCAACCTAGATATTGAAGGATTAATGTGTATAGTTGTGTGCTTTGGTTTGAGAAAAGATCATGATTTCTTTGTTGTGTGCTTTGGTTCAATTTAAAAATACAATGTGTATAGTTGTGTGCTTCTTTGCTATGCTCTGAAGTTTGCAATAGAATATTACCCTCATCTGTAGAATGACTGTGTGTAGCTTCTTCAACACTTTTCATGCTCTTTCAATTCCTTGCACTACTAAGACAGAGTCTTCATTTGCCTCAGATTTTCATCTCCTTCCCAAATAAGGAGCCTAAGATGCTTTGGTTTTAATACTTTAGTTTTAAGCATGTGATATAGAAACTATTTGCTTTAGTGTATCAGTTGCTTTGTTGTACCAATATAGCATATAGGGGTCAGGTATTGCACTATATAGGGGTCAGGTACTGTAACAATATTGTTGTACCAATATAGCGTACAGTGCTCCTAATCTGGACATGGCTTAAAGCTATGGAGAAGGATTTCACACTGCATTTGAATCACTGGTCCACTCATCTCACAGAAGCTTTTCGTAATTAGGAAAGAATGGTAGTTGCAGGAATCTGAATAATTAGTGCAGGGCATTTGTAATCCTTATATTGAGGTCAACTAGGTTCCTAATATAAATTGTTTACTCTAGTATTCAGAACCAGCTGCTAGTAGTGAAACAAACTATTAGTGCTTAAGATGCACTAAGCCTACCCAATAGCATACTAGGCCTGTGTAAAGAGAAACACTTTACCGAATTCTGCATTTGTAACCTGTGTATATTCTGCTCAATAAGTAAGTTAGACCGAATTCTCTTGAATTTGAAAAACTGCAAAAATCTAGTAAGCTTACCCAATAGCATACTAGGCCTCAATTCTCTTCAATATCTGAATCTCTCTGACTGTTCAAAACTGTACAACACTGAGTTATTATATGAACTAAGGGATGCAGAGAAATTGAAGAAGATCGATATAGAAGGAGCTCCTATTCATTTCCAATCAACATCTTCCTACTCCAGAGAACATAAAAAATCAGTTAGTTTCTTAATGCCTTCCTCCCCAGTATTTCCATGTATGCATCTACTTGATCTAAGTTTTTGTAATTTAGTTGAAATCCCTGATGCTATTGGAATTATGAGTTGCTTAGAAAGGCTAGATTTAAGTGGTAACAATTTTGCTACACTGCCCAACCTCAAGAAGCTTTTCCAAATTGTTCAGTTTAAAGTTACAACCTTACAAGCAGTTGAAATCTTTGTCTGAGCTCCCTTCACTGCAATCGAGTTATGCCCTAAGACAAAGAGGATTATACATTTTTAACTGCCCATAATTAGTTGATAGGGAATGCTACACTGACATAGCTTTTTCATGGATGATGCAATTGTGTCAGGTTTGCATGTTCCTCCTTTGATCCTCCCATCTCTTTCTCTCTCTTTTTTTGTGAATAGGAATAAGGAAATAACATATAGATGTCTCTGCTGTACCAAGTGAGATTTTTACGTCATTACATTGTTGGGAGTGTTAGTCCTGGAAGTGAAATACCAAGGTGGTTCAATAATGAGCATGAGGGAATTAGTGTAAGCTTAGACGCATCTCTTTACACAGGCCTAGTATGCTATCAGGTAAAGTGGAATACCAGCTAGGTTTAAGTTTGAGGCCTTTTAGTGTAAAGAGAAACAAACTAGTAGTGCTTATGTTAATAAAGACTACTATTTCAATTATCATTTTGTTTTTATGAATTTATTTATTTATACTTTTCAATGTAGATTTGCCAAATGAATCATCCGAGAAGACTAAGATATTTTTTGTTGAATGTAGACCCCATTCCCTATCAATTCAAACACACGGAAATAAATATTACCCGGTATAAGGAGCCTAAGATGCTTTGTCCAAGATTTAGTGTGTTGGGCTGTTATTTTGTCTATATTTAACAGAGTCTATTGTTGTGTCTCTCCATAAGCTTATATGATAAGAGATGCCTTGTCCCCTTAAATGGTCCTCTCACATTAGTACTTATGTTGTCCTTGACCTCCTTTGTTGTTCCTCTCCATATTAAAATATTAAAATCAGTTACATATTTGCTAAATTTGTTACATTGTTAGTTTGGTTTTTTTACTTATGTAGCAAGCATCAGAAAAACTACATAATATGAAATTATCAAAGACTAAAAAAGTTCAAGAAGAAAATAAGAAAGTCAAATGATAACCTTCCTTATCTACTATTCTGAGTGTCAAAAAGATGCCATCATCTTCTCTTCTACCTTTGATTGTGGTGTCAACTGCGGCCAAAATGTCGGGTTCAACTTTTCTTTCGTAATATTTTCCTCTGCTATTATTGTCAGGTTCAACTCCTCTGTATTTAATGTTTCAGAAGGTTTAACCTGTCAATTAGGAAGTTCAAACATTGAAAAGGATTAGAAGCGGTATCAAGCTGCAATATCAGCCTATTACTATATAATACAACTTAAAATGATTCCTATTGTTACTTGTTAGAACCCAGATTAGAAAATTAAGTTTAAATGTTATTATGCAATTCATGAATTGCTGCTAATCGTTGTATCTATATTCATTGAGAACCCATATCAATATGAGAGCAATATGGTATTTAAATATTTATGAACCCAGCTGTTATACCAAAGCAAAAACAAATAACATACAACCAACATCTCTCTTAATTGTGTGCTTATGCATTTAAATAGTGCCTAATCCTGTTGAAAGCACTGTCTAATCCTGTTCATATTTCATCGATAAATACTACCTTTGCCGGTCCAACCAGCATCTCCCCTACATACAGTTACAATTAAAGCAGATTTTATAAGTAATTGATCGAGGCCCTACCCGAATCAAATAAACATGAAAATGCAGTAACTAGGAAGTGATCCTAGGTCGTTTCCCAACGAGCAATGATAAACCAAATGTTCATAATATACTTGCAGTAACAGTAACGATTGGGGGGGGGGGGGGTTGTTTGTTTTGTGAAATAAAGAACAAGCGAACTAGAATACGAAATTAATAGTATTAAAAACGGGTTGCTTCCTCTGATTCAGAAGCCACTATCTTGTCCTAGGTTATGGAGAATTCGTCCCTAAAAATTAACCACTTAATCCAACCCTATTTAAATTTACTAAGCGAAAACCAACTTAGGGCTGTCAATACATGATTAGGCAACACATACACCAATTAACCCTTCGTCCATTAAGCATGAACGCAAGTTAGGCTCAAAGGCAATTAATCGAACACGAAGTGTGCACAGATTAATATTAACGAATGTGGGTTAATTGGGGAAGGGGAAACTGCCAGGAAGCTACATTATAAACAGAACCTCGAAGAGAGTTGAGCTTCATCCTCAGAAGGAAACAACACCAGAAAACTTTGCCTTCCATAGATTCAATAAATGCAAAAAACGTAAATGAAAATAAAAGCAGAAACGTAAAATGAAGCATAAACGTAAATGAAGCAGAAACGTAAATGAAGCAAAAACGTAAATGAAAGCAGAAGAAGAAACAAGAACGAAATTGTAATTAGAAGCAGAAAATAGAAAGTTGCATTACGTGAACAGTAGCATTCGAACAGAAAAACATAGAACATAAACCCTATGCTCTGAATAATTGTCTAACAGAATAGCCTTGCACGAATCCCAAGGCTACTATTTACAAGAGTCACTCAAAGTCACTGGGCCCTATTACATTATTCTGGCCCAAAACGAAATAAACACTGAACTACATAAAATAAAATTGCAATCTCCTAATTAGAAATTAACTAAGGTAAGCGCTGCTTTATTTGCCCTCTTCAAGTCCACAACCAAAATCCGGATTAAGCCCAATGTTTCATTAATTCCTGAAATTAGATTAAAAACATCAAATTAGCTAAATGAGCCCAAATAATAAAATTGCCTAATTAATTTGACAATTAAGACTAATCAGTAATTAAAATGGTGCAAAAAGGGTTTAAGAAATAGAAGAAAATGATGGCACATCAAAACCCCCCATACTTAGCCATTCGCACTCCTAGGCAAAATGAAACTAAGAACAAAATCCAAGGATATCAAAGAAAGACAAACAAAAAAATTCACATATTTCTCAATGAACATCAAGGAATGAAAGTAATGGGTAACATCTAACATAAGGAGATCCGAAAAGTCAAGACATTCATGAAAATCATCCAAGCAACCCAATCATGGCAAAATAGTTAATCAACTCAAGAATGAAAAGTGATAAAGCCTCACAAGATATACACTCTATCTCTCAAGTGTCTAGGCTACTATTTACCCTCAAAGCACCCATGAAAACAAACACCACATAAACTTGGCAAGATTCTAAAATGGACAATCAACCCATAAACATAAGCACATGAGGATCAAAAGGTCTTTTAAGGTTGTAATGGGGTCAAGGACAAGGTAGGAAAAATATGGAATAAGTGGCTAAATCCCAAAGGAATAGAGGAGCAATGGGGAATAAGTGCATATTAAGAAAAAATAAGAAGACCTAAAGATAAAATTTAAACATAAAGAGTAGAACCAAGAGTCTCATCATTCTTTTTCCATTTAAGATCTTATTCACTCAACTTTATTGCTTTTCTTTTTCTTTTTTGATTTTTATTTATTTATTTATTTATATTATTTATTTATTTATTTATTTATTTATTTATTTTTACTCTGTAGCATTTAAGAAACAAAATCTCATTCAACATGTCCAACATTTAACCAATATACAATGTACATCAAGTATGGCCCAAAATACATCATGAAACATAGCCAACAAAACATATTATCCAATGAAACAAAAACCCCCCACACTTATTCCCAAAACAATTCCAAAGCTCCAAAATTCCTTAAGGATATGGTGATATCATATTTTTTCACTTAAGGCTTGTAGTGAGCTTCAAAACAAGGAAAGGGAAACAAGGCTCAAAAGGGCTATCAAAGGAATTAATTCAAGGTAAGTCCATTTGGCTAGAAGCTTATAAGAACAAAATTGCCTCAATCATTTCCAAATATGCATGTGAATTAGGAAGCATCAACAAGAATCAAGCCAAGGCTGTTGTGCAAGCAATCAATGGGGCAAAACACACCAAATGATTATGATGATGGATGGCTCAAATTCTCACAAAGGTAAACTCATCACTTTCAAATTGAGCTTTCAAAACTATCATGACATGTAGAGGAAAATCAAGGATTTCAAATCACAGAATGTCAAGAAACTTTTATTTTCAAAACAATTACCCATTTCTTGAACATATCCTATAATTCAAAGAAAAACATGCAAAGTCGTACACGCACACAAAATTGACCCAAAATATTAAACTAGAAACCCAACGAAACTAACAACATTAACAAATTAACACAACTAACAAATTAACAAAACCGACAAAACTATCAAAGCCAAAGAACACTCCCCCCCATACTTAAACAACACATTGTCCTCAATGTAGCACAATTAAAAGATTAAAAACAATTAAACCATCAAATAGAATCGGACAAGTGTAATAAAAGCAAAGAAGGAGATAGGAAAAGAAGAACTCCCTAAGTTATGGTGGAGGAAGAGTAGGGTGGAGTAAGGAAGTCTCTTCCACCACTACGTCCACTAAAGAAGGGTTTGTGAGGAATGGCTTAAGTCGGTGTCCGTTGACCTTGAAGCTCTTGTTTGTGGAGTTGCTTTTGATCTCAACTGTACCATAAGGAAAAACATTAGTAACAACAAAAGGACCAATCCACTTAGACCTCAACTTACCACTCATAAGCCCAAGCCTAGAATTATACAATAACACTTTTTTCCCAACCATGAAGTCTTTCTTAATTATCATGCTATCATGGAACTTCTTGGTCTTTTCTTTATAGAACTTGGAATTCTCGTAGGCTTCTAGGCGGATCTCATCTAACTCACTCAGTTGCAACTTTCTTTCCTCACCAGCTTGATCCATAGAGAAGTTGCAAGTCTTCACTACCCAGTATGCTTTGTGCTCAATCTCCACTGGAAGATGACATGCCTTTCCAAATACAACCTGGTAAGGAGACATTCCTATGGGTGCTTTGTAGGCAGTCCGATGTGCCCAAAGAGCATCATCAAGCCTGGTACTCCAATCTTTCTTGCTTGGTTGCAAAATCTTCTCTAAAATTCTCTTGATCTCCCCATTAGAAATTTCTGCGTGTCCATTAGTTTGGGGGTGGTATGGTGTGGATACTCTGTGTACAACCCCGTACTTTTTAAGCAAGGCATGCATTGTTCTGTTGCAAAAATGGGTTCCTTGATCACTAACGATTGCCTTAGGTACTCCAAACCTGCAAAACAGATTAGATCTGACAAAATCTGCAACAACCTTAGCATCATTAGTTCTAGTGGGCTTGGCTTCCACCCATTTTGAAACATAGTCAACTGCAAGGAGAATGTAAACATAACCAAAAGAGACAGGAAAAGGGCCCATGAAATCTATACCCCAGACATCAAACACCTCACAAAATAGCATAGGTTGCTGAGGCATTTATTGTCGCCATGTAAGTGTACTTCCTGCTCTCTGACACTGCTCACAAGTGCTGCAAATCTTCCACGCATCTTTAAAGATGGTGGGCCAATAAAAGCCACAATCAAGCACTTTGCGAGCTATCCTTTGAACACCCAAATGACCTCCCGGTGCAGAAGAATGACAGAACTGTAGGACTGAGTCAGTCTCATGATCTGGAATGCACCGTCTAATGACCTGATCACTACACAATTTCTACAAGTAGGGGTCATCCCAAATCAAATGCTTAGCATCACTTTTAATTTTATCTTTTTGGGCCTTAGATGCTAAGGTAGGAAAAACAGAAGAAACTAAATAATTGACAATGTTAGCAAACCAGGGAGTAGAAAGAGAGTCAGAAATACTATACAGTATATACAAATGATCATTGGGAAATCATCCCGAATGGGGGTATCCACATCAGACACACGTTTGATTCGACTCAAATGATCAACAACTAAATTTTGTGCTCTGCTCCTATCACGGATCTCCAAGTTAAACTCTTGGAGCCAGAGCATCCATCGGATCAACCTAGGCTTAGAATCAGCCTTCTTCAACAAGTACTTTAAAGCTACATGGTCAGTATAAACAATAATGCGGGTACTGTGGCTAATAGCTCTTTCTCAGTAGTAGTATAATTCGCTTGGGCAGCATCTAAAGTCCTAGAAGCATAACATATCTGATGCAATCCTACTCTGCAAGGGCATTGGATAGAAAAACTCCAAGTAGATTGGGCCAGAGATGCAAGAGAAGGCCCTAGGGTTCTTATGAGCCTTAGGGTAGATTTCGGGCCCATGGGCTAAGTACGAGCCCGCTTATCATTGTAAATATTAGATTAAGGTTTCATTATTTTTGGGCCTTGTATTTAGGGCTCCATAATGTAGGTAGGGTACCCTAGAAATATAGGATTTTTCAGCCCTTGTATTTTAGGGCACCTAGACTAGTTTTTGTATTAGGGGTAGTTTTGTAATTTCACATGCACTAAGTGGATATTTGATGTGTGTGGTTGGAAACAAATTTAATTGAATTGGTAGAAGCCCAATCCAATTAAATTTTAGAGGGGGAGGTGAGCATTTGCTTACTACACCCCATTGCCACATCATATAGTCACACTTTGTGCATGTCCTTCATGCTTTTCATGCCTCATGACACCTAAGCACACTTAGTGGAGAATCTTGGAATTGATCTTGCCTCATGATGCAAGCTCCATTGGAGCTTGTAGGCCTAGGATCTTCTTCATCAATGGATTCCTTTGCTTCTTGGAAGATGAATGGCAGCGGAATGGAGAAAGGGAGAGAGAGAGGAGACGCCACTTCAAGGAGAAGATGAGTCTAGAAGAAGCTCACCACCATAGGAGGCCATGGATAAGAGCTTGGAGGAAGAATGAGATGAATGAAGGGAGAGGGAGAGAAGAGCACGAAATTTTGTGCTCTAAATGAGCTTTGAAATCTGAAGTTTAATATTCAAATCATCAAAGTTGAAAAAAATGCACACACATGACCTCTATTTATAGCCTAAGTGTCACACAAAATTGGAGGGAAATTCAAATTTCACTTGAATTTGAAATTGAATTTGTGGAGCCAAACTTTGGAGCCAAAATTTCACTAATTATGATTAGTGAATTTTAGTTATGGTTCAGCCCACTAATCCAAGATCAATTCCAAGATTCTCCACTAAGTGTGCTTAGGTGTCATGAGGCATGAAAAGCATGAAGGACATGCACAAAGTGTGACTATATGATGTGGCAATGGGGTGTAGTAAGCAAATGCTCACCTCCCCCTCTAAAATTTAATTGGATTGGGCTTCTACCAATTCAATTAAATTTATTTCCAACCACACACATCAAATATCCACTTAGTGCATGTGAAATTACAAAACTACCCCTAATACAAAAACTAGTCTAGGTGCCCTAAAATACAAGGGCTGAAAAATCCTATATTTCTAGGGTACCCTACCTACATTATGGAGCCCTAAATACAAGGCCCAAAAATAATGAAACCTTAATCTAATATTTACAAAGATAAGCGGGCTCGTACTTAGCCCATGGGCCCGAAATCTACCCTAAGGCTCATAAGAACCCTAGGGCCTTCTCTTGCATCTCTGGCCCAATCTACTTGGAGTTTTTCTATCCAATGCCCTTGCGGAGTAGGATTGCATCAATATCACCCTAGGCAATTTATCAATTTTCTGAGCAAGGATAGCCCCCAATGCATAATTTGATGCATCACACATAAGCTCAAAAGGGGCTATCCAGTCGGGTACCTGGATGATGGGGGTGGTAGTTAGTACTCTTTTGAGGCAATCAAAAGCCTCTCTGCATTTATCATTAAAGTCAAACTCCACCTCCTTTTGCAACAAGTTGGACAGTGGAAGGGCTACTTTGCTAAAATCTCTTATAAAGCGCCTGTAGAATCCTGCATGACCAAGAAAAGATCGCACCTCTCGCACACAAGAGGGGCAAGGCAATTGTGAAATAACAAATTTTTTTGAAGAATCTACTTCAATGCCTTTATTGGAAATAATGTGGCCTAAAACTATACCTTGCTCAACCATAAAATGACATTTTTCAAAATTTAGAACAAGGTTAGTTTCAATGCATCTATTCAAAACCTTTTCCAGACTATCCAAACAGACATCAAAAGAGGATCCATATACAGTAAAATCATCCATAAACACCTCTATGCAATTTTCTAAAAAATCACTGAAAATACTGATCATGCACTGCTGGAAGGTACTAGGGGCATTGCACAGGCCAAAAGGCATCCTCCTATAGGCAAAAGTGCCGAAGGGGCAGGTGAATGTGGTTTTTTCCTGATCCTCAGGAGCAATAGTGATTTTCATATAACCAGAAAAACCATCAAGGAAACAGTAGTGAGATTTACCTACCAGGCGTTCAAGCATCTGGTCAATGAATGGCAGGGGGAAATGGTCCTTTTTGGTAACCTGGTTCAGCCTCCTATAGTCGATGCAGACTCTTCAACTGTTCTGCACCCAAGTAGGAATTAGCTCCTCCTTCTCATTTTTTATCACGGTGAGGCCGGTTTTCTTCGGGACTACCTGGACGGGACTCACCCATTGGCTGTCGGAGATAGGATAAATGATTCCAGCTTGCAAAAGCTTGGTTATCTCCTTCTTCACTACATCAAGAATCACCGGGTTGAGTCTTCTCTGTGGCTGTCTTACTGGTTTAGCTCCTTCCTCTAAATTTATTCGATGCATACATGTGGATGGGCTAATACCAGGAATGTCCGCCAGGGTCCAGCCTATAGCCTTCTTATGCTTCTTGAGAACAGATAACAACTTCTCCTCTTGCTCATCAGCAAGGGAGGAAGATATAATTATTGGAAAACTTTTGCTATCATCCAAGTAAACGTATTTTAAATTTGATGGCAGAGGCTTCAATTCTGGTGTGGCCGGCTGGATAGTGGTAGAAGGAGATGGTTTCTCAGCCTGTACCTCATAAAGAAAGTCAGAGGTATGTGTACTTCCTGAAACATGGTTAGTTCTATCTGACTCTATAAAATCAATCTCAAGAGGTAAAACATCACCAGACATGCAATCAATATCAATTTCAGATTCACTCTCAGCATCAAGTACAGATTCAGACATATGATCAAGTATAATTTCAAACTCAAAGCATGAAGAGTGAGAGGCATGCAGATTAGAATAAAGATCAGTCATGTATTCATCAACAACATGGTCAATTATTTCAGCATGAAATATGGAAAGATCTTCAGATGGGTGTTTCATAGCATCCAGAATATTAAAATGAATAGTTATATCACCAAACTCCATAGATAGTGTGCCTGCATATACATCTATCTTAGTTCTAGCAGTTTTCATAAAGGGTCTGCCTAGAATGATGGGAACTGATCCTTGAGAAAATCCTTCCTCCATATTCAAAATATAAAAATCAATAGGGAAGATCAGTTCACCAACTCTAACTAAGACATCCTCTATGAAACCAGCAGGATAGGCAACACTTCTATTAGCTAAATGAATTACCACATTAGTTGACTGCAAGGGACCTAGAGATAGAAAATTAAAAATAGACAGAGGCATAACACTAACAGAAGCTCCTAAATCTAGCATGGCATTGTCAAACTTACTATTCCCTATAATACAAGGTATGCTAAATGTACCTGGATCTTTACATTTTTCAGGGATTTGGGGAACAGATTTACCAATCAATGCGGAGACATTTCTGCCCATGCTAATTCGTTCACTTCCTTTAAGCTTCCGCTTATTAGTGCACAACTCCTTCAAGAATTTAGCATATCTTGAAATTTGCTTTATTGCATCCAGCAGAGGTATGTTTACCTCTACTTTTTAAAATGTTTCCAAGATCTCTTTCTCTGCCTCTTCCATTTTTTTGTTGGGAACTACTCTTGGAGGGAATGGAAGAGGGATATGCTGCTTCTGCAAATCAGAATTACCAGTGAAAGATTTACCTGCACAGAAATTGTTGGGTAACTTACTCTTTAAATTTTTGTCATCATCTTTTTCTGGTGCATTTGTGGATGAGGAAGGTACTACTGGTGCATTTGCGGATGAGGAAGGTGCTACTGGTTGAGGTTCTTGACACTGTTTTCCCAACCTCAATGAAATGACACTCACATTTTTGGGATTCTGGACAGATTGAGAAGGCAGCTTGTCAGAATTCTGGGACTGTTGTTGATTTAACTGTGTGGCCAATTGTCCCATCTGGTTAGTTAAGCTCTGAATGGAGGATCTGGTCTCTTGTTGAAACTGCATGTTCTACATAGTCATTTGCCTCATAAGTTCTTCAAGGGAAGGTTGCGGAGGAGCCTCAACTGTTTGCTGTTTCTGGGGCTGTTGCTATTGTTGGATTGGTGGAGGAATGTATGGTCTGCTTGGGTCAGCAACATTTTGGAAGGAAGGAGCAGGCTGCTGTTGTTGTTGTTGAGGGCTAGACCATATGAGATTAGGGTGATTCCTCCATCCGAGATTGTATCTGTTGCTGGAGAGGTCATAATTGTTCTGTTGTGGTTGATTTTACTGCTGAGGTTAAGGAGGTCTGTTGTAAATGTTTGCAACATAAGCTTTGCACTACAGTCAAAGGGTTGTAAGTCAGATGGATTGCCTCTAGTCATACACTACATTCAGCATGCACAACTAGTTGCCTTCTCATGTAAATAAAGGTGTAGGTTTGAACTATAGCTACCCTCAAATGATATCCAAATGACTTGCAATTTTGTGAGCAACCTTATAAAATGATGAGAAGATAGCACATAAAATTTCAAACAAAAATTCAAAGTCTAACTATGGAAGCTAAAAATGGTAGGTTAAGAAAAATAAGTGAAGAAAACTTGAAAAATAAAAAACTTTTGACAGAATCACTTTTTTTGGACGATGGAGACCTCAGCCCGCCTATGGCCAGCTGCCATGGCATAGGAAATTTTTTTCTACCCCAAATACATATATAAGAATTGTGATTCTGATAGCCGGAGCAAAAGTTATGGCCGTTTGAAGTTTTGACAAATAAAATTTGCTACTTTTTTGGAACTTTCAAATCTGACCAACCTAAAGGCTCTAGCTATTTTTCCCACAAAATATGGATTAAAAGAAGTTACCACAAAATAATTCAGCCAAAAATAACAACTCTAGCTACTAAAACAAAAAATCCAAAATAATTCAGCAAGGGTGGTCGCTAAATTCTGTCGCTACATGATTTCCACTATTACTCTGTTTTGCCGCAAGCAAAAGTGGACGCTAAATCTGTCGCAAAACACTATTCACACAAAACACCCAAAACTGAAATAGGGGAAGCGCTTAATAGAAAAACTAAAATAGAGCACACACTAAAAAAAATACCAAGACACTAAACAACACTAACACATACACTAACACAACACTAACAATTAAACATAAAACACGAAAGAATTAAGCACTAACACAACACTAGCTATTATGAACCTTTGGACACTGCTCCCTGGCAATGGCGCCAAATTTGATCGAGGCCGTACCCAAATCAAATAAACATGAAAATGCAGTAACTAGGAAGTGATCCTAGGTCGTTTACCAACGAGCAATGATAAACCAAATGTTCATAATATACTTGCAGTAACAGTAACAATTGGGAGGGGGTTGTTTGCTTTGTGAAATAAAGAACAAGCAAACTAGAATACAAAATTAATAGTATTAAAAATGGGTTGTTTCCTCTGATTCAGAAGCCACTCTCTTGTCCTAGGTTATGGAGAATTCGTCCCTAACAGTTAACCACTTAATCCAACCCTATTTCAATTTACTAAGCGAAAACCAACTTAGGGCTGTCAATACGTGATTAGGCATCACATACACCAATTAACCCTTCGTCCATTAAGCATGAATGCAAGTTAGGCTCAAAGGCAATTAATCGACCACGAAGCGTGCACTGATTAATATTAACGAATGTGGGTTAATTGGTGAAGGGAAAACTGCCAGGAAGCTACATTATAAACAGAACCTCGAAGAGAGTTGAGCTTCATCCTCAGAAGGAAACAACACCAAAAAACTTAGCCTTCCATAGATTCAATTAAAGCAGAAAATGTAAATGAAAATAAAAGCAGAAACGTAAATTTAGCAAAAACGTAAAATGAAGCAGAAACGTAAATGAAAGCAGAAGAAGAAACAAGAACGAAATTGTAATTAGAAGCAGAAAATAGAAAATTGCATTACGTGAATAGTAGCATTCGAACAGAAAAACGTAGAACATAAACCCTATGCTCTGAATAATAGTCTAACAGAATAGCCTTGCACAAATCCCAAGGCTGCTATTTAAAAGAGTCATTGGGCCCTATTACATTATTCTGGCCCAAAACGAAATAAATAGAGAACTACATAAAATAAAATTGCAATCTCCTAATTAGAAATTAACTAAGGTAAGCGCTGCGTTATTTGCCCCCTTCAAGTCCACAACCAAAATCCGGATTAAGCCCAATGCTTCATTAATTCCTAAAATTTGATTAAAAACATCAAATTAGCTAAATGAGCCCAAATAATAAAATTGCCTAATTAATTTGACAATTAAGACTAATCAGTAATTAAAATGGTGCAAAAAGGGTTTAAGAAATAGAAGAAAATGATGGCACATCAGTAATTGATAATTGGAAATGCTTATTTACAAATCATTAGTTGAAAAGTTTGTTGGCTGTTGATATTTCATCCATAATTAATGCCTTTCTTGGTTGTTACTCCCTTCTTGTTATTGTTGCTTATTGTCTATTAATTGAAACCTGAAAGCTACATAGATACATAGATGTAGTTCAAACCTGAAAGCTACCAAGATGCATAGATGCACTTCAACAAGTTCAGCTTTATATGCTTAGAAATACAGGCATTCATGAATTATAAAATTAACTATTGTTGCTTATTGTCTATTAATTGAAACCTGAAAGCTATGTAGATACATAGAGTTATTGGGAAGTTTTGTTCTTTCTTGTTCAGTTGAGATTCCCATTGACTTAGTGGTTGTATTCACAAGAGGACAAGGCAAAGTTAGAAATATACTTAATTAAGAAAAATTTTGATTGTATCTTAATTGTTTTTATTGTTGAGATTATTAGCTCTGATTGATGTATGTTGTTTTGTCTTTGTCATGACAAGTTGTATTTTGTGTTTGTACTACAACATTGTAACCCACTTTTGTTCAGTACAATCCAGCATCAGCACAAGACTAGCCACAACCAGTCTCTGCTTGAAAAGCACAGGTAAGCCTTGTACCCTTCAGTCTTTTCTTGCATTGGCTATGTGGCAATTTAATTTGAACTGGTAGACTGCTACACATGTTGTTAGTTAGAGGGAATCATTATTTATGCCAGTAGAGAATTGTGTAGTTTGTATGCATTGCAGTTGGCTAATTGTAGGGATCTGCACTCATAAACAATACACCGAAGCACAAACATATTAACATACAAACTCATTGATGACAATTCACAACCTGTCTCATAAAAAAAAACAATCTCTCTTTATATCACACACAAACAAAAACATACTCAAACATACACACGCACACAACTCACTCAGTCACACACCACCACCAAATTTTATTTTCTCCACCAAATTTTATGCTACACTTTTCCTACTTATAGAGCGTACGAATACAAATTTAACAAACTCACTAGTCACTATTATTCCAGAACTAAAACATCACCCCAAAGGTCAGAGTCATGGTGAACCAAAACTATTGGTAAGGAAATCTGCACTCCAGCAGGTAATGATACACACACACACACACACACACATCACACACAAAGATACACACACACACACCCTCATGATATACACACACACACACACCCTCATGATATACACACACACACACACCCTCATGATACACACATACCCAACTACAATAATAAAGCACCCTCCAAACCCAGAATTTACAATTAGTTACATAAAGAACTGTTGATGTCGATATTTGTCTGTAATCGAAATTTAGATTGTGTAATCGAAATTAGTTAACGAAACGCTTCTATGCTATATTAATCTTTGTGATAATCGTTTTTCTCCTTTAATCTTCTCTTTTTCTCACTTATTACCTATGTTAATTGCTTTCTATATTAGCATAATCTTGTAGATACTAAGGTTTGTTTGTGGACTTCCTTGACGTAATCTTGCAGATACTGAGGTTTGTTTGCTACACTTTTTGGTCTATGATTCATATGTATGCTTTGTTTGCTATAGTAGTGAATATTGACTGACTCAAAGGAAGATTTTTCTTATTCATAAAGTTATATGATATAATTTTCACTTTAATATTATACTAAGAGGGCATGCCCTGAGGGAAAAATAGTTTAAAATATTGATTTTGATTCTTGAATAGCTAGTTGTAATACTAAGTCATTCAATATCTGCCTGTGACTAGGAGTATTTGCCTTTGTTAATATCTTGAGGAGGTAGTGATTTGAAGCTCACTAACTTCAATAAGTTACACAAATCCTTGTAATTGGAAGCTTAAAATTAAAACCATCCCCTGCAATGCAATTTTGCAGTGTTAGTCCTTAGATATGTACCTCAGTTTCAGGTTCTTGGCTAGAATCATTTCCCAAATCTCACAAATAACCGTGCATAACAAAAAAGTTACCATCACTAGTCAACTTCCAACAAGACAATTCTTCGTGAGCTTCGGATGAAGTTAAAAAAATAACTTTGTTAAGAATGTGTGAGCTACGAAAACCATTTATAATCTCGTTGCTTGATCTTTGCTTCAGCTTCCATGGAGATTGTGGTCTCTTTGAAATCCGTTGTTGCAGATCTGACAAATGAACCTATTAGTTGGCAAGAGAGTTTTTCGAGACCACCTTCTCACTACCAGTGGGAGTGATTTGTCTTTTACTACCCACACTTGAATCCTATACTTCTAATGTGGGACTAGTTTCATACCCTGTTGGATCCTAACATCAGATCTTGGTTAGCATCTTGCTTTTGCTTGTATTATTATAACTTTATAACGATATTTACATCTTGGTTAGCATCTTGTTTTTGCTTGTATTATTATGACCAATGTCACAATTGTTGATGTCGATATTTGTATGTTGTTGTACGTCATCAATGTAATTTATAAACAACTATTGTTCAAGCTGAGTGAACCTTAGATTCCCGTTTGAGACTGAATGCAATGATTCTTGTGGACAGTTTGCATTAGTCATTGTATTTAGTCTTGAATTGTCTGTTTGGACTGTTTGGGGAGACTGGTATTTTTATGTTAGATTCATTCGTTAAGGTTATTATTATTTTGATTAATTTGATGAAATTTCGGTTTAATACATTTCAAGTTGTTCTCTGAGTGCATAGTTGATTATCGGGAAATTAATTTGACCGATGTCATGTCGTGTACTTGGAGACCAATGTGAAATGCTGCCGAAATTTAGTCAAAATTTTCAAAATAATTCTAACCCTGACATTTGAAGCTAACATAAAAGACACTCTTCCTAAATGGGATAGGGCCACACCTATAAATAAAAAGTGAGATTTTCATGAATGGAATTGCTTAGATGGATCGAAGTTGGATGAATCAAAGTCGCATGAGCCCAGAATATGAGGATGGCGTCGAGTGGTTCTTGCAATTTGCTTTAGATAGAGGTCGACCGAATAAAGAAGGAAAATATTATTGTCCTTGCATCAACTGTTTGAATGGAAGACGACAACTACTGGATGGCATGCGGGAGCATCTATTATGTGATGGGATTAAGAAGAATTACACGACGTGAATACGACATGGTGAAGTGACAGACATGCAGAGTGGGTCCCAATCTGAACCTTTTGGTGTAGAAATGGGAGATCGCTTGGAGGACATGATTCGTGACCTTGGACAAGAGTCTTTTAGTAAGCACACACCCCTGTGTATGAAGGATTGCAGAGTGATTCAAAGAAGCCTTTGTATACGGGGTGCAAGAATTCCTTAACCCTGTTGTCTGCAGTGTTAAGTCTGGTCAATGTGAAGGCCAGGTATGGGTGGAGTGACAAAAGTTTCACCTCACTGCTTGAGGTAGTGCACAATCTGCTTCCAAAGGACAACACATTGCCTAAAACTTACTATAAGGCGAAAAAGATATTGTATCCAATGGGTATGGAGTATCAGAAGATTCATGCTTGCCCCAATGATTGCATACTGTACAGGCATGAATTCCAAGAAATGTCCAAATGCCGTATCTATGGGACTTCACGGTACAAAGTGAAGGATGAAGATGAATGCAGTTCTAATGAAAACTCCAATAAGGGCCCTCCAGCGAAGGTTTTGTGGTATCTTCGAATCATTCCAAGGTTTAAGCGTCTTTTTGCTAACGAGGATGACGCAAAAGACCTTACATGGCATGCAAGTGGAAGAATTTCTGATGGAGTGGTCCGTCATCTGGCTGATTGCTCGCAGTGGAAGAAGATTGATGGTTTGTATCCAAATTTTGGGAATAAGCCACAAAATCTTAGACTTGGACTAGCCAATGATGGAATGAATCCATATGGCACCTTAAGCACTCAACATAGTTCATGGCCAGTTCTACTAGTAATTTACAATTTGCCTCCTTGGTTGTGCATGAAGCGAAAATACATGATGTTGTCTATGATGATATCAGGCCCAAGATAGCCAAGAAATGACATTGATGTTTATCTAAGTCCGTTGGTTGAAGACCTAAGAAAGTTATGGGATGAGGGGGTTGTAGTGTTTGATGCATTTCGCAATGAGACGTTTGAAATGCGTGCAATGCTTTTTTGTACCATTAATGACTTTCCAACATATGGGAATCTCAGCGGTTACAGTGTTAAGGGTCATCATGCATGCCCCATCTGTGAAGAAAACACAAGCTACATACAACTAAAACGTGGAAGAAAAACAGTCTACAGTAGGCATCGTCATTTTCTAACACCCAATCATCCTTACAGACGACTGAAAAAAGCTTTTAATGGAAGTCAAGAGCACGATATTGTGCCGATACTGTTGACTGGTGAGCAGGTATATCAGTGGGTTCAACACTTGAATATTCTATTTGGAAAGACCCAAAAGAAGGATAAAAGTATGACTTGCATATGGAAGAAGAAGGTCCATTTTCTTTGATCTTCCGTACTGGTCTGATCTAGACGTTAGACACTGTATTGATGTTATGCATGTGGAGAAAAATGTTTGTGACAGTGTGATTGGGACGCTCCTTAACATTCAAGGCAAGACGAAGGATGGCTTGAATACCCGTCAAGATCTAGCTAATATGGGGATACGATCGCAGTTGCATCCAAGGTCTGATGGGAAGAAAATTTACATGCCCCCAGCTTGCCATACTTTGTCAAAAAAGGAGAAGATAAGTTTTTGTCAGTGTCTTCGTCAGGTGAAGGTTCCACAAGGATACTCTTCAAATATTAAGAGCCTTGTGCAGTTGAAGGAGCTTAAGACTGTAAGGTTAAAGTCTCATGATTGTCACGTGCTCATGCAACAATTGTTAGCCGTGACTATAGGTGACATCTTGCCAAACAAAGTCAGGTTAGCCATAATTCACCTGTGCTTTTTCTTCCATGCTATATGTAGAAAAGTCATTGATCCTGTTAAGTTTGATGAGATGGAAAATGAGGCCGCAATTATACTGTGCCAGTTGGAGATGTATTTTCCCCCTGCTTTCTTTGACATCATGATTTACTTGATTGTGCATCTGGTTAGAGAAATCAAATGTTGTGGTCCTATTTATCTATGGTGGATGTACCCGGTTGAGCGATACATGAAGATTTTAAAAGGGTATACAAAGAATCTATATCATCCAGAAGCATCTATTATTGAGAGGTACATTGCAGAAGAAGCCATTGAATTTTGTTCAGAATACATTCAGAAGGCTAAACCTATTGGCCTTCCTGAGTCTCGACATGATGACAGAGTGGGTGGTAAGGGTTCAAGAGGACTGCATGTGATCACTCTATGTGTAGAAGATTTGTTACAAGCTCACTTGTATCTCTTGAACAACAATAATGAAGTTTTTCCATCCATACTTAAGCATGAATCTTTAGTCAAACAGAATAATCCAAAAATGTCAAAGAATTGGGTGTTGAAAAAACATAACAAGACTTTTTGTGATTGGTTTAAAGATACAATCTTTGCATATGAGAATGCTTTAGAAAAATTAAAAAAGCTAGTAGATGGGCCTAAAACAAATGTTATAACTTGGCAAGGATACGACATAAACAAGTATTCATTTTACACAAAAGCACAAGATGACAAAAGTACAATGCAAAACAGCGGGGTCACCCTAAGGGCTGAATCTCAACTCTTCGCAAGTGTGAATGACACCAATCCCTGTGTAGCATCCATCCCTTACTTTGGGTTCATTGATGAAAATTGGGAGCTTAACTATGTGAAATTTACTGTATGTGTTTTCAAATGTAAATGGGTTGACAGCAACACCGGTGTGCGCACCGATGATATAGGATTGACGTTGGTAGACCTAAAGAAACTTGGTTACCACAATGACCCTTTCATCATGGCAGAACAAGCTAGACAAGTATTTTACGTGCAAGACCCTTGTGATGAAAAGTGGTGCGTGGTTCTCCAGGGCAAAACAATTGGTGTCAATGTAGAAGATGATGATTCATACATGGACGCCTATGTTAGTCCTTTGACCGCACAAATCACTCCTAATGTTGTCCGAGAAGAAGAAGCTGACAACGTTCATGCTAATCGTAATGATCATGATGAAGGAGAATTAATTAACATCACCTAATGTAATTTTCTATTTATATATTTGATTTTGCTAGATTCATTTACATAACTCATACACATAATTCAAATTCATTAATATTTAATGGACATTTAATATGAGTCCATAAAATGGAGCAAATCAATACTACATTTCTATTTAGAATAAAACATTGAAACTAAATAGAGTGTAGACAAACCAATCATATGTGATTGGTTATTATATGATTGGTTTACTAATTGCATTATTGAAAACATGCATATATTGGATGAAAGCTTTGAAAATGGAACTTATGGCAGCTCATCTTAAATTGTTGCAGGTACTCTTCCTTCTTTAGATACTGTTCCTTCTTCCTAGCAGCTAGTGCCTCAATCATCTTCTTGTTAGCTCTAGACATTGACCTTGTTGTCCATACTGCTTTTGCAATCAGGTTACTCAACACAAATCTTACTCAACATAAATGTTTCCTCACAATGCTAGATGTGGAAGTGTCAAATGGCATCTATTCTATGAAAGACTTGGCACTCTAGAATAGATTCCATTTCTATTAAGAGTCCTAGTGTCTAATTCTTGACGCATTTTGTATGGTGTACTATATGATGATGTAAATGGGATAATGGTTTTTGAATTTGGCAGCTTTTACTATTGATTAAGAGTCCTAGTGTCTAATTTCATACTTATCATTCATCTTATGTTGTCCTCTTCATCAAAAAACTTATACTATTGATTAAATTCAGAAGAAGTAAAGAAAAAAAATAAAGAAAAATAAATAAACTTGAACTGATACCTTGAGAGAGAAGGTAAAAAACATTTGACTTTTTCAAGCTCTGTGAAGCAGAGGTTGCAACGCTCTAGCCTGAACCTCATAAACAAACAAAAGATGAATGAGTATATATGCAACACACACACACACGCACACGAAAAGCCCTGAGGAGTTAACACCTGTTCTTTGCCTCGATATCAACACCAACAGGTTGTGTAGCTGATACAATTGAATAGATTACTGAACCAAATATTCTGACTAGTTTCAATAGCATTTCCAAGGATATTCCTAGATGTCTACAGATATATAAATATCAAAATTGTCAACACGACTAAATCTATATGATTTTGTTAGGATTTACAGTCTGTAACTGGAAAATTATCAAAAAATTTTCCTATAGGATTGAATCAAAAAGGATATTATCTAAATTACCTAATCTATAAACGCCATCTATTTGAGCCTCGTAGGCCCATCCTATCACTACCGATGGGTTCACTTGGACCTTTATCATACACTACTTATACTCCTAATAAAACATCAAAAGAAGAACAAATCAAGCTCAATTTTTCTAAGGACCTTGAGGGTAAGCTCCAAGCGAATCTATCAGCAATGATAGGATGGGATTAAAGAAACCCAAATAGGTAGTTTAAATATTAGATGACTTAAGATTATCCTTTTTATATTATTCATTTCTATTTTAAATTTTCTAAAGTTAAATGAGGACGTGTTGTTGACAACCACTAGGTTATATACTGTATTCCTCATTTGGTTATTATCATCAATGAAAATATCTAAATTGATTTTATCTTTTCTCTTAGTTTAGGTAGAATAATAAGAGTGGTGATAGAATATTTATCTTGCGCCTATCATCCATTTTTTGAGATTTGCTTTACAGTTTAAGCTTTTATGTCCTTATGGATTTGCTTTACAGTTAAAACTTTAATCTCCTATAGTTATTTGACATATATAATTTTATTATACAGTTTCTTATTTATCAAGTAACTATCATGATCTCCATTGACTTAATGCTATACTGTATGAACTAGCATGCTTTCTTTTCTGTTTTATGCACTTTCTGATCATATTCTACATCTCGTATGAACTACGTGCCCTACTAGCAAAGTTGTTTCCAGAATTTGAAGCCATAACTTTCTAGTCAAGTGGTAGCAACCCTATCATTGCACTAAGGCTCATCCTACATTCATTTGCATATTAATATATCAAGTTATTATCATTATCTTCTTACCCAGGAAACAAGGCTTTTTCCACCTGGTAATTTGTCTGTAGCCCTCCGGCCACTAATCAGCTCTAAAAGAACCACTCTAAAGGAGTACACATCTGTCTTATTTGATACTTTTCCATTCTCAACATACTCAGGTATTGCATATCCAGAATTCCATACACTTTTATCTTTGCTGGATTTCTTTGGTCCATGTTTCACTTTTCCAAAGTCAAAATCTCCAATCTTAAGATGCATACAAGTAAAAGTAGAAATTTGTTTGAAGATAACATAATTATGTTGCGCTGAAACTTAAGACAGACAAAGAAAAGCTTTAAATACACCAAGGATCAAGTAAATACCCGTGGTTCGAAGTCATGTGTTAGAAGAATGTTACTTGGTTTTATATTTCCATGAATTATGTTATTCCCATGTAGGTACTTTAAACCTCTTGCAGTACCCATTGCCACTTTCAGCCTTTGCTTCCAAGTCAATGGTTGGCAACTTCCCCCTGCATTATGTTTAAAATTTCCTTTACATCTTCATGTCAATAGAAAATTCAATTCTCCAATGAAATTTCATGCATAAAATTCTTAAACTAAATTTATAGATAAGTAAAAGGTCATGTATTAGTCCTTACTTGTTAGGTACTGTTCAAGTGAACCGTTGCATACTTGCTCATACACAATCATCAGTCGGCTTTTATTTGTGCATAAACCCAACAACATGACCACATTTTTATGTCTAGCACTGATGAACAACTGCACTTCTGATTTTAATATCATCTCTTGGTGGGATGTAGTAACTTGATATTTCTTAACAACTATTTTTACCTGTCTCTCTAGCAAGCCCTCAAAAGTAGGTTCATCTTCTCTTTCTGATAACGAGTTCTCAATTGAAAATCCTTCTGTAGCTTCTAGGAGTTCCTCATAATTAAAGTCTTTTTTCCATGCATTGTTCGGACACCTACTTTTGCATATAGAGCATGCAGAGGACTTTGAATTCTCCAAAATGATTTCACCTTGACGCCCATCCAGTAAATCGTCATGGCATCTTCGTTGTGTTTGTGTTTTATCCTGGACCAGCTGATCTACTTTTGTTTGATCTATCATTCCACTAATAGGTTTTGGTATTAAGCCTATTTTCATTTCAATAAAGTTTATCTCCTCTTCTTGATCCTGGCTCAACTGATCACCTTTTGTGGGACTTATCATGTGGTTGACACTAATTTTTTGTGTTGTGATGCCTTCCCAATGGAAGGTGCTTGGCATCTGTTCTTCAAACTCACTCAGCTGATTAAATATTGTCTGATCCATTATGCAGTCATTGATTATCAACTTTCCTGAGCTCTTCTCCTCCCCTTGGGGCCTTCTATGCATCTGTTCTTCAATCTAGCCAAGTTTATCGGAGTAAAAGTGATTATTTTCAATTATTAGTCTTAACTTCTTTCCCTTCCCATGGAATCTGCTCTTGATTTTCTCCTCTTCCTGACTTTGCTCATCAGATTTTGTTGTTGTTGGACCTACATTTGATTATTGTTAAACCCTCCTGTCACCTCTAGGAAATGAAATAAAGAAACAAAGTAGGATCTTAATCTATGAAGTAAATATCATCTTCGCAAGTTATCTATGGGGTATTAGTTTGAATATAGAATATACAAACTAAACATTTGTTAATATACTTGTGATTAACTTAGTCAAAATATGATAAGGTGGACGTTATGTACGAGAACTGGAAGGAGGTCCCTACTGCTCAGAAGGACTTAATTTGGGAGGATATTCATGTATTTTTCTTTTCTTATTTGATGTTGTTTAATTAATAGCCAAAAATTACATTATTGTAACAAAAAATAAGGTTATTTGTTATTGTCAGGCAGAATTTGAATTCCCAGAGGCTTCTGATAGTAGGACGAAAAAGAAGTTGCTTCAAACTATTGGTGAGAGATGAAGTCAGTTTAAATCAGACCTCACGAGGAAATGGGCCCTTGTAGCCGATCAGGACAGTGTGGACGACACTGTCTGTGAGAAATACGGCATAAGCAAGGAAAAATGGGCCCAATTTTTTCAGACTCGCAGAGACCCTTCTTGGGAAGTATGTTCCTTGTCATTTAAGTTGTTTTTCGAAAAACATTAACTTGTTATACTTCATTCTAGCAATTTGAAAGATTATTGTTTTATTTTTGCAGGATGTGCGCAAAAAGGCATAGGCCATCCAGAAACAGAACACTGCCCCCCACGTTTTGTCTCGTGGGGGTTATGAATATTTGCAGCAGAAGCTTCTGGCTGAGAAGAAGAAGAAGCTGGAGGAAGCTACACAGCCAGGAAGTGTTGATGGCATCATCGACCCTGCATCCATGGTCAGATGCCACGTGAAGTGGAAGATGGCCCGCACGAAGAAAACAGGGGAGATGACGACTGAGGCCGCAAAGGAAATCACTGAGAAGATTGTAAGTCATTTTCAACTAACCATTAGAATTATATTTCAATATTTTGTGAATGCTATGTACAACTGTGTGTTTTCTATACAGGATTCCTTTGAGGAGCAAGCGACACAGGGATCCTTCGTCCCCCATGGACGTCAGGATGTTCTCACCGCTGCTAATGGACGTCCAGAGCACCCTGGATGTGTCCGTGCTGTTGGAGCCGGTGTCACTATCAAGCAATACTTTGGATCGGCTCCACGAACGTCCCGCTGCTCTTCCTCCATGCCTCCTGAAGAATTGCAGCAGCTGACCCAACAAATCAGGGACTAGCTATATCACACAAAAAGTGACGCGACAACTCATGGCATCGTTCAGCCAGATGCAGTCCCAGATTCAGTCCTAGATGCAATCTCAGGGACTTGAACTGCCTCCCGAGCCTCTGGTTGGTCCCTCAGGTCCTCGAGTAAGCATAAATGGGAGTTGTGTTGATCCCTCAGGAAACGATCCTGAGACGGGTGACTCAGAAAGGTGTGGCACTGTGTTCGGGGTCTTTAATCCAGACTTCCCGCTCTACATAAAGCATGAAAACCTCTCCGAAATCACACACGGTGGTCAATGTCTCTGCATATCAGTGTTACAGTTGTGGATTCTGTAAGTTATTTTAGATTACTTTAAATTACCTAAGTTATTGCTTTCAATTCTTAAATATTTAACTTTGACATAACATAATCAGGCATATGGCTGAAACAAGTATGCGAGTGGAGAATTCTGATATCTATGGATTCCTCGAGCCACAGTCCATTAAGAGGTCTGGGCAATCGCAGTTTGAGACTGAAAGTTACATAAAGAGTTGGATGCAGAGTTCAAAACGCAATGTCTATCTTGGAGCCTACATGAATGGGTAAGTCACACAAAATAACTGAATTCAATTAATGTTTACTAATATACTAAGCCATATTCATCCCCATTGCAGCGGACACTGGCAGATGGTGGTCATTGTGCCCAACGAACACCTAGTTGTCTGGTTTTGTTCATTGCATAACAGGCCAGACAATTTCCTTAAGGGGATAACTAACAGGTCAGTATTCTTTTCAATGCATTTGCATTCAAATACCTCAATAACACCACTTTTTAATTGTTACTCACATGAAATAGTGCTTTAAAAGGTCTTGATGATGCTCCACAACCTAAATCAAAGCCTCCTGCTAGGTGGATTGTCGTCAAGGTACGTCATTTACATAAAACTTCCATTTATATATATTTCTTATGTGTCTGTACACTAATTGTTTAATTAATATCCAAATTTCATTATGTATTTAGTGTAATAGACAAAAAGGAAGTACTGAGTGCGGCTACTATGTCATGCACTAGATGTCCACCATCATTTTAGGAAGTTTTAGGAATAACTGGGAAGTGGTACGTTTATTTCAAACAAATTCGATTTTTTTATAATTTGTATTACATTATTAACTTATTATAATTTATTTCATCATGCAGTATTTTAACGAACCTAGACCATTGGAGCTAGAGAGATTAAAGGCGTTGCGGATCAAGTGGGCACAATATTATCTCCGAGTTAGAGATCAGACCTAGGATTTAGGGACATTAAGTTTAGCTTAGTTTACTTTGCTTTAACATTTTTTACATTTCCTATGTAATTTGAACATTGAATTCATTTGTCGATTGTTGTTTATGATAAATCAATTATTCAATGTTTATTATGATTAAAACTGCTTCAAAGCATAATAAAATGTTTATTTGCTGTGAATTGGGTCTGAAATTGCATTTTATAGGTACAATTTTGGATTTATTGTAAAAATAGAAAGTTTATATAAAAAAAACTTGAATATAACATCGGTTATTAACAAAAACCTATGTTAATATAGTAAACAACATCGGTTATTTACAAAAACCGATGTCAACATGAATCTTAACATCGGTTATACTAGAAAACCGATGTTAACGTTTGTATATAACATTGGTTATTTGTACATAACCGATGTTGTTTGTATATTAATATCGGTTATTTATAAATAACCGATGTTATATACAAAGAACTACAGCAAAATAAGTGTATGCATCATGAACGTTGACATTGGTTTTACTAGAAAACCGATGAACCGATGTGAATATATAACATTAACATCGGTTTTACTAGAAAATCGATGTCAACTTTCATCATGCATACACTTTTTTTGCTGTAGTTCTTTGTGTATAGCATCGGGTATTTAGAAAACCGATGTTATCGTATTTTACGTTAACATCGGTTTTTCAAAACTGATGTTAACAATAATACATTCAACATCGGTTTTAGAACCGATGTAGAATGCCGTAAATAATCGATGTTGAAAGTGTATTTTCTAATAGTGATTGTGACAATTCGAATGACCCCTTCTTATAATGAGAATGTATATAACCCCATTTCGGTCGGGTCCGGTATGGAATGAACTTATAATCATGGAATTGACTCGATCATCAAATTTTCGATTATAAGTTCATAACCCTAGCCCATTCCCATTTTGGGCGGAGCAGATCTACTAATTCTTTGATTCTAGTTAGTAAGGTAAGAGTTGAACTAAGAAATAGATTCTAGAAGCTAAAAAAGGGTATCCTGAGCAATTTCAATAATAGGGTTCATTGATATTCCTGGTATAGTAGATGCTATCACACATACGATCATACTTAATTCGATGGAATTGTTTGATCTTAAAGGGGGCCTTCGATAATTTTGCATTGGTCGTGAGGTCAAATTTTACCCATAATTGTATTTGTCTGTCATTATAGATTTTACCTAAAAATATTTTTGAGTGTAGGTAAAGTCATGAACTTCTACCTAGAGTCTCCAAGTGTGATGTAAGCTCCATTGGAACTAGTAGGCCTAAGATCTTCTTCATCAATGGATTCCTTTACTTCTTGGAAGATGAATGACAACAGAATGAAGAAGGAAGAAAGAGAGGAGAAGCCACTTCAAGGAGAAGATGAGTCTAGAAGAAGCTCACCACCATAGGAGGCCATGGATAAAAGCTTGGAGGAAGAAGGAGATGAATGAAGGGAGAGGGAGAGAAGAACACGAAATTTTGTGCTCTAAGAGAGCTCTGAAATTTGAAGTTTAATTTTCAAATGATCAAAGTTTAAAAAATGCACACACATGACCTTTATTTATAGCCTAAGTGTCACACAAAATTGGAGGGAAATTTGAATTTATATTCAAATTTCACTTGAATTTGTGGAGCCAAAATTTCACTAATTATGATTAATGAATTTTTGCTATGGTTCAGCCCACTAATCCAAGATCAAGTCCAAGATTAAGTGTGCTTAGGTGTCATCAGACATGTAAAGCAAGAAGGACATGCACAAAGTGTGACTATATGATGTGGCAATGGAGTGTAGCAAGCAAATGCTCACCTCCCTTTCTAAAATTTAATTGGATTGGGCTTCTCCCAATTCTATTAAATTTATTTCTCAACACACACATCAAATATTCACTTAATGCATGTGAAATTACAAAAGTACCCCTAATACAAAAACTAGTCTAGGTGTCCTAAAATACAAGGGTTGAAAAATCCTACATTTCTAGGGTACCCTACCTACATTATGGATCCCTAAGTACAAGACCCAAAAATAATGAAATTCTAATCTAATATGTACAAAGATAAGTGGGCTCATATTTAGCCCAAGGGCCAAAAATCTACCCTAAGGCTCATGAGAACCTTAGGGCCTTCTCTTGCATCTCTGGCCCAATCTTCTTGGAGTCTTCTATCCAATGCCCTTGGGGGGGGGTAGGATTGCATCATTCCCTCCCCCTTGAAAAGGATTTTACCTCAAATCCATAGGTTCTTGAAACTCAGGGATTCTTTCCTTAACACCTGTAAAAAGAATATAAACATATGTATTAGTGATGTTGGGTATGTTAGAGTAGGGTAAGGACTGAAAATCGCTTTCCTGACCATCTTCCCATGAGAGGACATAGTTCCTCACCAACTCAATGAGTGGTGCTACAAGTATAGAAAAATATGGGACAAACCTTTTGTAAAAGTTTGTTAAGTCAATGAAGCCCCAAATTTCCCTTATACATGGTGGACTAGGCCACTTAGGAATGACCTTTATTCTCTTAGGATTCATAGGAAGCCCTTGATCACTATTTAAAAAGTTAAGGAAAGTAATAGAATAAAACATACATTTTTCTTTATTTTCATGTTGATTATTCCTACAAAAAATTATGACAAACCTAAGGTTTCCCATATAAGCACCTAAGTTTGTATTGAAACAAAAAATAAGAACAAACCTGCCTAATGAGTTCCTATGTACACAAATCATGAAGATGTTGGGTGCATCAGTGATTTTATAAAAGACGGTTGCACCACTCAACACATTCATCATACCACCTATCATAGGGATTTGGTGCCTCATAATACTTATTTTGGGCACCAATAAAACACAAGGATTGAAGCTTTTACGAACCAAACCCTCATCCAACAACTCCTTTACTTGAGGAATAACCTCAAGCTCAAGAGGTGTGGCGGTGCTAAGGGATGTTTCCCTTGATAGGAGAAGGTAGAAAGATTGTTCAAGCACCGTCCGCAGATTCCACTTGTAAGACTAACTCAACTAGGACCGCATTAAGACACACATACTCAACTAAATTATCGCACCCCGATTCCTCATGAATGCACGACAACTCAGCCCTGCACTATCAAGGACTTTAGAGTCAGACCAGTTTCCACTATTGAATGACCTTAACAAAGCATGCATCTACGTGATGAAGGTAAAGGCATACTGGAATGAAAAACAGATAGCACAGAGAACACATAAAACATCATTAAATAGATAGAAATATATTTACATTAGGTACCTACAGGGAAGATCCAACAGAGGATTTAGCTTTCCATACCAGGAAGCCTTCTTAACAACAAAGAGAAGAACAAGATGAAAGATTGCAAAAATACATGTGGTGAGGATGTCTCCTTCACCTCTAGGATCTCACAATCACTCACAAACTCATCTCAAGCACTCAATCCGGCTTCTACTTCAAGCTCTGGTCTCTGCAGATCTTCACACCGTGAAATCTCTCAAAACTCTCTAGAACATGGAACTTTCTCTCTCTAGAAACCCTAGACATGAAAAGCTCTGAATCCCAGTCCAAACTCTCTTTATAAAATCTGATTTCAGGCTTAAATAGGTGGCCTTGTTCGTGCTCGTGCGCTTAGCGCACTTATGGACCGCTTAGCGCACGTTAGTGATTTTTGGCTTAGTGCACCTTTCTCGCTGTCGCAACATGCCCTTCGCGGGCGAGTGAGGGCAAGGCTCATGGGTGCGCTTTCCAAAGGAGGAAAGATGCGCGGAGTCGCCACCAATGTTTATTTGTGGAAAACGTCAGAAAAACCGAAGGAAACCGGTCAAAATGAAAATTCTAAGTTCGGGAGTTGTATTTACGCTTGAGGAAGGTATTAGCACCTCTCACGTTTGTCTCAAAGGACAATAGCCTATTTTTTAGATTTGTGGAAATTGTGTTACCTTAACTTTTATTTCTTTTTATTTTTTGAGGTCGACAAAAGCGGGGCTTTTGCTCCTACGCACCCTCCTTTGGAGAGGAAATCAGACCTACGTAGTTCTTTCTTAGGCGTGAATCAAGCGATTCTTTTTACTTGAAAGGTGATCATTTTAAGGCGTTGGACCTTAAAAATGATCCATTTTACTTGGTAAGAAACTGAAATGATAAATTTTCAAAAACCCTATTTTTGTGGACGAGCTTGACTAGGCGAGTTGATTTTAGCCTTAGTTTCACTTTAGTTATTAGTCAATTCAATTAAGAATGAGAAATCCCAAAGAGAAAACGTCCGATTGATTTTTTGCTTTATTTTACTAAAAGGCATTTTTTGATTATTATATTATTATTTTACCTCTTTTTTGATTTCCAACGTGGTTACGGTACGACCGAACAGTCGGAATTCATTTTAACCGAAATTAACGGATGATACAATTCAAACGATCGGTGGAAATTTATTTTATTTTTAGATTAGGCAAGAAATGACTTAAATAAATGGCTTAAGCACGTCAAAAGGGGGTATAAAAAGCGAATGAAAACGAGAATAAAAATACATGAAACAAAACGTGGACCACCACGGGTACATAGAATGAATTGAAAAGCTCGGTTTGAAGCACTTACCCGTTGAAGACTGAAGAAAACGAAGAACGAACGATGAATATTTGAAGAACGATCGAGAATCTTCGCGTAATTACTCACGGAAACGTTACGGAAGCGCCTCGGCTTGGATTTTCTTCACAGAAACAATTTTCCTCAGCAAATTTAAGAGAATACGAAATGCCAAGAAGGCTGAACCCTTTTCTTCTTCACTCCTCCCCCTATTTATAGTAAAATAGGGGAGGAGCTTGCCACCCAGCTCGCCCAGGCGAGCAAGGTTGCTTCCTCCAGAAGCAACAGCCTTCTGGAGGAAGGATCTGGAAGGCCCAAGTGGGCCAGATTGCTATTTGTACCCCCCTTTTCACTAAATGCACCCCTTCTATTTTTTTTGGTAATTCTTTTTCCGTAACGCTACGAAACTTTACGAATTTCGTAACGATACTTATTTTCCTTCCGCAAGGTTACGAATCCTTACGGATTATGTATTTACTCTTTTTTAGTTTTCGAAGAAGTTACGGAAACCCACAGATTGCGCAAAAATACCTCCTTTCGATTTCCGTCACATTACGGAATTTCACGGATTGCGCTAGCCTGCTTCCTTTTGATTTCTGACACGTCTCGGGACTTTATTTATTGTGCAACAAAGGACGCCAAGTATCTCAAAGCGGCTAACCAAAGGTTGCATGTCAACAAGTAATAATCCCCGGACCAAATTAGGGTATGACAGTTGCCCCTCTTTACTTACCTTTTATCGGAGATAAGAGGAAAGCAAAGATAAGACACTGATTTCGTTCGTCTTGCCCTTTCCGTGATTAGTCCATGACAACTCTCGTCTCTACTCCTTCTTTTTCTTTTCTGCACAACACAATACAAACAACAACAAGAACAACAAATATAATATACATATACACTTTTGGGAAAAAATAAACAATCGGGAACATAACAAAGATCACATTCCCAGTCAAGAGGATCCGCCCTTGACGATGAAAAACTCTGGAGAATGGAGGATTGCTCTCAGCAATCACTACACATGGCTCCAAACTCGTGGGTGGAGGACGCATGAACGAAAACGCAATTCATGGGGGTCCGAAAAAAGGGTTGAGAATGGAGAATTGCACTAAGCAATCACTACGCATGGCTCCAAACTTGAAGGTGGAGGACACATGAACGAAAACGCAATTCATGGGGCTCCGAAAAAGATTGAGAATGGAGAATTGCACTAAGCAATCACTACGCATGGCTCCAAACTCGAAGGTGGAGGACACATGAACGAAAACGCAATTCATGGGACTCCGAAAAAGATTGGTCGGCAGGACCGAACGATCCACCGGGTCTTTCCACCTACAAAAGAAAACATGTTTTTTGCAAAGAAAAATAAATCATTCGCGAGAGCACCATATCTTAGAGAAACAATATACTTGTGCTAAGGGTAATCTTCCTTGTAATCGAGAATGAAGGGTAGGATGTCAACTTTTAGCTTTTACATGAACATGCAGGGGAAACATCGGGGTAAGCTGAAAATAAATCACTCATAGTGTATAAAACTCACAAGGCAAGTGTTTTATCCCATTCCCAAACCATAACTGCACCATGACTCTATTTTGCACACGACTTCCTATCGAATCAAAGATCAAACGTACGATCACGGACCAATAGGATTTTCTCGAGGGTGGTGTTTTTGGAGAGGAAGCTGGGTGTTTCGGTCTTTTCCTCTTTGTTCATGTGGGGTGGGATATTGCCAGTCGAGAATGATTTTGAGTGGCAATCTGGCTTGAAGAATTTCTGTCCTCTTTCTTTCATTAATCGAGAGTTGCTTCTTTTCCCTTTTCACTTCCCTTTGACCTTCGACCGGGAATCTTTCCTCTTCTTTTTTGTTCTTTTCTTTATTTTCATCTTTTTTCTTTTTCTTTCTTTCCATTTCTTCCTTTTCTTTCTTTTCACTTCTCCTTCCCCATCCCTTTCTTTGGGAAATCGGGTTTTAGCATTCTATTCGCTCTCCCTTGAGGAGATTCCGCTGTCCTTTGCTTCGGGGGAAAGAATGAGGATTCCCTTTTTTATAGGCCAAGGTTCAAAAAGGTCTAAGGTTGTCTTTCAATGGGGTCTTTTATCGTGTGAACCCAATCTTGATATCTGGGGCGAAAAAAATTTGGGTGTCAAGGTGTCGATTTCGGGCCGAGCTTCCATATTGTTCCATAAGGCATGCGTGACAATGATGATTTGAAAACAACGTGCAAAATTAGTCATGGCTACAGCCAGGTGGGCACTCAAGCATCCTGTTTATGGCATTGTGATACTACGGTTGGGAATTTACACAGACAGACCCAACGTTTCCAAGTTATGTTCTTTCATCAGTTCAATGAATTCATCCATCCTTATCTCGGTTCATTCCGGAAAATAAACTCTTAGCATCAGTCCCTTGTTTCCAGAAGATACGTTTGCTCTTTACGAATGATTTATACTTCTTAACTATAACATGTCGACCTTTGCAGTCTTTCTTTCTTTTTCCTTTTTGTTTCATTTTTATATATTCACAAAATTATACACCTATGGTCCTTTATGAGAAAACCTTTCTTTGTACATCTATATGGCAAACTTTTTCTGTACACGCATTGGAACTCTCTCTCTTTACGTCACACGGTCAAACCCTATTTACATTCAAAGATCTTTTTCGTTTTTCACCAACACACACCTATGGTTTATTCAAAAGTTTCTTTATATACACTCGTTGTTCACACACACAAGAATTTCTCTACATGTATTTTTTATACACAAAAAAAACCTTTTATACACACCTTCTTTTTACACATATGTATAAATAAAAACCTTTTTCTTTTCTTTATGAACATGACTTTTATTCACAACACTTCTTTCTTTTTATTAGGATTTTTGGTTCATTTTACTTTTAGGACAACGTTCCTAAATGAAAAATTCTACACGATTCCGGAATTTCAACAGACACTATTGACAACAACGAAATATGTACTAACATAACAATTCAAACGACATGTATGCACAAAACAAAAGTCAATCAAAACGAAACAAACGTTAGTCCCTTAGTCAAACAAAAACAAGGTGATATATACCAAGAAAAATGGAAACAAAAAGAAATATGGACCAAGGGATCTCCTAATCATGTGGCCCCGCTTCCTCCTAAGAAATCAAGTAAATCGGCCATCTCCTCGTCCTCGCGGGCCTCATTTGCCTCGTCGGCAGCCTCTGCTGGTGCCTCTGCAGGTGCCTCTCCTGCCCGGGCCTTAGGCCAATCTCCAGGCCATGCAACCTCTGCCCTGAACTGGTCCAGAGTAGGGCACGGAAAAGAAGTAAAGCCCTGGCTCTGCAGGCTGAGGCTCATTTGATAAAGACAATCATGGGTCTGTACATGTGTCCGGTGGTTGGCCGCCTGCTGGCGAACCAAATGCCGCAAATACTGCTCCGTATCGAACGATCCGGCTGGACCGGCCTGATGAGGTGGCGGCGTGTCTGCGGCCTGCGGAGCATCCCCGTGGGCCTGTCTCTGCGTGCAATACTTCTCAATAAAAGCTCGGGTGATGGGCGGCCGAATCACCTTGCTAGGTGCGACAGGGACTCCGAACGACTGGCAGAGTCCTGTGATCAAGGCGGGAAATCCCAGGGCCCTGTTGGACTTATCCGGGTCCAGAGGGTGCCTGGTAGGCGCCATACCTGCAAATATATAGATGGCATCAGCGATTAACTGAGCCACGTGAATGCTCATCCGCGTCAGGATGGCGTACACCAGTTGACACTTCGGCAGGGGGAGGTCAGAATTATGGTCGCTGGGCTGGATGTTGCTGAGCAGCAAAGTCATCCAGATCTGAGTCAGGGTGGTCATGTTGGTGCGCATGATCCGCACCCATCTCCCGGCAGCAGTCCGGGCAAAATCCTGCCCCGGTATACATAGCAACTGGGCGATGGCCTCCTCATCGAACCCATCGGACTGGTTCCTCCTCTGGCCATACTCGCACTCCTGACCCTCTTCCAGCACTAAAGGATATCCCAGGAGCTGGCCGATAGCATCTGCATCAAACGGGATCCACTGACCCCTCACCCAAGACCTCATATCTCGCACGCCCTCCTCTGTAGGCCAAGCATTGGCATAAAATTCGAGGACTATGTCTGGATCGAACTTGGCCATGGGGGTAACCAGTGATGCCCACCGCCGGCGAACTATCTCCTCCTGGAAATCGGTATACTCATCGTCTCTGAGCTGGACGCGTCCCTCCCGGAGAAATGACCATCCCTTGATGGCCTCAAAGCGCTGCTGGTGTTCAATGCTTCTAAAGCGGTGAGTGTCATACTCGGGAGCGGAACTAGTTCCTTCGGCCGCTTTATCCTTCGTGGATCTCTTTGAGGCAAGTTTCCTCGGGGCCATTTCCTGCGAGAACAAACATTTGGAAGTTAGTTTTACAAGATAATGCTTATCTTAACGCAAAAATGTCGTGCTAACCCCCCTGATTTAGACCAAACTCATGTAACCTATTTATGAACACGCGCATGTGTAGAAAATATCCTATTACTCATGTCAACATACAAGAGCATCAAACATATTCTAATTGCCATACACCTATATACATTATGAAAAAAAGAAAACACACTTTCATGCTCAAAGTGTTGCGTCAAACTTTACACCTAATTTATATCCTAAACATTTTCTATCACAAACTACTTACATACATTTGAAGTACACAATACAAATTTTTACTGTTTCACTCATATTTATTTATATGCATATTGGAAAGCTAATTGCATCCTGCACATATTTGCATTCAAAAAGGCATTCCACACTATCATACATTCATTTAGGAAGACAATCATTCACACTTTGCTAGGAATTTCATGCTCCTTATATTTACCTATGTATACACACTATTGCAAGGTGTTTTCCACGCTACCTCTATGTAAAGTATCAAACATGGGGCAGCCCAAATTCGAGCAAAAACTCTCACAAGCAAATCCTAATTTTCATGTTTTTTTCTAATTCTAAAACCAAATTTTGGATTCCTAGCCATAAGCATGTTTCCTTGCATTGAAGCTACAAGTTTGGGTTCCTAAGCTTGGAATTGCATTTGGGCACCTATTTGGAATCTCCTATGATGTACCTACATATAAGAAACAGTCCCACTCTCCCAATTTTACAAAATCATATTCATACATCATTGGGGCATTTCACCGAGCACTTGGTGAGCGCATGTTTGGACATAAATTGCAAGAGGATGGGGACAATGTGGCATGCCCCATTGCTTCAGAATACAGCATAGGCCTAAGGCCTTCTCATTCAAATCCTCAACTCAAGAAAACAAGCATAAAAACAAACCAAAACTGCCCCACAAATATAAGCACATTCTCACAATTTGGAGCACCAAAAGATGAAGAAAATATACCAATGGGAAGCTAAAAACATCAAGGATTGAATACTTACTTGTTGGAGTGAATAATAACACCAAAAATGAAAGCAAAAGGCAACCGAAAGTGGCTTGAGGGAGCAAGAACCGCAAGCCTTCGTGTTCTTTCTTTTGAATGAGGGGGGGGGGGGAAGTTTTTGGATGCCAAAACATTCCCCTCCCTCATTTTTATAATTTGGGTGCAGGGGTTGCTCGCCCAGGCGAGCTCAGCTCGCCCAGGCGAGCTAACCTGCCATTTTTTTTTAGGGGAACATTGACCATGTCTCCTCCTCCCTTACGGGTTAGCGTTTGCCTACTTGAACCTACTTAAATTAGAATTAGGTGTCGATTACTTATTTAAAACAAACAATAGTAAAAGAAACTGCGAATGCAAAGGATATTGGGCTGCCTTGCAACAATGTTCTCTGCTTGTTTAGCGCCGGGAAGGGGCAACGATCGGTCGGTCGTGACCCTATCCCCACTTGCATTCGTCCCTATGTTCCTGCAAGTAGGAAACAAAATCTGTGGCCAATCGTGTCCGGTCATCGTCTTACCTTGGTTGATTTCCGTAGTCAACTTGTCTTGACTTCTAACCATGACCTAAGAAGGCCCTGCCCTTGTTACCACAAAATATGCATGTGTATGTGCATGTATGAATGTTCCTAATGCGATGACTTTCTTTTAGTGAGGGCTGGTTAGATTCAATTTTAAATAAGCGTTTGGGGCACCCCCATACACCGAGCGAAGAGGGCTCAAGTTATAACAAATCTAAAACACAAGGTTTGAAAACAAAGGGAGGACTGAAACCTCGCCCATCTTTAAAGAAACGAGACAAATACAGTGAATGGGAATCCCTAGAGGAAACCAAAAAGAACGAGAACAACTCAGAAATAAAAAACATGCAACGGTCCTCTCGATTGCCCCAGACTTCAAGCGTAATATTGTTTAACTACATCGGAGTTCACGGGCGAGGGCAGCTCCTCGTCATCCATGTTGGTGAGTATCAGAGCACCCCCAGAAAAAGCTCTTTTCACCATGAAAGGTCCTTCATAATTCGGGGCCCACTTGCCTCGACTATCCTTAACAGCGTGGGACATCTTTTTCAGCACGAGGTCCCCCTCGTTGAACTTGCGCGGATGTACCTTCTTGTCGAATGTGTTCTTTACTCTTCGTTGATACAGACGCCCATGGCTCATGGCTGTCAAACGCTTACCTTCAATGAGGTTGAGTTGGTCGTAGCGTGCTTGAGCCCATTCCGACTCTTCTAGGTTGGATTCTGCTATTATCCTCTGAGAAGGAACTTCCACCTCAAACGGAAGTACTGCTTCCATCCCATAAACTAAGGAATACGGTGTTGCCCCAGTAGAAGTTCGTACCGAGGTTCTATATCCGTGCAGGGCGAAAGGCAACATCTCATGCCAATCTTTGTATGACACTGTCATCTTTTGAATAATCTTCTTTATATTCTTATTCGCAGCCTCTACAGCTCCATTCATCTTTGGCCGATAAGGGGTAGAGTTATGATGCTGGATCTTGAAGTCTTCGCACATCTCCTCCATCATCTTATTGTTCAGATTGGTACCATTGTCAGTAATGATCTTCCTGGGGAGTCCGTATCGACAAATCAGCTCCTTCTTTATGAATCTAACTACCACATTCCTTGTGACATTAGTATAAGAAGCTGCTTCGACCCATTTGGTGAAGTAATCTATCGCCACAAGAATGAAGCGGTGACCATTCGACGCTTTGGGTTCGATGGCCCCAATGACATCTATCCCCCACATTGAAAAAGGCCAAAGGGCGGACATAACATTTAGAGGATGTGGCGGAACATTGACATTGTCCGCGTATGCCTGACACTTATGACACTTCCTTACATGGGCACAACAATCACTCTCCATGGTGAGCCAGCAATAACCGGCCCTAAGGATTTTTTTGGCCATAGCATGCCCATTGGCATGTGTCCCAAAGGAACCCTCGTGAATCTCCTCAATCATGAAGTTCACCTCTTTGGCATCTACGCATCGTAGGAGGGTCATGTCGTGGTTTTGTTTGTACAGGATGGTACCACTTACAAAGAAACCAGTAGCTAATCTCCTCAACGTCCTTTTGTCATTGTTAGAAATCCCTGGTGGGTATTCTTTGTTCTCGACATACTGCTTGATGTCGAAATACCACAGTTTCCCATCTCGCTCTTCCTCTATTGCATAACAATATGCCGGCCTGCCTTGAGATTTGAATTTGATGTATGGTAGATCCCCGTGTGGGGCAAGTTGAAACATGGATGCTAGAGTGGCTAATGCATCAGCCATTTGATTCTCTTCCCGAGGTATGTGGTGGAAGGAAATGTCGTCAAAGTGCTTGGCTAACCTCAAGATGTGAGTTTTATAGGGCATCAACTTCGGATCCCTAGTTTCCCATTCTCCTTTCAACTGGCGTATCACCAAAGCTGAGTCTCCATACACCTTGAGTAGTTTTACATCAAAATCAATGGCCGCCTGAACCCCGAGGGTGCATGCTTCGTACTTGGCCATATTGTTGGTACAATCAAAACCTAGCCTAGCCATGAAAGGAATACACTGATCATCCGGGGATATAAGGACTGCCCCTACTCCGTGGCCCAAAGCATTAGATGCCCCATCGAAGTAAACAATCCATTTGTCTATGTCTTCGTGCGTCCGCTTCTCTTCAAACAGGGCCATGATATCTTCATCTGGGAACTCGGGGTGCATCGGCCGATAATCCTGGAGGGGTTGCTGGGCCAAATAATCTGCTAAGGCACTTCCCTTTACCGATTTTTGGGTGACGTAAATGATATCGAATTCAGATAATAGTACCTGCCTCCTAGCGATTCGTCCCGTGAGGGCCGGTTTTTCAAAGATGTATTTCACGGGATCCATTTTGGAAATAAGCCACGTGGTATGACTGAGCATATACTGCCTAAGCCGATGTGATGCCCATACCAGAGCACAACACGTCCTTTCCAGCATTGAGTAATTCATCTCACATGCGGTAAACTTCTTGCTCAGATAGTAGATGGCTTGCTCCTTTTTCCCAGAATCATCATGCTGACCCAACACGCACCCCATACACTCGTCCAACACGGTCATGTACAGGAAAAGAGGTCTTCCTGTTACAGGTGGCATGAGCACCGGGGGATTCGCAAGACTCTGTTTGATCTTCTCGAAGGCCTCTTGGCAGTCACTGTTCCATAGGATTGCTTGGTTCTTACGTAACAGCTTAAAAATGGGCTCACAGGTAGGGGTGAGCTGCGAGATAAATCTCGCGATATAATTCAACCTGCCTAAAAACCCCCGAACCTGCTTCTCCGTGCGTGGTTCTGGCATTTCAAGGATGGCCTTTACTTTCTCGGGATCTATCTCTATCCCTTTCTGACTTACGATAAATCCTAGTAGCTTCCCCGACTTCACCCCAAAGGTGCATTTGGTTGGGTTTAGTTTTAATTGGTATTTCCGCAACCTTCCAAACAGCTTACGCAGATTGACAAGGTGTTCATCCTCAGTCCGAGACTTGGCAATCATGTCATCTACGTAGACCTCTATTTCCTTATGCATCATATCATGGAACAATGCCACCATGGCACGCTGATAGGTTGCCCCAGCATTTTTCAACCCGAAGGCCATCACTTTATAGCAGAATGTCCCCCATAGGGTGACGAAAGTGGTCTTCTCTACATCCTCGGGTGCCATCTTTATTTGATTATACCCCGAGAAACCATCCATAAAAGAGAAAAGGGCGAATTTGGCTGTATTATCTACCAATATATCAATGTGTGGCAGGGGAAAATTGTCTTTAGGACTGGCTCGGTTCAAGTCCCGGTAGTCTACACACATTCGAACCTTGTCGTCCTTTTTCGGGACTGGGACAATGTTGGCCACCCACTCTGGGTACCGCGCCACAGCTAAGAAACCTGCATCAAACTGCTTCCTTACTTCTTCTTTAATTTTTAAAGACATCTCAGGTTTCATTCTTCGTAACTTTAGCTTAACCGGGGAAGACCCAGGATTCAAAGGCAACTTATGCTGCACAATGTCGGAATCCAGACCGGGCATGTCTTGATATGACCACGCAAAGACATCTTGATACTCTTCAAGAAGGGTTATCAAGCCTTGACGGATAGGCGCGGTCATACCGGTTCCTACCTTTACTTCTTTCTTTTCCTCCGCGGTCCCCAAGTTTACCAATTCGGTTTCTTCTTGGTGAGGCTTCATTTCACGTTCTTCCTGAGCGACCAACCTCTCCAACTCTGGTGACAGGACGTCCTCTTCCTCTTCCTCGTTTATCGTTTGGCTTATATCTCGATCGAAATCGATTGTCAAACCCTCGTTGTTAGGATCCTCAAAGAATCGACCCTCATATCTATAGCAAACAAGACAAAAGAAACAAAAACATGTAAAATGATATGATAAAAGGTGGGACTGCAAGAACAGATGAAACAAGATCTCTTTGTTTATTTAATAAGGTAGGTTTCACAAAACAAAAGAGAAAGGAAATCTATAGGCTCTAATTACATTGAATCAGCGGTATAGACTTCTGACTGGCTTATTACGCGCCAGTTCCCCACTTGGGAATCGGGGTGGCATGGTTGCACAAAACTTGGTGGGTCTTGAGGGAACTCCTCTTCTACTGCTGCCACCTCCTCCTCGGACACCATTCCAGCGCTGGTGAAACACTGGCTAATACGACCGGGCCATACCCTATCCGCCCGAAATCTTGCCGGCACGTTCCTCCTCCCCGGCATCCCGGGTTCATACCCTAATCCATACTTGTATGGATTTCCCTTGATATCGACCACGTCGGCATTCCCGAGGCAGTCCTTGCCTAGACCCATTCCGGGCTCAAATCCGTTCCTGAGCATAACACGTGCCACCATTATGGCCGCTTTGGAGAGAGAAGGTAGCGACGGACTTGGTTCCACAGAGGCGCAGCTCACCACCTCAAAGGATTGGAAAGCCGTTTCCAATGATTCTTCCGCCGCTTCTACGTACGGTGCGGAGGAGGGGCAGCTCACTAACATATCCTCTTCACCCGACACTATCACTAAAAGTCCACCCACTGCGAACTTCAATTTCTGGTGAAGCGTTGAAGGGACCACTCCCAGGGCATGAATCCACGGTCTTCCCAAGAGGCAGCTATAGGCGGGATTTATATCCATTACTTGAAACACCACGTTGCAAGTGTGGGGGCCTATCTGAATGGGAATGTCGATTTCCCCCATCACTTCCCGCCGAGTACCATCAAAGGCTCGCACCACCATCGAGCTTGGTTTTAAACGTGACGCACTAAAAGGAAGCTTTTCCAAAGTGGTCTTCGGCATTACATTTAAGCACGATCCATTGTCGATAAGTACCTTTGCGACAACGTGGTCCATACATCTCACCGACACATGTAGAGCCTTGTTGTGTCCTCTCCCCTCAACGGGAATCTCTTCTTCCGCAAACGCGATATAATTGTTGGTGGTTATATGATTAACGATGCCTTCGAAACCCTCCACTGAGATATCATATGCTACATGGGCATCGTTAAGGACCTTCATCAATAGCGCACAATGAGGCTCGGAGTTTATGAGTAGTTCAAGCAAAGAGATCCTTGCTGGAGTTTTATTCAGTTGCTCGACTACCTTAAACTCGCTTTGTTGGATGAGGCGGAGGAACTCATGGGCCTTTTCCAAAGTCACTGTTTTTCCTTGAAGTCCCTCTTTCTTTTCGGCCCCTCTTACCATTGGAGGATCTACTTCTTTCGAGGGGGTGGCTATATCTGTGGGCTCTTGGACCATGGGCGCTTTCCCTTTGGAGGGCAATTCCGTCGGGTGAGGGGAAGCGAACACCCGACCACTGCGGGTTACGCCACTGAGGCCGGTGATGTTGGTTACCTTAGCTGATAGGGAGTCAACTTCGGTTGCAACTCTTTCGCTGGACGCGGGAGGGGTATACTTCCACGGAACGGCCTTATTACTTTGATATGCAAATGGTGTTGGCTTGGGTGCCGTTCGGGGGTATATGGGTGTGGAGCCGGTCCCCATCCTAGTAAAACATATCACTAGGGCCTTGGGGGTTAGAGGAACCTTCTTCTCTTCCGACTGCATGCAAATTTGTGGTTCTTCCCTCTCTCCTATGGACACTTCAAGATGCCCGCAATCCATGAGCCGTTGAAGCAATTCTTCCACCACGGGACAGGTTTCCATGTCATGCGACTCCGCGAGGTGAAACAAACATTCATCCCTTTCGTCTCCACCTCGGGAGACCATGCACGCCGCTTGCAGTGATTGATAGATGAAGCGTCTAGAAGTAACTACCTCTCCTAACCTCTTTGCCCGCAATGGCCTGTCCTCTTCGATGGCGTTCATGCTAGCCCCTCCATGACTAGCTAGCGGGTTGGTTTTAACATTTGGGCCTTCCTCCTGAAACGCTAGCCAGCCGGCACTAATCAGGTGCTGCACTCTATACTTGAACGGGATGCAGGAGTCAATATTGTGTCCGGGAGCTCCACTATGGTACACACACTTGGCACCTGGGTCATACCACTTGGGGTAGGGTGGCTGGAAGACCTTCCCAGGTATGGCCACCACCAAATGATTCTCCAATAATGAAGGCCATAACTCGGAGTATGCCATGGGAATAGGGGAGAAGTTATCTTTCGGGGGCGGGTGCTGTGCATATTTATAGCTTGCACCAGAGGCTGTATTATTAATTGGCCGGGGAGCGGCTGGAGCTGTGCGTTGGGCCGGCGCTCTTTCTGCTGCGGGTGGTCCTTTTACTTGAGTCGGGAGAGAATTCCCGGCTCGGATTAAAAAATTTGGGGGATTGGGCTGGTATGAGCTTTGGATATTTTGGGGTGCTTTCATCCACGTCGGGGCGGTGGTGACTGCATGGGCGTCTCCTTCTTTTTTCCTCGCGCCCACTACTGGGGCTCTTCTGTTGTTGTTGGAAGCATATTCGAACTTGCCTTTCCGTAATCCAGATTCAATCCTTTCTCTGGCGAAGACGAGATCCGCAAAGTTAGCTGGCATGTAGCCTATTAGCTTTTCATAGTAGAACATGGGTAACGTATCTACCATAATTGTGATCATCTCCCTTTCCGTCATGGGCGGTACGACTTGGGCTGCGAGATCTCTCCATCTTTGGGCATATTCCTTAATGGACTCATGCTCTCGCTTAGTCATACTCTGAAGCTGGTTCCGATCGGGAGCCATGTCCGTATTGTACTGGTACTGCCTAATGAAGGCAGTTGCCAAGTCCTTCCATGATCGGATCTGGGAAGCTTCCAGATTGGTATACCATGCTACAGCTGCTCCGGCCAAGATGTCTTGAAAGAAATGGACCAACAATTTCTCATCCGCAGAATACGCCCCCATCTTTCGGCAATACATCCGAAGATGCCCCTTCGGACATGTCGCCCCTTTGTACTTATCAAAGTCCGACACTTTGAACTTGGGAGGAATGACGATATTGGGCACGAGACATAAATCCACTAAATCCGAGAATGGGTAATTGCCAAGGCCTTCGACTGCTCTTAACCTCTCTTCAAGCGCCTCTATCTTTCCCTTATCTTCCGCGAAGGGAACAGATTCTTTTACAGGTGTGGGTGAGGCCGGGATATGGCGGACTATGTTCGGTTGGGGTAGTTCATGTGGGGACGGATCTTTGAGGTGGAGCAGGGGGCCGAGATGGGTATCTCCTTCCTTATTGTCTTGCCCGGGATAGTCGTCATAAGGCGGGAGTTGCCCCTCAAAAGTAGGGGCTTGGCTTAAATCTTCCGGAGTGGCACGGGGAGTGAAGTCCGGAGGCAAGCCATAAGGATAAGCTTGCGGACTATACCTTCGACCAAACACGGCCGTGTTTCTGTCTCGGCCCAGATTTAAAGCGGGTTGCAGCACCGGCTCCGCTTCCCTAACCGTACTGGAGGCGGTTGCCATGGCTTTGTCCTCTATGGTTTTCTGGAGTTTTAACATGACCTCCGAGATGGAAGCCATTTGATCTTTTAAGGCCGATAGATCGGCCTTCATCTGTTCCTGCATGCCCTCTTCATTATCCATTTTTCTGGATCGAGTGTTATAGGGGTGCCTTGGTGTTTTCTTAGTTATGATGAATTTCCTAAAGAAATAAACAAAGGTGAGTATGCCACCAAAACATGAATATGCAAATGAATGATCGGTGCACTTGGATCCACCCAAAGGTTTTTAGGTAACGTAATGAGTCCAGAACTTCTCATTTTATAAAAAGAACAAAGCTTTCGTCTAGCCAAGATTATACAAAGGTGTTATAAAAGAACCTAACGATTTCTAATTATATGGGCCATCAAATCTATCATGTGTTGACAGTAATTGATTAGCCCATAAATCTCCTCGGGGGCCGTACACACTTCGGCCATGGCTTTTGCTTTGGCTAAAAGACGCGGGAGGTCTTGACTTCCATTCACGGTCAAGGCGAACCTATCCATCCACATAGTCGCTTCTTGATGCAATGCATCAATCACCCTCCCTCTTGCTTCTTTTTCGGCGTACACTTGTGCAAAATCCTCCACTAGCTTTTGTTCATGGGCCACAGACTGGTTCAACTCTTCCTTGTATTGCCCTATGATAGTTAGCATGCTTTGCTCCGTGGCTTCCAAGTGTTGAGCCAAAATCCTTTTGGACCTCGCGCAAGCAACTAACTCTTCTTTTAAGATCATGCCATGCACCCGTGACCGATCTCTCTCCTCTCTTCGGAGCTTGAGCTCATTGTTGCTACCCCACAATGCTCCTCGGAATTTCTCTCGGCCATATTCCTCCTTGCGGGCCCTTTTGGTTTCTTGTTCAAGGGCTTTTGCAGTGGCCACGTTTTCCTCTTGTAACTCGGCGCACTCCTTCCGGATGTGTGTAGCAGCTGACTTGAACTTCTCCTTGGCGATTCTTGCCTTCCCTAACTCTAATTTTAGAGCTCGGACTTCTTCATCTTCCTCCGGAGCTTCGAAGTCCTCCTCATCGATAACTTTCAACTTGGAGAGCCAATCTAACCCCCGCGTGTGGATTCTTAGCCATCCATGATAACCTCCGATGACGCCATTACGGATGCCCCTAAGCTCCTTGTCTTTCCTCAACGGACTTCTCCACGCCTTGTGGACTTTTTGTATCGCCTTGAGACTTTGTGCGCCTAGATTCCTCACAAGGAAAGGCGAGAGACTTTCTTCGGTTGGCGCTCCCCTCATGGGGTACCCTAGTTGTCTTATGGCGAGTGCGGGATTATAATTAATACACCCCCTAGTCCCTATCAATGGAACATTAGGGTAGTCCCCACACGAGAAAAGAACTCCTTCCTTGCCTTCCTTCCAACGAGGAAACCAATTGATCGTGCTGCCCCCTATCCCAGCCAAATGTTGGTCCCAATCGACTCTTCCTTTTTCGGCGCATGAGCGATAACTTTGAAGCGAACACGGGTGTCTCGCATCTTGTTGGAATAGGTGTGAAATCAACCACACACAGAGAGCGGGTAAACAACAGACAATCCGTGCACGGTTTTTCTCACACCTCCGGTCAAAGGTGTCAAACAAATCTGCCAAGATAGCCACCACTGGACTTTCCTTGCTATGGTGATATGCGAGGAAAGCATCAATGGCGGCTAAGTCTACCAAACCGTCGACGTTCGGGAAGAGGACAACCCCAAAAATCAGCAAAGCTAAAAAATCTGCAAACGGGCCCCACTTCTCTTGGCTCGCCATATCCCTTGCCTTACCTTCCAAGTATTTTCGAGGCAGGCCCACTACTCCGTTCCGAGTTTGCTTTGTGCGATCCAACTCTTTTGCTAAATCACCAACCACAGCTGCAATCTTGCTCAAGGAAGGAAGAAAGCCGGAGAAAAGATACGGTTTTCTCCCCCCAAGAGGACATCCTAATATTTCCTCAAACTCTTCAATAGTTGGTACCATTTGGAAGTCCCCAAACGTGAAACACCTCAACGGCTGGTCATAGTATTGGGCGAGGGATACGACAACTTCCGTAAATACCTCCGCTACGGCCAAATCTAGAATCTTCCCGTACACTTTGCGGAAGGCTTGCCTTTGGAGAGGTCCCATCAGTCGTCCTAATTCCTTGAGGCTAGTGACATCTAGACTTTTAACCTTGACTTGATAAAACCTTTTGCTGTTTTGATTTGTCCCCATCATTTACCTAAAAAAGGGGTGGATCAAGACTCCGACATGAATGATGCGATGCGTATGCATGAAACGGAAAGAAAACAAGAAAAAGGGGTAATTCATACATACGAGACCGCAGAGACCCAATTTTAATGCTACATTTTGGGCATGATGGCGCCTCAACGTAGCATTAAAAAGGTTATGTATTACTCAAAAGAAACCAAACATCACTAGCAAAAACTATAAACCAAAAATGCATGAGAACGAATGGCACAGGAGCGTGTTTGCTCTTTGCCCCTATTTGGGAACCTATAGGACAATATCTAGGGGTCTCTAATAACTACTTCCCAACAATTTATAACTCACACGACCGTTCTCTAGAGGTATCATCACTCAAGATAATTATATTGTGGCGGTATGGAATACCAGCGACAACACATTATAAAGAGAGAAAGCTCTAGACGAGGTTTCACTATTATCAAGCAAGTCGGAGACCTAGCATGAGGTGTGGCGGTGCTAAGGGATGTTTCCCTTGATAGGAGAAGGTAGAAAGATTGTTTAAGAAGAAGTTCTCTTTTGATATCACATTTTGTTGCAAAATGATTTTCCTTCTTAACAATCTTCTTGGAGGAATCCTTTTCCTCTTTTTCTTTCCCCTTGGCCTTTGAAGACAAGGCCTTACTATCCTTCTTTTTTCTTTTGTTAGTCTAGTTTTTCTTCCTCATCCCTCTTATCTTTCATAGTTAGTTGATCTTTGGCCATCTGTGAAGGTGTTTGAGGATGCAACACAAATTTAGTGCCCAGATGGGTGAGGGTAATTGTTCGGCTTCCGGCTAGTGTACCGGATCGCACAAGTAGTATAAAACGGTAAGAACCGAGTATCGAACACTCAGGGAACTTGTGTTATTTGGTAAGCTATTTCAACAAATAGGTGTCTGGTGTGTAAAGGTAAGTGTGAATATGAACATGTGTATAAACTATCTGTGCAAAAAAAAAAAAAAATCACGCGAGAGAAATGATGTGTAAAAACAAGTAGAGAACACGTTGGTCTTCCTAATAGGTGTCTGATGCTAAAAACATATTCTCTATCTAACAATGCTCATGTGTTCTTATGATGTCTCCTGAGATACTAAACCCCGATTCCTCATGATAGTTTAGCCTAATCCTGATCAAGCACCGTCCGCAGATTCCTCTTGTAAGACTAAGCTCAACTAGGACCGCATTAAGACACACATACTCAACTAAATTATCGCACCCCGATTCCTCATGAATGCACGACAACTCAGCCCTGCACTATCAAGGACTTTTGAGTCAGACCAGTTTCCACTATTGAATGACCCTAACAAAGCATGCATCTATGTGATGAAGGTAAAGGCATACTGGAATGAAAAACAGATAGCACCGAGAACACATATAACATCATTAAATAGATAGAAATATATTTACATCAGGTACCTACAGGGAAGATCCAACAGAGGATTTAGCTTTCCATACCAGGAAGCCTTCTTAACAACAAAGAGAAGAACAAGATGAAAGATTGCAAAAATACAAGTGGTGAGGATGTCTCCTTCACCTCTAGGATGTCACAATCACTCACAAACTCATCTCAAGCACTCAATCCGGCTTCTACTTCAAGCTCTGGTCTCTGCAAATCTTCACACCGTGAAATCTCTCAAAACTCTCTAGAACATGGAACTTTCTCTCTCTAGAAACCCTAGACATGAAAAGCTCTGAATCCCAGTCCAAACTCTCTTTATAAAATCTGATTTCAGGCTTAAATAGGTGGCCTTGTTCGTGCTCGTGCGCTTAGCGCACTTATGGACCGCTTAGCGCACGTTAGTGATTTTTGGCTTAGTGCACCTTTCTCGCTGTCGTAACGTGCCCTTCACGGGTGAGCGAGGGCGAGGCTCATGGGTGCACTTTCCAAAGGAGCAAAGATGCGCGGAGTCGCCACCAACGTTTATTTGTGGAAAACGTCGAAAAAACCGAAGAAAATCGGTCAAAATGAAAATTCTAAGTTCGGGAGTTGTATTTACGCTTGAGGAAGGTATTAGCACCTCTCACGTTTGTCTCAAAGGACAAAAACCTATTTTTTAGATTTGTGGAAATTGTGTTACCTTAACTTTTATTTCTTTTTATTTTTTGAGGTCGACAAAAGCGGGGCTTTTGCTCCTACGTACCCTCCTTTGGAGAGGAAATCAGACCTACGTAGTTCTTTCTTAAGCGTGAATCAAGCGATTCTTTTTATTTTAAGGCGTTGGACCTTAAAAATGATCCATTTTACTTGGTAAGAAACTGAAATGATAAATTTTCAAAAATCATATTTTTGTGGACCAGCTTGACTAGGCGAGTTGATTTTAGCCTTAGTTTCACTTTAGTTATTAGTCAATTCAATTAAGAATGAGAAATCCAAAAGAGAAAACGTCCGATTGATTTTTCGCTTTATTTTACTAAAATGCATTTTTTGATTATTATATTATTATTTTACCTTTTTTTTTATTTCCAACGTGGTTACGGCACGACCGAACGGTCGGAATTCATTTTAACCGAAATTAACGGATGATACAATTCAAACGATCGGTGGAAATTTATTTTATTTTTAGATTAGGCGAGAAATGACTTAAATAAATGGCTTAAGCACGTCAAAAGGGGGTATAAAAAGCGAATGAAAACGAGAATAAAAATCCATGAAACAAAATGTGGACCACCACGGGTACATAGAATGAATTGAAAAGCTCGGTTTGAAGCACTTACCCGTTGAAGACTGAAGAAAACGAAGAACGAACGATGAATATTGGAAGAACGATCGAGAATTTTTGCGTAATTACTCACGGAAACGTTACGGAAGCGCCTCGGCTTGGATTTTCTTCACGGAAACAATTTTCCTCAGCAAATTTAAGACAATACGAAATGCCAAGAAGGCTGAACCCTTTTCTTCTTCACTCCTCCCCCAATTATATTAAAATAGGGGAGGAGCTTGCCACCCAGCTCGCCCAGGCGAGCAAGGTTGCTTCCTCCAGAAGCAATAGTCTTCTGGAGGAAGGATCTGGAAGGCCCATGTGGGCCATATTGCTATTTGTACCCCCCTTTTTTACTAAATGCACCCCCCTTCTATTTTTTTTGGTAATTCTTTTTTCGTAATGCTACGAAACTTTACGAATTTCGTAACGATACTTATTTTCCTTCCGCAAGGTTACGAATCCTTACGGATTATGTATTTACTCTTTTTAGCTTTCGAAGAAGTTACGGAAACCCACGGATTGCGCAAAAATACCTCCTTTCGATTTCCGTCACATGACGGAATTTCACGGATTGCGCAAAAATACCTCCTTTCGATTTCCGTCACATTATGGAATTTCACGGATTGCGCTAGCCTGCTTCCTTTTGATTTCTGACATGTCTCGGGACTTTATTTATTGTGCAACAAAGGACGCCAAGTATCTCAAAGCGGCTAACCAAAGGTTGCATGTCAACAAGTAATAATCCCCGGACGAAATTAGGGTATGACACTCGCTTAGCGGATGAACTGAAGTGGTGTGCTTAGTGAGATGAAGCGGTGCGCTTAGCGAACCTGTATAGCTCATCTTCTTCCAGAATCTTCCTCGCTCTTAGCCTAGGAGTGTTGCGCTTAGCGGACGCTCGCTAAGCCAGCAGATTGGCTTAGCAAGAAGGTGAAAAACAACACTTTCCAAAGCTTGCCTAATTAACTTGAAATTGAGAGAAAATGATTTTTAAACACACAAAATGAAAATACTAAGTATTTATTACCTATACTTAACAGAAAATACTTATAACACTACAAAATAACCATAAATTGGGGGAGTTTGATACAATTTATACAAGTTTTATACACAAAAGTTAGTCGTTTTCACCGATTAACAACTCCCCCAAATTTACAATTTTGCTTGTCCTCAAGCAAAAAGAGAACAACTCACTTGTCCTCAAGTGACAATGGCATGCAGTGACTATGTACAAAGGTGTATGCTACAAAAGTTACTGATTGCATAGTAAGAGAATGGAGTAAAATTCCTTCATCACTTGTCTTTCACAAGGTATGCAGTTATCCAAAGAGAAGAATGAAATGTAATCTAAATAAATAGATGGAGTTAGGCATAAGATAGATATCAATGAAAGTAGCTTAAACCACAGTCTCATGACTACTGTTTCACTTAAGCACAAGTGTTTAAGCTATTCATTAATAATAACTAGCAAGAGGTCCAATCTTTGAATTTCATCTCATGCCATAAAGTCAGAAATGTATAAACAGAGTCAGAAGGGCTTTCTCAGGCTTGTAGTGAGGCTTGGCTACAAAAGTTCATCGGTTTTTCTAGGATTCAAAGGCTTAGATTCTAAGAGAGCACAAATCCTAGACTTATCCCAATGGTCTTTTTAATACAATTGGCTTGCTCACTAGCTTTTCACTTTCATTTGCTTTTGACCTTGTTACATCAGCACACTTTTCTTTTATTTTTTATTTTTTTTAATAGGCAACTTATGTGTTGTGTGTGTTGATGCTTTATCTCTTTCTTTGCATCCCAATTAGTTCCACTCCACCAAATTTGGGGTAAATTTGCCTTTAACTATATGCTCTCCTTGAATCTAAACGAGGTATCTGGAGATAATTATTTAAGTTCAAGGTTCAAATTTTTGACAATATCATTCAGCTCAAAAAGGGTACAAAGGATATAATTATCATTCAAGGTAAGCTTTTTGGTCAAAAGGCTTGTGTATGTACAATCATGGCCTTCATCATGTCCTTATTTATACATTTCATTCTAAAATTCAGAGATTGATGCAAAGATTATTACTCACAGCTAGTCGTTCACTCACAGTTTAAGTTCACACTCTCACCGGTTTTGGTTCAAGCTTTTCTTTCTCAATCAATCTGTCTACTGGCTAACAATTCTAATTGCAAGTTGACATTCTTGTTCTTTCGTTGTCTAACATACACACTTGCTCAAACTCATGATAAGAAACACAAACTCCATCAAAATCATGCACTCAATTTAAAATAAAAGCATACAACCATTATCATAAATAAAACTAGCAAAAAGGAATTACTGTACGAAAACCATAATTAAAATAATAATAAATCAAAAAGCAAAAAGTATCATCAGGAATCAAAATTCTTGTAACTGGTCTTGGGTATCCTGTGCCTGAACATCCTCCTTATCTGTCAGATGCAATACTGAAGTAGTTGGAGGAGAAGTGTCCAGAGCCTGGACTGGTATGGTCTAGCCCTCAGGTATCTCTAAGATAGGAGTGGAACAGTCTGCTGCATGCTGAGGTGAAGATGGATCCACCCCTGGAAATGGTACATCAGCTGGTACTGGCACTGGTCCAGGATGAGCAACCTCATTGGATCTCGTCTCTAATTTTCTTTTTGAAAATTCAACAGCTTCAGGGATGATGGCTTTAGATGAGTGATCGTTTTTCTGGTTCTAGCTCATGTTGTTGAGGTGCCTGGGCTGTAAAACTTTCATTATCCCCCACAAAAGAAGGTCGGGCTCCAGGCCAGGCCACCTTTTCAATGAACTGCTCTACACTCATAATTGGCCTTTGCTGAGCTAGTTCCTGCAAGCTTTGCATAATGAGAATTTGTCCTTCAAACAAGCTTTGCAATTTGGCATCTAAAGTCCGAGAGCTCTGGAAAATTAATTGTTTGGTCATTCGCATTCTAGCAGTTCCTTATGATATAAGCTAAGTCAATGACCAGCCTTAGGTTTTCGTAGGAGGTGAGAGCATCAGATCCAACTCCCCTTGATCTACACAAGGATGTGATTAAAGCTGGGAAGCCTAAACGAGAAGAGTTAGATTGAGCCATCATGGTCATTTGTCTAGAGATCAAACCGCCAATGTTCATGTCCATCCTTGTGATTAAGCCATAGACCGACCTAGCTCTATCTGTGTTCAAATCTGAAATGAGGGATGTATGAGCTAGGTTTGAGTACGAGAAGACGCTCCATGTCTGAGCCAGGGTGGTAAGATCTTTTCTGAGAAGCTTCCATGGTTGGCCCTCCATGTTTAGAATAAAGCCCTTGCCCGGAATGCACAAACTAGCCTCCATCTCTCTGGGATCAGACCTTAATCTGCAAAATCTAGAATAAGTAGGTAAAGATTCCCCCTCTTCTAATAACACTGGAGTCTAGAGGAACTCATTTAAGTTGTCTGCATCTATCCTGATTAAATGGCCTCTTATTCTAGCACATTTAGGAGCTTGATTTGCAGGACTATAGAAATTGGCATAGAATTCTTTAACCACTGGCACATCTATGCTTCTTTCCTGAAGGTTGGCAAGGCATTTGTGAAGATTTCGCCTCTCCAATTCTACTTTAAACTCATCAAACTCAGAATGATAAAGTTTCACATTCCTTTCCGGAAGGATCCTTCGGTCTAAAATATTATCGATATATCGGTTCCAGGCTTCCTCTGATTGAAATCTCCTGTTATCATTCTGATCCAGTGGCCTAGAATCACTACTCTTACGTTTCTTAGAGGCCATCTGCATATAAAGGAACCAAACAACTTATCAGGACACAAGTTATTCAAGTTTTAAAATCTGAAAAAGACACTGGTCGCTTAGCGAGACATGGTCCGCTTAGCTGGCCTTTGTAAAAAAACACTACCACTTAACGACATGTGGAGCCGCTTAGTGGAAGTTGCAGAAATTTAGATTCTACAGAATTAGCTTAGCGGAAAAGTGCCCGCTAAGTTGAACATCTGCCGCTAAGCAGAAATTTAGATTCTACAGAATTAGCTTAGCTTAACCTTGGCCAGTTTAGCAGACCAAATCATCCTTAGATGCAAGGGATGGGTGCTAAGTGCTTGAGACTCGCGACTTAGCGCATGAACAGAGATGCGCTTAACGTGAGGCTTGTGCTTAGCAAAAAGACTATTTTTCAGAAAAAAGTTTCTAAGTTATTTTTTAGTCCTTTTTCCCAGAAATTGAAACCCTTATATTAAACATTCAAAGATAGGCTGATATACTCCTATGTACAGATCATACAGCAAGTTCCAAATGATTAAATGCATGAAAAACAAAGATAACAGAAATTAAAAATAGGCTTGCCTCCCAGGTAGCGTTTTTTAACGTCATTAGCTTGATGCTTTTACCTCACTGGGTAATCTTATGTTTTGGTTCTTACTTTCAGAACCTCTTGGCCTCCTTCCATTACCTGTAAGCAAACATTGTGTTTTGGAGCAGGCTTGTCTTCAACAAATAAATCAAAATCAATTTTCTGATCTTTAAAACCTAGCTCCAGCTTCCTCTTCCCCATATCAACTATCCAACTTGCGGTCAACATGAATGGCCTTCCCAATATTACAGGGATGTCAGTATCTTCAGAGATATCCATTACCACAAAGTCTTCTGTGAAGATAAAATGTTTTACTCTGACCAACACATCTTCAATTACTGCATATGGCCTGGTAATGGAGCGGTCAACTAATTGTAAAGTCATTCGAGTGGGCATTATTTCCAACTCTCCAAATCTTTTGCACATAGATAGTGGCATCAAATTGATACTGGCTCCCAGGTCAAGAAGATATTTTCCCACATTGACTTCTCCAATTGAACAAGGAATAGTTACACTACCAAGATCTTTATGCTTGGGTGGAAGGATCTTCTTCATCACAGCATTGCAACTTCCTTCCGCTATGATGTTTTCCTGATGAATATATTTATGCTTCCTTGTTAACATATCTTTCAAAAATTTAGAGTAGAGTGGCATCTGCTGCAAAGCTTCTCCAAAGGGCATGGTTATTTCCAGTTTCCTGAAAATATCTAAAAATCTTGCCAGATGATGATCTTTTTCTTTCTTGGAAGGTACCATAGGATATGGTACTTTCACACCTTCATCCACAACTTTTTCACTCCTACTCTTCTTTGCATTCTTATTATTTTTTTCTTCTTTTTCATTTTTTTCATTTTCTATTTCTTTTTCTACTTCTTTTTCTTTTTCTTGGTCCTTCAATTCTTTATTCTTGACCATTATTTGTTTATCTTTTTCTTGATTACTTTCACCTCTCACCTCATTTTTCTTGCCATTAGTACTTTTTTGTCAGCAATTTTCTTCTTATGCACAACACTATCCTCATCCTCAGCCTCAACAAACCTTTTACTCCTTGTCATCACAACTTTGCATTCCTCCTTGGGATTATGTTCTGTATCTGCCACAAAACTGTTGGATGACTTGTCAGCTATCTGCTTGGCCAATTGTCCCACTTGGACCTCAAGGTTCTTCAGTGCTGACTCAGTGCTTTTATGATTTGACATTGTTACCTGCATGAACTGAGTCAAGGTCTCCTCCAGCTTAGTAGTCCTTTGAATTATGTTAGGTCCTTGTTGGATTGGCCTATTTGAAGGTTCACTCTGGTCTTTGTTGAACTGGTTACCAGGGTGTGTCCTCCACTGTCCTTGTTGATTATAGGGACCCTGTTGAAAGCCTGAAAATCCTCCTTGAGTATACCCTTGTCGCTGTTGATTTCCCATATAATGAATTTCTTGAGTGTTTTCTTCAGTGGGAATACATTGGCCTATTTCATGAGCCTCACCACAGATGGTACAACCTGTAACTTGCAAAACAGAAGAGTGTGTAGGTTGACCCATAGACAACTTAGTTGGCAGCTAACCAAGTGTTTCTGTTAAAATTTCAAGTTGCTTAGAAAGCAACTTGTTCTGTGCCAATAAAGCGTCATGTGATGATAGATCTATAAAGCTTTTCTTCGTGGGTTGGTGGGTTCTGTCTCGTAGAATGGCATGATCACTGGCTGACATGTGCTCAATTAGCTCAGTTGCTTCTTCCGGGTCTTCATTTTTATCTTCCCCCCTATAGAAGCATCTAACAATTGCTTGGTTTATGGTCTTAACCCATCTATAAACATATTCAATTGGATTGGCTCGAAAAACCCATGAGTGGTAGTTCTTCTTAACAAGCCTTTGAATCTCTCCAATGCTTCACTCAGAGATTCATCAGGAAACTGATGAAATGAAGAGATTGCAGCTTTCTCTTCTACAATCTTGGACTCTGGAAAGTATTTCTTTAGGAACTTTTCAACAACTTCTTCCCGGGTTTTCAGACTGTTACCCTTAAATGAATGGAGCCACCTCTTAGCTTCTCCTGCCAATGAGAATGAGAAAAGGCTGAGCCTAATAGCTTCATCTGGTACACTGAAAATCTTAACAGTGTTACATATTTCAATGAACGTTGCCAAGTGTGCATAGGGATCTTCATCAGGTAATCCTTGAAATAAGTTCCCCTGCATTAAATGAATTAAGGAATGTGGATAGTTGATGTTGATAGCTTGTACTTCAGGATGTGCAATGCTGGTGAAAAATTGTGGTACTGAACTACTTGAATAATCCTCAAGGGTAATCCTCTGGTCATGCTCTTCTGCCATGGTAATGGCTTCAAGTAATTGAGTGGCAGATTCCCTTGATGATTGTGAATCAGGTGATAATAAGTCAGAGAAATGAGTCTCCTCCTCAAGAATGGATGCAACTGTTCTATCTTGTAGAAGTTTCCTTCTCCTCTCGGTCCTGTTCCTTCGTAATGTAGCTTCAATTTCAAAGTCCAGAGGAACTAAATTGCCTGTGGGAAATCTATGCATATACAATACTAACAGAACAACAGTTATCCAGTTAAACAAGAAAAGACAAATAGAAATTATGAACAAATATTAACAAAAACAATCAAAGAATAACAAATAAAGAATAGACACCTAAAAACGAGCTAACTTCCCAAATAAAAAGAAGTTCCCCGACAACGACGCCAAAAACTTGTTCGACTTTCGGCAAGTGTAACGGATCGCACAAGTAGTATAAAATGGTAAGAACCGAGTATCAAACACTCGGGGAACTTGTGTTATTTGGTAAGCTATTTCAGCAAATAGGTGTCTGGTGTGTAAAGGTAAGTGTGAATATGAACAGGTGTATAACATATCTGTGCAAAAAAAAAAAAAGAAAATTGCTCGAGAGAAATGATGTGTAAAAACAAGTAGAGAACATGTTGGTATTCCTAATAGGTGCCTGATGCTAAAAACATATTCTCTATCTAACAATGTTCATGTGTTCTTATGGTGTCTCTTGAGATACTAAACCCCGATTCCTCATGATAGTTTAGCCTAATCCTGATCAAGCATCATCCGCAAATTCCTCTTGTAAGACTAAACTCAACCAGGACCGCATTAAGACACACATACTCAACTAAATTATCGCACCCCGATTCCTTGTGAAAGCACGACAACTCAGCCCTGCACTATCAAGGACTTTAGAGTCAGACCAGTTTCCATTATTGAATGACCCTAAAAAAGCATGCATCTGTGTGATCAAGGTAAAGGCATACTAGAATGAAAAGCAGATAGCATAGAGAACACACAAAACATCATTAAATAGATAGAAATATATTTACATCAGGTACCTACAGGGAAGATCCAACAGAGGATTTAGCTTTCTATACCAAGAAACCTTCTTAACAACAAAGAGAAGAACAAGATGAAAGATTGCAAAAATACAAGTGGTGAGGATGTCTCCTTCACCTCTAGGATCGCACAATCACTCACAAACTAATCTCAAGCTCTCAAACCGGCTTCTACTTCAAACCGTAAAATCTCTCAAAACTCTCTAGAACTTGGAACTTTCTCTCTCTAGAAACCCTAGACATGAAAAGCTCTGAATCCCAGTCCAAACTCTCTTTCTAAAATCTGATTTCAGGCTTAAATAGGTGGCCTTGTTCGTGCTTGTGCGCTTAGCGCACTTATGGACCGCTTAGCGCACGTTAGTGATTTTTGGCTTAGCGCACCTTTCTTGCTTAGCGGATGAACTGAAGCGATACGCTTAGTGAGATGAAGCGGTGCACTTAGCGAACCTGTACAGCTCATCTTCTTCCAGAGTCTTCCTCGCACTTAACCTAGGAGTGTTACGCTTAGCGGACGCTCTCTAAGCCAGCAGATTGGCTTAGCAAGAAGGTGAAAAACAACACTTTCCAAAGCTTGCCTAATTAACCTGAAATTGAGAGAAAATGATTATTAAACACACAAAATGAAAATACTAAGTATTTATTACCTACTTAACAGAAAATACTTATAACACTACAAAATAACCATAAATTGGGAGAGTTTGATACAATTTATACAAGTTTTATACACAAGAGTTAGTCATTTTCACCGACTAATAGTAATCTCATTAGTTTGGCCTTTGTAAATGATATTCCTATCAAATTGCCACGGCCTTCCTAAAAGAATATGTCCTGCCTCCATGGGAACTATATCACAATTAACTTCATCCTTATATGTCCCAGTGGAGAAAAGTACCTTCACTTGTTGGTTAACTATCATTTCCCCTTGCTCATTGAGCCATTGAAGTTTATAAGGTTTTGGGTGGGGAATGATAGTGAGGTTCAACTTGGAAACTAATCTTGTGCTACAACAATTGCAACAATATCCACTATCCACAATGAGAGAACAAGTTTTATCTAAAATTTTGCATCTTGTATGAAAGATGTTTTCTCTTTGGGATTGAGATAGATCACAAGATTGACCTCCTAGGAGCCTTCTAACCATTAAGAGGTCACCTTCTTCATGGGGGTAGACTTCCTCACTAGACTCTTCACCCCTTACTTCATCTTCACTTCTACTAGAGGAAGGGGAAGAAGTAGTCTCCTCTTGACTACTATAAATGTCTTGACTCTTCATAATCATGGTTTTCTTTGTGGGGCATTGAGAGGCAATGTGACCTCTCCCAACACATTTAAAGCATTTAATGTTACTAGTCCTTTCTTGGGAACTAGTCTTAGGGGTGGATTTCTCTATGGTCTTAGCCTTATCTTCCTTAGGTTTTGAAGGTGCAACCCCTAAAATTCCCTGGGCTTGGTCCTTCCTTGGATAAGAGTGAAAGCCATAAGATTTTGAAGAAGGCTTTCTTTTAAGTTGTTGCTCCACTCTTATACAAAGTTGGACTAGCTCATCTAGGTCCCTATATGGAAGGAGTTCAACCTTATCCCTCACTTCCATATTAAGCCCACTAAGGAACCTAGCTAAGCTTATTCTTTCCTCCTCCCTAAGTCTAGCTCTTAAAAGGAGTAGTTCCATTTGTTGTCCATATTCTTCAACACTCATACTCCCTTGTCTAAGCCTTTGGAGCTTGTCCATAAGCTCCCTTTCACAGTAGGAGGGAATGTGCCTCTTCCTAAGGGCACTCTTAAGATCATTCCAATACTCTACTGGAGGATCCCCATGAATCCTTCGTTCCCTAACAAGGGAAGTCCACCAATAGAGAGCATACCCTTGAAAGCTAAGGGTAGCCAATGGAACTTTTCTCTCTTCGCTAATATGATGGCAAGAAAAGAGTTGTCACCTTCATTTCCCAATCTAAGTAGGTCTCAACATTATCTTTTCCATGGAAATATGGGAGGCTAATGTTAACCTCTTGAGGCCTTCTATCCTTTTCTCTTCTTTGGGAGTGTTGTTTAGTATGTGAACTATGGCGCTCTCTATAATAGTCGATAAATTCTTTACTTAAACTCTTGCAAGAGTCATGACCACTATAGGAGGCATGTTTTTCTCTTTTCATTTCTTTCATTATTTTTCTTCTTTCTTCCTCCCTTATTTTCTCTCTTTCATCTTGACTTTTTTCTTCCACTCTTTTTTTACCTTTTTCTTTTCTCTCTTGTTTTTCTTTCCACAACTTAAGGAACTTAACTCATCTAATATCTTATACAAGGGGTCCTTAGGAGTAGAACCCTCACCATTGACACTAGATGAAGAATGAAGACTCATGTTGGTTCGTAAGTTATGGTTCATTCTTGTTCGGGGTTTGAAAACAAAAGGTAAAAGAAACTATGGTTGAAACTAGCCAAAATAAACACTAAAAGAGGTGTGAAAGATAAGGTAAAAACTAATTGGTAAAAGGCAAGCTATCTAGGTGGTTTGACAATGGAAGGTAAAGGAAATAAGCTATGAAAGTAAGCAAGAAATTAAAGTGCAAGAAATGCAAACTAGGCAGATCCTAAGAGTGTTTGGATGACCTCATTTAAGGTTCCCTACAAAACACTCACTATCCTAAGGGAAAATTGCCTAAAATTATTACACACAAATGGAAGAAGGGTGACCTATTGGAGGCTCCTAACTTACTTCCAATGAAAGGCCTTTTTGTTACAAAATTTGAAAGCCAAGCAAATTGCCAATTACAAAATTACGGAAAAAAAGTCCTCAATTGTGGTGGCTATTCTCTCTTTGGTGTTTCACTCAATTTGGAGTGCTTCTTAGTCCAATAGCTCTTAAGGTGGTTGGGCCCTTGCTTCTTGACTCAAATTCTTCAAGGGATGACACCAATCCTCCTTTCTAATTCCCTATATGGCAACTCACAAGCAAGGAAACAAAGAGACAAGCAATAACCATAGACCAACAAAAAATGAAATGAAAACTAAACCAATAGAGTTTTAACAAGACAAATTTTCAGGGATTATTCAACAATTAAAGCAATGAAAAGCACACAAAAGCAAGCTAGGACTCAAAGAGAAACTTAGAATGGCTTTAGAGTAGAGTAAAAAAACAAATAAAAAGACTCAAGAAACCTCTAGTTTTGGAACGTTTCTTTCACACTAATTTTCAATTGCAATTTCAGAACTAGGATTGGTATGAAATAGGCACCAATTATAATTTATGTTGCTTAAGGCTTGGATAGTTACAATTTGTGTTTGCATATGCTCAATTATCTTGAATAACACAATTCAAGAGAGCTTAAGACTTATTTTGATTCACAAATCCAGCCACAACTCAGCACCACAACTCAACTTCATCATAGGCATCATGTAGGAAACTTAGAAAACAAAAAAAAAAGAGTTCAACAACAAGACTACTTCTAGGAATTGATTTAAAACATGTTATGAACTAAATAACAAGCATGAATTAGAATCAAAATTCAAAAGATAGGCTAAGAATGGCAAGAATACATGAACAAATGTATCTAGAATTCAATCAAAAAAATAAAAATCCAACACAAACTTAAAACATAATGTGACAATTACTATGACTAAACATGACTCTAAAACAACATGGATTAAGTGATTTACACTTAGATTTTTGTGTTTTTTTTTCAAATCAATATTTTGGAACAAAATTTAGATCTAAAGGTTCAGCACAATAATATTATGAATGAAAAATGATAGAACCTAAAATCAACACAAAAACATGATTCAAGAGTAGATCTACATAATTTGAACCATAGAAATGCAAGAACAAGTGTAGATCTAAGATTTAATCGGTTTATTTTTTTTTGAATCTACTCTAAACAGAATCAAACCACAAGAAAATGGAGGATATACATGGAGAATAAGATGAAGAACAAAGAATTAAAGATAATTCACCGAACAAAAAGATAGAGGAAGCAAAAGAACATCACCTAGATGAAGATGCCCTTGATACCACTTGATGTAAGCTCCATTGGAGCTTGTTGGCCTAGGATCTTCTTCATCAATGGATTCCTTTGCTTCTTGGAAGATGAATGGCAGCGGAATGGAGAAGGAAGAGAGATAGGAGAAGCCACTTCAAGGAGAAGATGAGTCTAGAAGAAGCTCACCACCATAGGAGGCCATGGATAAGAGCTTGGAGGAACAAGGAGATGAATGAAGGGAGAGGGAGAGAAGAGCACGAAATTTTATGCTCTAAGAGAGCTCTGAAATCTAAAGTTTAATTTTCAAATGATAAAAGTTTAAAAAAAGCACACACATGACCTCTATTTATAGCCTAAGTGTCACACAAAATTGGAGGAAAATTTGAATTTCTATTCAAATTTCACTTGAATTTGAAATTGAATTTGTGGGGCCAAATTTTGGATCCAAAATTTCACTAATTATGATTAGTGAATTTTAGCTATGGTTCAACCCACTAATCCAAGATCAAATCCAATATTCTCCACTAAGTGTGCTTAGGTGTCATGAGGCATGTACAACATGAACGACATGCACAAAGTGTGTCTATATGATGTGGCAATGGAGTGTAGCAAGCAAATGCTCACCTCCCCCTCTAAAATTTAATTGGATTGGGCTTCTTCCAATTCAATTAAATTTATTTCTCAACACACATATCAAATATTCACTTAATGCATGTGAAATTACAAAAGTATCCCTAATACAAAAACTAGTCTAGGTGCCCTAAAATACAAGGGCTGAAAAATCCTACATTTCTAGGATACCCTACCTACATTATGGAGCCCTAAATACAGGACCCAAAAATAATGAAATCCTAATCTAATATGTACAAAGATAAGTAGGCTCATACTTAGCCCATGGATCCAAAATCTATCCTAAGGCTCATGAGAACCTTAGGGCCTTTTCTTGGATCTATGGCTCAATCTTCTTGGAGTCTTCTATCCAATGCCCTTGGGAGGGTAGGATTGCATCAAAGTGTGTATGGGTAAAAGTTGTATTAGTAAAAACAAATATTCTAGTTACATTCTATATTCATTTAAGATTGCAAAAAATTTAATGTTTTATTATGATTAATATTAAATTTAATTATTCTTTAATATAATTGAAGAAAAGATTATTAAATAATTTTGAATATAGAAACCTTATAGCGGGTCATGAAGTCATGAACCATAAACTTATAATTAAAATTAAGCATATTAAAATTTGGAAAACCCCACAAGAGGCAAATATTTCACCACATTAAGCATTTTTTATAAAAAAAAATTATTTATAATATCACCCTACTATTTATAATATTGCACCACATAATGAAGTTTCATCTAATATTATTATTATGTGATGAGTTTCATCTAATATTATTATGCTTTCTTGATCAAGGATAACATTGCAAGACCAAAAAACCCTCAACTTTGACACCTTGGTTTATAAAAAGAGGAGTTACCTTTTGGGTTGGTGAAAGGAGTTCACATTGCTCCAACCTGGATTCACAATGAAAGGGTATATGAAGTCTTTAAACAAAGGGATGAGAGTTTTAGAAATAATTCTGTAAGCAAAGCACAATAAGATAAAAAAAATAGTTATTGTATACTGATTAAAGAAACTAATACCTATCTCACAACTTTAGATCTTTTATCATGCATTATGAAGCACTGAAAAAAAAGTGAGACACAGGTAAATACGAAAGCCATGATATAAAATGGCATGATAGATAAGTGCCTTTAACTTTTTTACTTGTTCATGGGATTTATAGGTCTTAGATCTCAAAGAGTTGAGAACAATATGTGAAAATTCATAACAAGCAAGTTAACATAATGCCTATATTAAGTAACTTCACTAGTGACAAGTTAATAAAACTTAGAAGCTCGACACTTTAGCATAGAAGCTTAGAAGCTCGACGTTTTTGGGCACCATATACACAATTGTTTTGTTTCTTCTTCGAATTTCATCATTTGATGCATATATATGCATCAGAATATGACTTCAATTAGAGGCAAATTCCTCATTCCAAGGGTCAAGTTCTTCCCACTTAATTTTGTTTAAGCTTGGCCCCTAATGATGGTCATTGCCTTCTTAAAATCCTCATACCTCAGCCCTCTTGGTAAAACTGAAAATAGTTAACTTTTACTATAAAAGGAAGGCTTTCATTTACAAGATTATACTAATCCTATCGAAAGACAGTAATTTCAAACAGCATGCCTGATTAGTCTTAACAGTAAGAATGTCATCACCCTGCTCTCTAATGGGCATCAATGTAGCTTCTTCACTTGTGGCTTGCAGATCACTACCAGAATGTCATGCAAACCAAGAATAACAAGCATTATGGTTAAAAATGAAAAAAGAAAACAATATCTATTAGGAGTCTCACATTGAGTAGAATAAACTACTTATGTGATATTAAGCCTTGAGGCTCTCCCACTTAATGAACTAGTCTTTTGGGTTGGACTCTTTTTTGTGCTTACGTCCTAACAATTAATGCTTTCATTGAGAGTTAGGTCACGAAAAGAGCTACCTATAAGCTAGATTAAGATGTAAATCAGACACTACTTGTGAAACCATCCAAGGAAAAAGGGCTAACACCAGGCCAGTGTCAGTAGAGTGAAAACTACCGTGGACATCCTTAAAGGGAGTGACGATGTTAGGAGTCCCACATTGAGTAGAATAAACTACTTGATGTGATTCTTAAGCCTTGAAACTCTCCCACCTAATGAACTAGTCTTTTGGATTGCATCCTAAGGGTTTCCTAGATAAACAATTATAGGAAACCAATAGGATCTTGAAATTATGATATACTTTGATTCCTTGGAAGAGGAGAGAAACAAGATTTCACTTCCTTGACTATTCTTCCTCGTGTTATTTGTTGAGTTATGTGGAGTTTTGTTGACTTAGGTTGAAATTATCCCGAAATTGTTAATCATTGGATTGCTTTCAAATTTGGACTGTAGCTTTCTAATCCATATCACCATACTCTGACTGTTGGGATTTCCAAAATAACACTTCCGGAAATATCACATAGTGAGACAAGCACGCTAAGGGAAATTCCAACTCAACAGGAATTGTGCTCAACAAGTGGATTTATGCTTAGCAAAACGAGCTTGCTAGGCAAGATCTGCAAATTATAAATACATCCAACAACTTAAAATTACGCATTTTGAGCTCCCTCTCTAAAAAATTTCCACCCAGAAGCCCTAACTCCTCCTCCTCCACCACCCACGATTACCGATGTCCACCACAAGCCGTTGTTGCCTGTCACTAGACCACCGCATGAAGATGAACATTTTAATTGGAGCGAAATCCTCAGAATCCACCTCAAGGATTTGGTGGAAAACAAGCTCCCAATTCTTTCTTTCGTAGTTTCTCTTAGGTAATATTGACTTCCATGCCTTTCTCCTAGTTAGCTTGAGCTTCTCTTAGTGTCTCTTGTGTTTTGAGTACTATAATAAGATGTTTTTACACTCCCTTTGAAAAACCATTGAAAATAAGACGTTGTAAAACTTATCTTTTTATAAAATTGATGTTATTTTCATGACCTTTGCTGAACCCCAGTCACATTGGCATGATCGGAATTTCAAAATGACATTTCTTTGTAGTAGAACCCAAAACACCCCTTAGCCCTTTTGTTTTCACATGGGCAATTGACCCCAATTTTTTTATTAACCTTGTTTTTGAAATATATACTAAATTTCCTTCGATTTGGTATATAGAACTTTGCTTTTGGACTGACGAATGTGAATGAGAGAGGTCTCTGAGAAATGTAGAGAGGAGCTAATGGAGAACTCATGATAAGTGAGGGGAGTTTATTTTCGTTTACCGCTTTGACACCATAGTTAGGGTCAGGGAACCCAATTATAGTGATGTATGTTTGTCCCTGTTGCATGTTGGTTTTCAAGAAAAACTGTGTGTTTTGACTAATGGGATGTACTTTAATTATTATTGATGATTGAAATTGCGAATTATACCATTGTTGTATGAGACTATTGTCTAAATGCTTGTACTTGGGGCCATGTCACTCAGTTTGGAACTCCCTTGAGACTCAGGCTAATCACCATGGGAAGGGGGGAGTTGCCTGTGCACAACAGGGTGTCACGTGGACACGCTTAGGCTATTTCCTATCACATTACATTTGAGGGTTGAGGTCAGGTGCATGCATCATATTAAGCATGATTGATTGGAATTATGGAAAAATAATGACTACTTGTTGAGTGTTTGTTGGACTAATGGACATTTGTGTATGATTATTGTCGCAACCTACCCTTCGGCAAGGGCGCGAAAAGGCCAAAATAGATGGGCCGGAGCATTTGTCACCAAGGGAGAAAACGAGCGGAGTCCGCACTAACGTTTATTTGAGGAAAACATCAGAAAAACCAAAAAGAAAAGGTCAAAAGTCTGCGTATTTTGAAAATGAGGGTTCAGGAGTCATTTACAAACAGGGAAGGTATTAGCACCCCATGCACCCGTCACAAGGGACAACAACCTCTAATTGAGTGTGCAAATCATGACTTCAATATTATTTATTTTCCCTTTTTTATATTTTTACTTTTTTGGGGTCAACAAGGGTGTTTCCCTCGCTCTTACGTATCCTCAGGTGCGATGAGGAATTCAGACCTACATAGTTCTTTAAGTCTGAAATTTTGTGGTTACATTGATTTTCTTTTTGAAAGATTGATTTTAATTGCGAACAAAAGTCGTTTAAGGTGTTGGACCTTGAAACGATCTTTTGATTATTGATGAAATGAAGAAGTTTATGGGTTGGTTTTATTTTGTTTTTTTTTTGTTTATTAACCTTCAATCCCTTAAAGATAAATTGCGGTACTAACGATCAGTTAAAACTTACTTTACAAAAGAAAAGCGATTACTGATGATAAGAGAAGGAGATGAAGATGCACAAAACAATAAAGAGGGCCCCTAAGTGTCCATGGATCAAGTTCAACTTCTTAAAGGCAAACACTAACCGGATGAAGAATGAAGCACGAATGAAGAATGATGTAGAAATCGATTGCAGTCGAGATTTGGCGGTGTTTTAGCTTCCTTTTCTCTTTTTTCTTTGTCTTTTCTCTTATTTCTTCTCAATTCTGGACCTCTGGACCTTGGAACCTCTTCCTCAGCCTCCCTTCACGCCTATATATAGCAAAACAAGGCATTTGGGATGAAGGTAGCTCGCCTAGGAGAGCTGTTACTTCATTTTGAAGCAACCTTGCTCGCTAAGGCGAGTTGGTTACTTCACCATGAAATAATTTGGTGGCCTAGGCGAGCTAGAGGCTAGCCTGGGCAAGCCAGGGTCTGAAAAAGTGTAAAAATGACCCTTTTGCCCTCCTTTTTGAGTATTTTCCGCATTCTTTTCCGAAACATCAAAAAACCTTATAGATTGCATGGCAACTGGTGTTAAGTAGCTCAATTTGGCTAGCAAGAATTAAAATGTTAGCAAATGAAGGTCCTCGAACGAAATTAGGGTATGACAGTTGCCCTTCTTTACTTATCTTTTATTGGAAATAAAAGGGAAGTAAAGATAAAGACACTAATTTTGTTCGAGCGATCTTGCTATTCGACCGGGCAATTGGAGAAAACTAAGGAAGTGAAATCGAGAAAACATGAGGACATTGAAGTTCTTCTTCTCTTCTCTTTTTTTGTATTATTTTTGGCATAGAAAAAAGGACATTGAGTCCTATGAAGCATAAACAAGGAAAAAAGGCATTGAAGTCTTTGAGATGAAGACATTGTCGCCTTTGAAAGCATAAATGACTGAAGACATTGTTGTTCTTGAAATGTAAATGAAGGTATTGTTGCCTTTTGAAAGCATAAATGATTGAAGACATTGTCGTCATTTGAAATGTAAATGAAGGCATTGTCACCTTTTGAAAGCATAAATGACTGAAGACATTGTCGTCTTTTGAAATGTAAATGAAGGCATTGTCACCTTTTGACAGCATAAAGGACCTTGATTGTCTCTGCAAGACAAAAGACTATGACAGTCTTTGAAAAAGTAAAGGAGCGGATGACCTTGAATGTCTCCGCAAGACAAAAGACTATGATAGTCTTTGAAAAGTAAAGGGGCAGATGATTACAAGTCTCATGAATAAGACCAAGAACAAGTTCACCACCATAGGAAGCCATGGATAAGAGCTTGAAGGTAGGAGAACATGAGTGGAGGAAGAGGAAGAGGGAGAGAGAGAGGGAGAGGGAGAGAAGGGGCACGAAATTTATGCCTCAAATGAGGTCTGAATTTTGAAGTGTAATTTTTCAAATGATCAAAGTTGAAAAATGCACACATAAGGCCTCTATTTATAGCCTAAACGTCACACAAAATTGGAGGGAAATTTGAATTTCTATTCAAATGTCACTTGAATTTGTGGAGCCCAATTTGGAGCCAAAATTTAACGAAATATGATTAGTAAATTTTAGCTATGGTTCAGCCCACTTAATCCAAGATCAAGTCCAAGATTCTCCACTAAGTGTGCCTAGGTGTCATGAGGCATGTAAAGCATGAAGGACATGCACAAAGTGTGACTATATGATATGGCAATGGGGTGTATCAAGCAAATGCTCACCTCCCCCTTAGGATGGTCCAAAATTTAATTGGATTGGGTTTCTCCCAATTCAATTAAATTTTTCTCCCAACACACACACATCAAATAGTGCACTTAATGCATGTGAAATTAGAAAACTTTCCCTAATACAAAAACTAGTCTAGTTGCCCTAAAATACATGGGCTGAAAAATTCTACATTACTAGGGTACCGTCCCTACACTATGGAGCCTTAAATACAAGGGAAAAAAATAATGAAATCCTAATCTAATATGTACAAAGATAAGTGGGCTCATACTGTTCGACCAGAATACTTGTTTACTCCCTCTTCCAAATCGGCATTACTTGTTTTTATATGGGAGTGGTCTTATCGGCAAGCGCACTGGGTCGCCAAGTAAAAATAATTAAAACGAAATGAAACGAGTATCGAACACAGGGAACTTGTTCATTTAGCAAAGTTTTGTTAAGTAAGCAAGCATTTGCAAACAAAAATTAATGATTGTGAATTAAAGCAAAAATATGTTCTATCCTAAGTAAAAGCAATAAACGAGAACAAGTAAGTGTGAAAACAGATATCTAAAGGCATTGGGTCCTCCTACTGAGTAAGTTAATGCAATTAAAGATGTTTTGCTAATTAAAGATGTTCCTGTGTTCTATGTGGAGGACAAAAATACCAAACACCGATTCCTCCAGAGTTTGGACTAATTTAAATCAAACTTTGTTCGCAGATCCCTCTTGTTGAACTTAGCCTAATTTAAACAGCATTACACTTACAGCATAATAAAGAAAACTAAAACCCTACACACTATCCCTAGCAATGCAGTTATTCAGTCCATGCTCTAGCAAGTTCTAAGGAAATAGTGCATTTCCCAATGCTAAATCCCTCACAACACACACAAATGGGTGATCAAGCCACGAGCATGCATATAATAAGCATAGATAGAATCAGTGAACACATAAAACAACCTTAATTAGATATGAAAAAGAGTTTACATCAACTACTTAGTAAGAATCCCCAACTGAGGGTTTTAGCCTTTCATGGCCAGGAAGCTCCTTTTACACTAAAGAAGAGGAATAAAGAGAAATTGCTTGCTTACAAAGGAGTAGGGATGTCTCCTCCACCTTTAGGAATCTCACAATCTCTCAAAAACTTACTAATCTCCCTAAAAGATGAAAACTTGGCCCCTTGCTCTGCTCTATGCTCTCTGAAATTCACACTCTTCATGCCTCTCTCCTCTGTAAAGTTCTTTTTTTGGCTCCCCCTTTATTCTGTGCAAATTAGGCTTAAAAAGGGCTTCCTGATCTTGACATCGTGCTTAGCGCCATTCTCGCGCTTAGCGCGAGTAAGTGAATTTGAGCTTAGCGCCAATCTCGCGCTAAGCCTGGAAAGCGAAAGACGACTTGCTTAGCGAGCTGATAACGCGCTAAGCGCGTGCTTGCATAGCAGATGCCTTTCCAAATTCCCCTTTACTCGCTAAGCGTGCTGGTGCTGGGCTTAGCCGTTGATGTGTGCTAAGTGCATTGAGCTCGCTTAGCACAATGACTCCTTTGGAATTTCTTCAAAATATCTCTTTTTTGCCTGAAATTAAAGAAGAATTAACATTAATTTCATGAAAGAGGCTTCTACTAAGTAGAGATCAAAACAAAGTAATTTTATTTACAATCCTACCAAAAAAGAACCATAAATTGGGAGATTTATATACATTTTGGAAAACTTTTCTATACAAAAGTTAGTCGTAAACTATGACTAACAAAATCCCCCAAATTTATAGTTTTGCTTGTCCTCAAGCAAAGAAAGAACAGTTCACTTGTCCTTAAGTGACAAAAATTCACAGTGGTTCTTCACAAATGTGTTTATTCCAAAGAATTCAATCACATGACATGAATGGCATTCAATGTTTCCATCAACAACCTCTCACAAGACATGAATTTTTTCAAAGACATGAACATGATTATTAAGAAACACAACTGAGATAAGTTAGTAGGGATGAGAAATATCAAGTAAGGATCATCAACCAAAGCCTCACAACTACTGTTTCACTCAAGCACAAGTGTTTAGGCTATCCATCAGTCAACAACCAACATAAGCCTCAATCTTTGCACTTCGACTCATACCATACAGTCAAGAACACACAAACTTGAATCCGAAGGACTTTTACTAGGCTTGTAATGAGGCTGGGCTGCAAACAAATCATGGTTTTTCTAGGATGCAAAACTTAAGTTCTAGGAGAGCATTCATCCATAGATTAACCTCTTTCTGTTTATTCCAGCTCTATTACTTGCCTTTCCGCACTTAGCTTTTCTTTTTCTTGAATAACAACATGCATTTTTATTTTTATTTACTACTTACAGTTTTGTTGTTTTTTTTAACACATTGTTGTGCTTATTAACTCCTATGTGTGCTATTATTTCTTGTCGTTTGAAGCTTTCACCCAATAAACTCCCCCAAATTTGGGGCAAATTGCTTTGAACCAAATTTTTCCTTTCATGAATGATGCTCTCCTACAACCTATGACAAGGTAGAAGGAGATAAACTGTACAGGCTCAAGGTTCAATCAAACAATCATACTTTTTGAAATTCTGATACAGAGGTCAGATGTCGTACCAGATGTCACGACATCACGCTTCAGAACATGGAGATTATATTTGACTGTATGAACAGATTAAACAAGTAAATAACACAAGAAAATTGTTAACCCAGTTCGGTGCAACGTCACCTACATCTGGGGGCTACCAAGCCAGGGAGGAAATCCACTAAAATAGTGTTAGTTCGAAGATCTAACAGCCACTGTTTACAACCTTCTCACCTAACCACTACCCGTGCAACCTCTACCTAAGAGCCACTCTTAGATATGAGAACCCCTCTCACTCCCTCTCAATCACTCTCCCGTGTTTACAATTAAATCGAATACACACCAGAGATTGCTCTCTGAACAAAAGAGATCAACTCTACACACTCAGGTCCAACACTTGATGTTAGGGTAACATCAAGGTGGCTCACAAAACACTCAAGTCCCAAAACTCACAAAATAACTCTTCAATCCCGGACTTGGTCGAAAACTCGTGCAGCCTTCATGTTTATATAGCAGTGTGCGTATCTGGGCTGCAACTACTTGTGCTGGATGAGATCTATCATTTTCCTGAAAATCTGCACTTAAAGATCTAAAAGATACAGTTTGATCTTTTAGTTTTTATCTTTAATCTTTAATCCCTGAACAAACTATTCAAGTTTGTAATTCGAACTTTAATTATCTTTTAATTCGTTCCTAAAGATAGATCGCCAAATCTGTTGCTAACTGCACATTAATCTGTTAAAGATATAACAGATTTATGTGTCCAGTATTTTCGGGCCGGATGTCAGGACATCGTGTCCGACATCGTGGATCCTGCAGCTTCAATTCTTCATTTGATATTTTATCTTGACTTATGCATTGTGCAGCCCAATCTGATTCCTTGTCATCATGTGCAGCAACTCCAGCTTTCCTTCATTGTCTAAGTGCTTATGTTTTAACAAAATTTTAGCCAATCTTTTAAAGCTCAGTAAAGCTAAGCACTAACAATCTCCCCCTTTGGCAAATTTTGTCTAAAACATACTTAGACACTTCCTGAGCAGGTACGAGCAGTTATGCAAGTGGGATCAGCAACTTTCATTATCAGAGTAATCAAGCACAGCGGAATTTGTAGTGGCGACAGCAAAGTTCTGCAAGTTGCAAGTCGTTTCCAGGATGTCAAGACATCTCACGTGACATCAGCTTTCTGCTCGCCCTGTCTCCATGCTCTTACTGCAGCATCTTCTATCAGCTACTAGTAGTTACAGTGGCTTACATCAGTCATCATCAGCAGCAGTCTCCCCCTCAAAATCATATACATACAACTCCCCCTCAAAATCATGAATCATGCATACATCGTATCCTACTTACTCAAAATCATAAATCATGCATAACACTATAGCACTATAATACTATTACTCCCCCTTTTTTGACAGAATTTGACAAAAGTAGAATGCATGCTAATATTAGTGTGCAAATATTACAGACCAATAACTAGTAAAAGTAAAAACAGAAAATAAAGGTCTGATGGTCATGGGGTGGCTTCAGAATCATCATCATCTGATTCTGTATCCTCTGCTGCATCTTCCTCTTCCTCAGCGGCTTCTTCTTCTTCCTCAGCTGCTTCACCATCATCAATGCCACTGTCTGAGAGTCTTTTGATCAGGCGTTCCAGCTCCATTTTCTTCTCTGTGGTGGCTTTGATGGTTGCTTCCAGCACCTTGCATGTGTCCTTGAGTTCAGCAATCAAAGCATCCTTGGACACAGCACCTGAAGCAGCAGCTTTCCCTGATGTCGAGACAATGTCTGGGACATGTGTCCCCTCAAACAGTTTGTAATGCAGGGATAGAGGAGATTCTCTCTTCATCACAGAGTCAATGTTGTTTAAGATATTGGGATGTTGACTCAACATAATGCCACACAATACAGTTGGGAAGGCAATGGGTAATTTGACAGCAAAAGATTCTGAATGCTTAACAGTTTGATCAAAAATATAGTTCCCAAAATTAAATTTGGACTTGGTTCCAACAGCATACAGAAATTTACCCAAACCTGTGGCAACAGTGGAAGTATGATTGGTGGGTACCCAGTTTGCAGCGCCAATCCTATGCAGGATTGCATACTTCACACTTAGCTTCCCTGCAGAAAGCTTCCCTTTCTTTGGCCAATGCTGGACTCGTTTGGCAGTGATTTCCTTGGCAATTTGATGCTCAGAAACAGCAATATCCACCACTCCTTCAGTTGGTCTGCCCAGGTACTTGTTGATCACAGCAGGGGAGAATCTAACACATTTTCCTCTGACAAACACTTTCTGATACTCATCACTCTTTCTGTTTGTTATGTCAGAGGGAATGTTGACAATGAATTCCCTGACTAGACTTTCATAGCAATCTCCCAACTTGGTGACAGTTTTCATCAGTCCAGCAGCCTTGATGAGGTCCATGGTCTCCTTGCAATCCAAGGCATTTCTTCCCAGTTCTCTTTCTAAAGCAATCCTGCGTTGATATACAAATTTCCACCTTTCAACATTGCCAATGGAGTGGAATGAGATGTTGTCCAATGGTGCATCAGGGACATTTCCAGGCACCTTTTTCCCTGATTTCTTGGCCCTCTTGATGTCGGGAACATCTAGTTTGACATCATCATCAGAATCAGATGAGGAAATTTCTTTCCTCTTCTTGGAAGGGATTGCAACTTTGCTCCATCTGGATGTGGTAGGAGTGATTGGTGTGCTCTTCTTCTGTGCCATAGTTTTGATTCGTCCAGACCTAGTAATGGGGGTTTTTCCCTTTCTGCTTTGTAGTCTTTCTGCAATGCCAGGTGCCAACTTGTTGGCAATGGGTTCCTCATCAGATTCTACTTCTTCTAGGTCAATGAGGTCACCTGGAGCAGGTTCTGGTGCCCTTGGTGCAGGGGTCTCCTCTGTGGCTTGATCCTCTTCCTCTGTTGATTCCTCTTTGCTGGATGAAGAGGGGTCTTCAGCATTTGGGGTGAAAGATGTTGGAACATCTTTATCAGCATCAAGGACAGAAACATTTGGGGTGGAAGATGTTGGAACATCTTCATCAGCATCAGGGACAGAAGCATTTTTCAGAATGCTACTCACAATACTGCGGATCTTCTTATCCATCTCCGGGTCTACTTCCCTAGGACTCGCTGCAAGGCTAGGGTTTTCAGAATTCTTCACTCCCTGTTGTCGTTTGGGGACCAGTTTCTCAGGACCAGGGGCTGAACTAGGAATCATTTGTATGGGTTGGATATTGAATTCAGGTTGTTCCTGGTTTGATGGTGCTTTGGTGGATGATGGAGATGATGGTACAGAGGGTGAACCAGGAGCTGAAGTTTCTTTTGGTGAGGTAGCCATGGAGAAGCAGAGCCTTTGGAATGGTTTCGTGAATTTCTGAGAGCTGTTGGGGAATGCTGAAAACGGGATTACCATGAAAATATAAGTTTGAATGAGGAATGTAAAGGGACGTGTGAAGCAACGGTCGAATTTGTGTTGGCCCAGTAGAGAACGCGCTATTAACATTTGAGCACGTTCAGATAAAAGTAATTGCTATAAATCCTCTAGCAGACAAATGCCCAGCTTGCCCCTCAGTTTTTCAAACTGATTTGCATCCAATGCCTTTGTGAAAATATCTGCTATTTGTTCCTCAGTGTCCACATGCTCCAGTGTGATAACTTTATCATCAACAAGATCTCTAATATAGTGATGTCTAATGTCAATGTGCTTGGTTCTGCTGTGTTGAACAGGATTTTTAGAAATATTAATAGCACTCATGTTGTCACAGTACAATGTCATGACATCTTGTTCGACATTGTACTCCTTCAGCATCTGCTTCATCCAAACTAGTTGTGAACAGCTGCTTCCTGCTGCAATATACTCTGCTTCAGCAGTAGATAGGGACACGCAGTTTTGCTTCTTGCTGAACCATGAAATAAGATTGTTTCCCAAATAGAAACATCCACCAGAAGTGCTTTTTCTGTCATCTGCACTTCCAGCCCAATCAGCATCACAATACCCAACCAGCATTGAACCTGAACAATGACAGTACATAATCCCATAGTCACTGGTGCCATTTACATATTTCAAAATTCTCTTTACTTGATTCAAGTGACTTATCTTGGGATTGGCTTGATATCTTGCACAAACACCTACTGCATAGGTGATGTCAGGTCTGCTAGCTGTTAAATATAGTAAGCTCCCAATCATGCTTCTGTACAGACTTTGATCAACACTGGTGCCAGCTTCATCTTTTGACAGCTTCAGGTGAGTAGGTGCAGGTGTTCTTTTATGGCTGGCATTTTCCATCCCAAACTTCTTGACAATGTTCTTTGCATACTTGCTTTGTGAGAGGAATATGGAGTCTTCCATCTGCTTCACTTGGAGTCCCAGAAAATAAGTCAGCTCTCCAACAAGACTCATCTCAAATTCAGATTGCATCTGTTGGACAAAATGTCGAAGCATCTCATTCGACATCCCTCCAAACACAATGTCATCAACATATATCTGTGCTATCATCAAGTTTTCAGCATCTTGTTTGACAAAGAGAGTCTTGTCAATTCCTCCCTTCCTATACCCTTGCTGAGTAAGGAACTCTGTTAGCCTTTCATACCAAGCTCTTGGAGCTTGCTTCAATCCATAGAGAGCCTTCTTGAGCCTGTATACATGATCTGGATGAGTTGGATCTACAAATCCCTTTGGCTGCTCCACATAGGCTTCTTCATTCAGGTATCCATTCAGAAACGCGCTTTTCACATCCATCTGGTACAGCTTGAATTTGAGGATGCAAGCTACGCCAAGTAACAATCTGATGGACTCAAGTCTAGCAACAGGAGCGAAAGTTTCATCAAAGTCTACACCTTCAATCTGAGTGTAGCCTTGAGCAACAAGTCTGGCCTTGTTTCTGGTTATAACACCTTCTTCATTGGTTTTGTTCTTGAAGATCCACTTGGTGCCAATCACATTAGTTCCCTCGGGCCTAGGAACTAGCTCCCAAACTTCATTCCTTTTGAATTGCTCCAATTCTTCTTGCATAGCATTGATCCAGAACTCATCAGTCAGTGCCTCTTTCACATTTTTGGGCTCAATTTTGGAGACAAAACATGAATTGGAGACAATCTCAATCTCCCTTGATCTTGTAGTGACTCCTCTGTTTGGATCTCCTATAATCAGCTCCTTGGGGTGCATCTTCTGGATTCTAATGGAGGGTTTCTTGTCAGGTTGATTGATGTTTGGTTCATCTATAGCAGAATCAGAGTTTTCTGCATTTTCTGCACTTTTAGCTGTATCTGCTACATTGTCTCCCGATGTTCTGACATCTTCTTCGACATCCTTCTTTCTTGCTGGAGTTAGATCATCAACAACCACATTGATGGATTCCATCACAGTTCTGGTTCTGGAATTGAATACTCTATATGCTCTGCTGTTTGTAGAGTATCCCAAGAATATCCCTGCATCACTCTTGGGATCCATCTTTCTCCTTTGCTCTCTATCTGCCAAAATGTAACATGGACTTCCAAAGATGTGAAAGTGCTTGACAGTTGGCTTCCTCCCTTTCCAGATTTCATACAGTGTGGTTGGAGTCCCTCTTCTAAGTGTGACTCTGTTGTGGATGTAGCATGCTGTGTTCATGGCTTCAGCCCAGAGATTATAGGGAAGTTCTTTGGCATGAAGCATGACCCTAGCAGCCTCTTGCAAAGTCCTGTTTTTCCTTTCAACTATGCCATTTTGTTGTGGTGTAATGGCTGCAGAGAACTCATGAGTGATGCCTTCAGATGTGCAGAATTCAGTGAACTTGCTGTTTTCAAACTCTCTGCCATGGTCACTCCTGATTCTCTTGATGACACAGTCTTTTTCCCTTTGAAGTCTTAGACTCAACTCCTTGAATACTTCAAAGGTGTCTGATTTCTCTCTGATAAAGTTGACCCAGGTAAATCTGGAGAAATCATCCACAACAACATAGGCATACCTTTTTCCTCCAAGGCTTTCAACTTGCATAGGCCCCATCAAGTCCATGTGAAGTAGTTCCAGCACCCTGGAAGTGGTCTGATGTTGAAGCTTCTGGTGGGACATCTTGACTTGCTTTCCAATCTGACATTCACCACAGATTCTGCCTTCTTCTATTTTCAGATTGGGCATGCCTCTAACAGCACCTTTGTCAATGATTTTCTTCATGCCTCTTAAGTGCAGATGTCCAAATCGTTGATGCCATATTTTGACTTCATCTTCTTTGGAGAATAGACATGTGGAGGAGTAACTGGTTTCTTGAGGTGTCCATAGGTAACAGTTGTCGTTTGATCTGCTGCCCTTCATTAGAACTTCACTCTTCTCATTTGTCACCAAGCATTCTGACTTTGTGAAGTTTACATTGAATCCTTCATCACACAACTGACTGATGCTGATCAAGTTCGCAGTCAGTCCCTTCACCAGCAGTACTTTGTTCAGACTAGGAAGTCCATCATGGACTAGCTTTCCCATTCCAGTGATCTTTCCTTTAGAGCCATCTCCAAATGTCACATAGCTAGTGGAGCAAGGTTCAATGTTCACCAGGAATTCTTTGACTCCTGTCATGTGTCTGGAACAGCCGCTATCTAGGTACCAATCTTCCTTAGCTGATGCTCTAAGTGAAGTATGAACAACAAGACTAACAATCTTGTGTTTTGGAACCCACATCATCTTCCTTCTGCTGCTGCTACTTTGAGTTCCATGATGTGGATGGCCATGTAGATGATAGCAAAAGGGCTTTATGTGACCATACTTGCCACAGTAGTGACACCTCCTCTTCTTTCTTTTGCTCTTTTTCTGCTGCGATCCATGATGTCGAGACCGATGTTGTGACATCGTGACTCCAGTGCTGTTTTTGGCAGGAACAAATCCTGTCATGGTTATTCTGCCAGCAGATTTATGATTAAACCCAAGTCCTCTCTGGTTTCCAACATTCTTCCCAAGCTGTAGCACCTCATCAAGCATATCTGAGCCTTTATTCAGCATCTTTATTGATTTTGTCATGTTTTCCAGTTTAGAGTTCAGAAAACCAACTTCTCCTTTAAGCTCAGAGATTTCCTCTTCATGTGCCTCCTTCTCAGCCTCCAGATTTGCAATGACCTTCTTCAGTTGTGCTTCTTGCTGAAGAATCTTCTCACTTTTGATGCATAGTTCTCTATAGGATATAGCAAGCTCATCAAAAGTGATTTCACTATCTGTATCACTTGAATCTTCAGCAGATTCAAATCTCCCAGTGAGTGCATTCACATCTCTGTCAGAATCACTTTCTTGTTCACTCTCTGTATCATCAGACCGACATACAGAAAGTCCTTTCCTCTGCTTCTTGAGATGAGTGGGACATTCAGCTTTGATGTGTCCATAGCCTTCACACCCATGGCATTGAATTCCTTTGCTGTGACTGGGCTTTTCATCTGACCTTTTCTGGTATTCACTACCTTTCCTGATGTCGAAAGGGATGTTCCGGACATGTGGTTTCTGCCTCCTGTCCATTCTGTTCAGCACTTTGTTGAACTGTTTTCCAAGGAGCACTACTGCGTTAGTCAGACCTTCATTAGTATCCAGGTCATACTCATCTTCTTCTCCTTCATCATTGGACACGAATGCCAGATTCTTGCTCTTCTTTTCAGTCCTATCCGAGAGTCCTAGCTCAAAGGTTTGAAGGGAACCAATGAGTTCATCTACTCTCATGTTGCAAATGTCTTGGGCCTCCTCTATTGCAGTGACTTTCATGTCAAATCTCTTAGGCAAAGATCTGAGGATCTTTCTCACCAGCTTTTCATCTGTCATCCTTTCTCCCAAGGCAGTGCAAGCATTGGCAATTTCAAGAATGTTCATGTGGAAGTCATGAATACACTCTTCCTCCTTCATCTTCAGATTTTCGAATTTTGTAGCCAATAGTTGCAATCTGGACATCTTCACTTTGGAGGTTCCTTCATGAGTGGTTTTCAGGATCTCCCATGCATCCTTGGCCACTGTGCATGTGTTGATCAGTCTGAAGATATTCTTGTCAACTCCATTGAATAGAGCATTCAAGGCTTTGGAGTTTCCAAGTGCCAATTCGTCTTCTTCTTTTTTCCAGTCTTCTTCTGGCTTCAATCCATCAGTGGGCTTTCCTTCTGTGTCCAGCATCTTGGGATGTTCCCAGCCTTTGATGACAGCTTTCCAGGTTCTGCTATCCAGTGATTTGAGGAAGGCCACCATCCTTGCTTTCCAGTATTCATAGTTGGTTCCATCCAGGATTGGTGGTCTGTTCACTGGTCCTCCTTCTTTCTCCATGTTCATCAGAATTTATCTCCCTAGATCTCACTCAGTGATTTCGAGTGCCTGCTCTGATACCAATTGAAATTCTGATACAGAGGTCAGATGTCGTACCAGATGTCACGACATCACGCTTCAGAACATGGAGATTATATTTGACTGTATGAACAGATTAAACAAGTAAATAACACAAGAGAATTGTTAACCCAGTTCGGTGCAACGTCACCTACATCTGGGGGCTACCAAGCCAGGGAGGAAATCCACTAAAATAGTGTTAGTTCGAAGATCTAACAGCCACTGTTTACAACCTTCTCACCTAACCACTACCCGTGCAACCTCTACCTAAGAGCCACTCTTAGATATGAGAACCCCTCTCACTCCCTCTCAATCACTCTCCCGTGTTTACAATTAAATCGAATACACACCAGAGATTGCTCTCTGAACAAAAGAGATCAACTCTACACACTCAGGTCCAACACTTGATGTTAGGGTAACATCAAGGTGGCTCACAAAACACTCAAGTCCCAAAACTCACAAAATAACTCTTCAATCCCGGACTTGGTCGAAAACTCGTGCAGCCTTCATGTTTATATAGCAGTGTGCGTATCTGGGCTGCAACTACTTGTGCTGGATGAGATCTATCATTTTCCTGAAAATCTGCACTTAAAGATCTAAAAGATACAGTTTGATCTTTTAGTTTTTATCTTTAATCTTTAATCCCTGAACGAACTATTCAAGTTTGTAATTCGAACTTTAATTATCTTTTAATTCGTTCCTAAAGATAGATCGCCAAATCTGTTGCTAACTGCACATTAATCTGTTAAAGATATAACAGATTTATGTGTCCAGTATTTTCGGGCCGGATGTCAGGACATCGTGTCCGACATCGTGGATCCTGCAGCTTCAATTCTTCATTTGATATTTTATCTTGACTTATGCATTGTGCAGCCCAATCTGATTCCTTGTCATCATGTGCAGCAACTCCAGCTTTCCTTCATTGTCTAAGTGCTTATGTTTTAACAAAATTTTAGCCAATCTTTTAAAGCTCAGTAAAGCTAAGCACTAACACTTTTAGCTCAACTGGGTGCAAGGCATAAATCATTCATACACTAGGTAAGCTTTTTGGCTAAGTGTCTACTTTCAATTACAACATGGCCTTCATCATCTTCAAACTTATGCATTCATTCCATATTCAGAGATTCATTTAAAAACCATTACTTACTGCTAGTCATTCTCTCACAATTAAAGATCACACTCTCACCAGGTTGTGGCTAACGTGTTCCTTCACAATCAACTTGACAAACCAATTAACATTTTTAGTCATGACCCTAATTCGATGTTCTTTCTCTTCTAATGACTGCATGCTCATTCAAAGCATATGATTTATGCATTTCAGTTCACTCACATCATACAATCGATCCATTCAAATCAATCAACAAGCACTGATTTCCCAAAATCAAACATCAACCACTGAATAATATAAGTGCACTGTTCAATCAAGCTTTTATACAAGCAACCAAAAAAATATAACTATGAACAGAAATTTAACTGAACTGAAATTTAAAAATTGAAATATAAACATAAAATGTACTGAAGACAGAATAATATAAATTGTTCAAAGTGCAAGAAAATAAAGATCCCGATCTTGTCAATCATGCTGTGCAGCGTCATTCAGGTACAGTGTTGGTGCAAATGGTGGATCCTAAGAAATAGGCAAGTCCGACACTGGTGCAGATGGATCTGGCTGAGAGGATGACAGGTCCAACTCTGAAATGATATGCTCTAGTGGAGGCTATGGAGTCACTTATGGGGTAACTGCTGTAGTGTCCTCCTATGTAGTGTTCCCCAAAAAGTGACCGAAGGGTCATCCATGTTCCCGTAATTATTTTTAATATAAGCCAAATTAATGGTTAGGCTCAGAGATTCAAAGGTCAGAGAATCGGATGTGACTCCTCGGGCCTTACACAAGGCAGTAATCAAGGCTGGAAAACCTATCCTCGAGGAGTCATGTTGTACTATAAGAGAAATCTGACCTGAGATGAGGGATCCCAAGTTCATATCCATATGCATTACAAGCCCATAGATTAACTTTGCCCTATCCAAAGTAATATTTGAAGTGTGAGATGTCGGGGCTATGTTAGAAAAAGATAGAACACTCCAGGTCTGGGCCAGAGTAGTCAGATTCTTCCTTAAGATCTTCAGAGGCAGCCCGTCTGCATTCAGCTCAAATCCCCTCCTAGGGATACATAGACAGGTTGTAAGCTCTTGAGGAACAGACCTCAGATTAGCAAACCTAGAGTAGGTGAGCAAGCTCTCCCCTTCCTTTATGACCACTGGTGTCTTCAAGAAGGTGTTGAGGGTGTCAATAAAAAATTTAATTAGGTGCCCTCGCACCCTCACCTGCTTATGCGATTTGTCTTTAGGGCCATAGAGGTTAGCATAAAATTCTTTAACAATAGCAACATCAATGCTTCCCAATGAGAAGTTAGTGAGCTCCTTATGCCAATTCCTCCTCTCAATTTCTCTCCTAAATTCATCAAATTCTGTGATATACAACTTCACATTCCTTTCCGGAAGGATTTTCTGGCCAATGACATCGTTTGCATAGCGGTCCCAGGCATCTTGGGATACAAATCTTGATCTATCATATCATGCCTGGGACACTGAAGCTAGTAGGAGAAGTCATCTGCAAAACAAAAGAATCAAATCACAAGATTAGATAGGAATTATTCAAATTGAAAAACAGAAAATAAAGCTGAAATTAAGATTAGGCGCTTAGCGCGACAGATGCACTTAGCGTGTGAACACAAAAAATATTTTTTCTGCAGAATGGGCTTAGCGAGCAGGCTCGCTAAGCACAATTCCACAAATTTTTAAAACAGAGAAAGATTAGCACTTAGAGCGGCAAGGCGCGCTTAGTGCAACTACTAAACTAGACAGCACAGGCTTAGCGAGCAGGCTCGCTAAGCCCAATTCTAAGAAATTTAAAAATAGAGACATAATAGCGCTTAACGTGACATGCACGCTTAGCGGCCAACAAAAACACAAAAATCCTAAGTGTCTGATACATAGTACTCGCTTAGCGTATAGCCGCGTTCAGCGAGTTCAATAGATAACTCAATGGAGAAGATGAACGCGCTTAGCATGACAGCTAGGCTTAGTGTAACAACCCGCCTCGTTGCTACAATATCACCACTCTAGTAACTCGAGAAATTAAACTCTTTTCCTTTCTTTTATGAAAACTCCATAAACTTGCTTATGAAAATCATAGTAAATTTGAATTTCACAAATATATATATATATATATATATATATATGTATATATATATATATGTCCCCAAACACGCACCAATGTTTAACCAAATACATGAATATTAATATAGTAGTTCAGTACACATCATACACATAATGAAGATTAAATCAGTTCGAACATATAATTAAATCTGTGATTTACATCGTTAATCCAACAAAATAAATCATGGACCAACTATGGGGGATTTGATTAACAAAACACAACTCTCTCCCTAAATAATCCCAACGTCATCACGTCGGCTTGGCGGCTCCTCAACAGAATCTCACTTCCTGCACCCTACTATTGTCATTCTGCTCCCACAAACAAGGTTCACGATCATCACAGGTATCAACAACATGATACAAAATTGAAAGGGTGAGTTAATTATAAAAAGAACCAATGCTAAAACCAAATAATCATATTTAGCAAGAAAACATAAGCAAACATCATGATCTTACACAACATTCATTATTCGACACTCACATTCAACAATTATTCATCATCCATCCATGGATCCAATCAAGATTGCTCAGAATGATGCATGCACCTTACCTCAACTCTCATATGCAATGTGGTACGTACCATATCCAATACCAAGGAAATAGCCTTAAGCGTGTCTACATGACACCTCACTTAGGAAACCATGCAGTATTTGTCGAGGCCACCCAATCGTGCACCGTAACTCCCCCCTAGGTGATCAACTTGAGGCCACAAGGAGTTCCCTACCAGGTGACACACCCCCTAGTACAAAGTACATACTGTCACAGTTTATACTATTTCCTATGTCATATGAGGTATGAAACATGGGCACCATCAAGTACAATGACCATGGACGAATTAAAGCTCCTAAGCATCCCTTCAGAAATGCTTAGATTCTTTAACCACTTTAGTTTCCCACACAAGGGACATCCGACAAGGTCAATGCACCCCCCCCCCCACGAACATACACAACATGCACCTGTCAATGCATTTCCAACATCATCAACATTCCATTTCAATGACATCACCAATAACCACAACAACCTCATTCCATATTGACATAACTACAACAACCTCGTTCCTCTCTGTGTTACTCAGAAGTCTCTCTCGTTCATGCTCGTTTGTCCAAACGCAAGTCTCTATATGACAAAACAAAGGAATTTTAGCATAGGTTTCAAAAACAAGGTCAAAGGCAACATTTGGGGTCAAATACCACTGTCAAAACATAAAGGGCAGAGGGGTATTTCGGGTTCTATAGAAAAGAAACATCTTTTTGAAATTCCAATCACGCCAATGCGACCGGGGTTCAGTGAATGCCATAAAAATAACCTCAATGTTATAAAAAGATAACTTTTACAATGTCTCATTCTCTAGGGTTTTTCAAAGGAAGTGTAAAAACACCCTATTACAGTACCCAACACATAAGTGACACTAAGAGGAACTCAAACTAACTAGGAGAAGGTTTAGAAGTCAAGATTACCTTAGAGAAACTATGAAATGGAGGATTGAAGGATTTTCTCCACCGAATCCTTGAGGAGGATTATGAGGATTTCGCTCCAATTATAGTGTTCCTCTTGGTGTGTGGGTTCAATGGCAAGTAACGGCAGCTCACGGCAGCCGTTACTTGAGTGGTGGTGGGAAATGAGGTTTTAGGGTTTGGGAGACGTTTTGGAGAAAAGGAGAGTGAAAAAATTGTATTTTTCACACTAAAAACGTATTTATAACCTGCAAATTTTGCTTAGCGAGCCTGTCGCGCTAAGCCAAAGTCCACTTCTTGCGCTTAGCACAGCCCCCTCTGCACTAGGGCTCGCCTAGTGCACCTTTGGGCCGCTCAACGCAATTCCCCTCGGTTGGAATTGCGCTTAGTGCGCCATTCTCGCTTAGCGGGAGACCAAAAGTTATTATTTTCAAAATCCCAATGGTCAGATTGTAGAAACATATTTAGGGAGATCCAGACAAAATTTTAAGACGATCCCACGGTTAACGAAACCGGTATTGCAATTTCACTGAACTAGGTTTTGGTAAAATCTAAAATCTCATAATTTCAACTTCGCTCAACAAAACTCCACGTAATTCAACATCCACATCAAGAAATTCACACATGACTAGTTCAAGGCATACTTCAACTCATTCAAGTCTATCATATAGTCAAATAACAAAATAAATACAATTAAACATTGATTTATAACTTATAATATCTCAGGGTGTTACACTTAGCGTGTTCATTTGGAAATCCATAATCTTCAACAGAAGCGATGAATTCGCTTAGCGCAGCAAGGCACTTAGCGCGTTCATCGTGATTTCCATAAAACTAGGGGCTTCTCACCCGTTCTCATAGGCCCCTATTGGGCCATCAAACCCTAATCAAAACATGCACATTGTGACTACAGTACAAACCTAAAGTTATTCTAACTAACAACTAACCTAACACTAAGCATAAACAGAAATTCTACTTAACAATCACTAAGTTATCTATCCTAAGGTTGAAAACTTAGAATGTAAATGAAGTAAAGTAAAGAAACTTACTTGGATTGTGTAGATGAATGCAAAGAAGAGCAAAGGTGCAGGAATGCAGGGAGATGAAGCAAGGTGAGGGCAGATGCAGTGAGGCCTTAATGCACAAGAGTGAAATGGTAACTGCCTAAGGCAGTACCTTATAATTTTGTAGTTTCGTATGTGGTGCGCTTAGCGTGTCCATATGACATTTGAGTTTTAAAAGCCCTACGCTTAGTGCATCTGCTCGCTAAGCCCAATTCAAAATGTTAAAATTCCAGAGAAGCTTTTGGGATTAGCGTAAAAGGTCGCGCTTAGCGGGTACTGCATCTTTGATTGGTCTTGCAACTTGCGCTTAGCCACCAAAGGATGCACTTAGCGAATTAATGCTCATTAATTGCAGTAGTGGCCCATGCTTAGCACAATTCTAATAATTGCAATTTCAGAGAAGGAATTGCACTTAGCAAGCGTTTGCGCTAAGCCCAATTCGAAAAAATTAACATCCAGAGAGGTTTTTGGGCTTAGCGCTAAGCACTTGCTTAGCGGGACCATCCAGCCAATGATCAGGGGTCAAGGCGCTTAGCGCGAACAACAACTCGCATAGCGCGTGAGGGAAATGGCGCTTAGTGCAAGGGTTGCGCTTAGCACATGGACCACATAAAATTTTCTAAGTTATTTTTTTGTCCATCTCTTCACAAAACTTATGAACCCCCCTTTTTCAATACTAAACATGCTGAAAACACACGATCACAAGCAATCTTACTGAACTAGAATGCAAGAAAAACAAAATTAAAAAGGGATGGGTTGCCTCCCAGTAAGCGCACATTTAACATCATTAGCTTGACGCATAGTTCTTTGTTATCCTGGATCAATCTTGGTTCACTCCTTTAGAACCTTCTCATCAAACTCCTTCACCTGTAAACAAACATTCTGGTCCAGCAATTTTCTTTCTTCATTAAATAGATCAAAGCTTATCTATTGGTCTTCAATACCCATTTCTAATTTTTTCTTCCCCATGTGCACTACACAGCTTGCAGTAGACATAAATGGACGTCCCAAAATTAAGGTAATATATGCATCTTCCTCAATGTCCATTACAACAAAGTCAGCAGGCAAGAGAAGATGCTTGACCCGAACCAGAACATCCTCAATCACTCCATAAGGTCTGGTGATGGAGCGATCTGCTAACTGTAAAGTCATCCTAGTAGGCATTATCTCTAACTCTTCGAGTCTCCGACACATGGAAAGCGACATCAAATTAATAATAGCTCCCAAATCAATAAGAGCTTTGCCAATAGAAACTTCACCTATAGAACAAGGTACAGTGACGCTGCCTGGATCTTTATGTTTTGGTGGAAGGATAAGTTGAATTACGGCACTGCAGTTTCCTTCCACAACTATGGTGTCACTATGGATGTACTTGTTCTTCCTAGTTAGCATGTCTTTTAGAAATTTAGCATAGAGCGACATCTGCTGTAGAGCTTTTCCAAAGGGCCTGGTAATTTCTAGCTTCTTGAAAATATCCAGAAATCTAGCTAGATGTCTTTCTTTGTCTTTCCTAGAAGGTACCAAAGGATATGGTACTTCTCTCCCTTCATGTGAAGATGCTTATTTCTTTTTCTCTCTAGCACACTCACTCTTGCTTTTTCTCTTCTCTTCTTTTCTCTCTTTTTCTTTTTCTTTTTCATTTTTCTCATTTTTTTCATTTTCTTTTTCTTTCTCTTTTTCCTTTTCATTTTTTTCATTTTCTTATTCTTTTTCTTTTTCCTTCTTTTCTTTTTCACTCAAAATTATTGGTGTCTCTCTCATCTATTCATCCTCCTCCTCCTCTTCTTCCTCTATAAGTTCACAAAAGGGTTGCATTGGTTCAGGTGCTGGTTCAATTACCAGCTGTTGTTTGTCATCCTCCACCATTTTCTCCTTCTTCTTCTCCTCCTTCATGGTTACCTTCTAATGCAATCCTACCCCCCAAGGGTATTGGATAGAAGACTCCAAGAGGATTGGGCTAGAGCTGATAAAGAAGGCCCTAGGATTCTAATGAACCTAAGGGTAGATTTTTTGAGCCCATGGGCCAAGGTTGGATCCACTCTTCTTTGTAAATATTAGAATAGGTTTTTCCTTCTTTTTGGGCTTGTATTTTGGTCATTCTAGTAATATAGGGTTTTAGCCTTGTATTTTAGGGCATTTTGAGTAGTCTTTGTAGTAGGGACTTTTTTTGTATTTTCATGTATTTTGGCATGGGGGTGATCTTAGCTATTATAGGGGGTGTGTAGATAAGCTCTAGCTTCTCATCTCAAGGAGGTGAGCTTAGCTATTAGAGAGGTGAGTGTAACTAAGCTCTAACTTCTTTAGGAATCTTCTAAAGGAAGCTTCTTAAGGAGGTGAGCTTAGTTATTAGAGGGGTGTGTGTAGCTAAGCTCTAGCTTCTCAAGGAAGTTTTCTCAAGGAAGTTTTCTCAAGAAAGCTTTTCAAGGAAGCTACCTAGTCTATAAATAGAAGCATGTGTAACACTTGTTGTAACTTTGATGAATGAAAGTCTTATGAGACACACTTCAAAGTTTCACTTCTCTCCCTCTTTTATTCCTTCAATTTCGTGCTCCCCCCTTCTCTCTTTCTTTTCCTCCATTAAAGCATCATCTTCAAGCTTCTTATCCAAGGCACATTCTTGGTGGTGAAGATCCTTCTTCCATGGCTTATTCCTTAGTGGATGGTGTCTCCCCTCTCCTCTTCTCCATGGTGCATCTCCATGGCTTATTCCTTATGTTGTGCTGAATTTTATTTTTCTTGTTTCTTTGTCTAACTCATTTGTTCATGAGTGTATGAAATTCTTTTAGCCTATTATTTGATTTGAGTAAAATCTTTGCATGTTAATTAGTCCTTAACATGTTCATTCAAAATTCTTAGAGAGTCTTTGATTGTGATCCTTTTCTTGAACTTTTAGGTTTCCTTATGATTGTGTCTATTGTGTATTTAAGTTATGGTGAATGAATTGCTTGCTGAAATTTTGATTCTAAGTGAATATTGAACTCCTAAAACTGGGGTAAACAAGACTAGTGAGTTCAACATACATAGGAAGGTTGAAAGTAAGCCCAAGGCAATCAACATTCCATGCTAAAAAAAAATTCGAAGTCTGAAATCGCTGGTGCTGACAGCTTGGACATATAAACTTATAAAAACTACTGAGAATTGGTTACTTCGAATTTTGAGCTTAAATGTTTACTGAATTTTTTAGACATCTGGAAAAAAGTTAGAGAAAAAGAACCAAGTGATTTGGATAAAAGGAAAAAATACTAAAAATCACACAAGTTGGAAGAAAAATCAGTATCCAGGAAAAAAAAGTGAAAGGGAAGTATGCTTGTTGTTTTGGTTCAAAATTTATTCTATAATTGATGCCTATTTTATACCAATCTTAGTTCCTAAATTGAAATTGAAAATTAGTGAGAAAACAAGTGCCAAAGCTAGAGGTTTGTTGAGTTTTTTTTTTTAGTTTTTTTTACTCTACTTTAGAGCCATTCTAAGTTTCTCTTTGAGTTCTAGCTTGCTTCTATGTCCTTTTCATTGCTTTAATTGTTGAATAATCCTTGAAAAATTGTCTTGTTAAAAATTCATTGGTTTATCTTTCATTTCATTTTTTTTGGTCTTTGGTTATTTCTTGTCTCTTTGTTTCCTTGTTTGTGAGTTGCCATATAGGGAATTGGAAAGGAGGATTGGTGCCATCCCTTGAAGAATTTCAGTTAAGAAGCAAGGGGCCAACCACCTTAAGAGCTATTGGACTAAGAAGCACTCCAAATTGAGTGAATCACCAAAGATAGAACAACCACCAAAATTGAGGACCTTTTTTGTAATTTTGTAATTGACAATTTACTTACCTTCATTGCTTTCAAATTTTGTAACAAGAAGGCCTTTCATTGGAAGTAAGTTGGGAGCCTCCAATAGGTCACCCTACTTCCATTTGTGTGCAATAATTTTAGACAATTTTTCCTTGGGATAGTGAGTGTTTTGTTGGGAACCTTGAATGTGGTCATCCAAACACTCTTAGGATTCGCCTAGTTTACATTTCTTGCTTACTTTCATAGCTTATTTCCTTTACCTCCCATTGTCAAATCGCCTAGATAGCTTGCCTTTTTACCAATTAGTTTTTACCTTATCTTTAACACCTCCTTTAGTGTTTATTTTGGCTAGTTTCAACCATAGTTTCTTTTACCTTTTGTTTTCAAACCCTCAATAAGAAAGAACCACAACTTAAGAACCAACATGAGTCTTCATTCTTCATCTAGTGTTAATGGTGAGGGTTCTACTCCTAAGGAGCCCTTGTATAAGATATTAGATGATTTGAGATCCCTTAAGTTGTGGAAAGAAAAACAAGAGAGAAAAGAAAAAGGAAAAAAAGAGTGGAAGAAATAAGTCAAGATGAAAGAAAGAAAATAAGAGAGGAAGAAAGAAGAAAAATAATGAAAGAAATAAAAAGAGAAAAACATGCCTCCTATATTAGTCATAACTCTTGCAAGAGCCTAAGTGAAGAACTTTGTGACTATTATGAAGGAAGACATAGGTCACATCTTAGACCCCACTCCCATAGGAGAGAAAAGGAAAGAAAGCCTCAAGAGGCTAACATTAACCTCCCATACTTCCACTAGAAGGATAATGTAGAGGCTAACTTAGATTGGGAAATAAGGATAGAGCAACAACTTAAAAGGAAGTCTACTTCAAAATCTTATGGCTCTCACTCTTATCCAAAGAAAGACCAAGGTCAAGGAATCTTAGGGGTGACACCTTCTAGCCCAAAAATGATAAGGGGAAGACAATAGAAAAGCAGCCCCTTAAGGCTAGTATGCAAGAGAATACTAGCTTCATAAAGTGCTTTAAATGTCTTGGAAGAGGACACATTACTTCTCAATGCCCCACCAAGAAAAACATGATTCTGAGGGGCCAAGACATTCATAGTAGCCAAGATGAGGCTACTACTTCACCTTTCTCTAGTGAAAGTGAAGAAGCAAAAGGGGAAGAATCTAGTGAAGAAATCTACCCCCAAGAAGAAGGACAACCTTTAATGGTTAAGGAGGAGTATAAAGAGGTGAGTGTCTCCTCCAAGAGGTTAGCTAAGAAGGACAGTCATTTTGAAATAAAGACAAATATTAAAGAAACTTCCCCTCTTAGACAACCTCCACATCTTCTCCTTTGTAAAAAGATACTTGTTAGCACTGCCACACCTCTTGGGCTTGAGGTTATTCCTCAAGTAAAGAATTTGTAGGATGAGGGTTTGGTTCATAAAAGCTTAAATCCTTGTGCTTCGTTGGTGCCCAAAATAGGTATTATTAGGCACCAAATCCCTAAAATAAGTGATATGATGAATGTGTTGAGTGTTGCAACCCTTTTTTGTAAAATAAGTCATGCACCCAACATCTTCATGATTCATGTACATAGGGACTCATTAGGTAGGTTTGTTCATATGTTTCGTTTTAATACAAACCTAGGTGCTCATTGTTAGTCGATGAATACGACTAACTTTTATGTATAAAACCTGCGTAAATTGTATCAAACTCCTCTAATTTATAGTTATTTTGCAGTGTTGTAATTACTTTTTGTTAAAGATAGGTAATAAATACATAGTACTTCCATTTTGTGTGTTTAATAATTATTTCCTCTCAATTTCAGGTTAATTAGGCAAGTTTGTGAAGCGCTGATTTTCATCCTCTCACTAAGCCAATCTGCTGGCTTAGCGAGCCATCCACTAAGTGCACCACTCCTTTGGCTGAGCGCGAGGAAGAATCTGGAAGAAGGATGAGCTGTGCATGTTCACTGAGCGAAGGCTAATCCCGCTAAGCGCACCGCTTAAGTCCATCTGCTGAGCGAAAAGACACGCGTTAAGACGAAATTCACTAATGCGCGCTAAGCAGTCTAGAGTTGTGCTAAGCGCACAAGCACCAACAAGGCCACCTATTTAGAAATCAGAAATAAGAGGGGATTTTGGCCATTTTCTCGAAGAGCCTCTGCATGTAAGTTTGTGAGTGATTGTGAGGTTTTAAAGGTGGGGGAGACATCCTCACCGCTTGTATTTATTCAATCCTTCATTTTTCTCTTATCTTTATTGTAAAGGAAGCTTCCCGGTTATGGAGAGCTAAATCCTCTGTTGGTTCTTCCTTGTAGGTACCTGATGTAAATACCTGTATATCTATTTAATGATGTTTTATGTGTTCTCTATGCTATCAGTACATCATTTCAGTGTGTTTTTGCCTTGATCATGTAGATGCATGCTTTGTTAGGATCATTCAACAGTGGAAACTAGTCTGATTCTTAGAACTTAATAGGACAAGGCTAGTTTATCGTATTATCACGAGGAATCGGGATACGGTAACCTAGTTGTTTGTATGTTTGTCTTAATGCGGTTCTGGTCGAGTTTAGTCCAACAAGAGGAATTTGAGGATGATGCTTGATCGGGATTAGGCTAGACTATCATGAGGAATCGGGGTTTAGCATTTCAGGAGACACCATAGAACACATGAGCATTGTTAAGTAGAGAAGAACGCATGAGCATTGTTAAGTAGAGAATGTCTTTTTAACATCAGGCACCTATTAGGAAGACCAACGTGTTGTCTACTTGTCTTTACATATCATTACTCATGTGATTTTCCTTTTAATAGTTAGTTTACATACCTATTCATAGTCAACACAGGGAACTCAGTTTGGAAAGGACTATTCTTTTGAAGATTATCAATGGGAATCAAAATGGAAACCTTGTTACCACAATGAAGCAGAAGGATTGTCTAATCTGGATGACCTGTTAATGCAATTCAAGGATACCGTAGATTCAATGCAACAAGCATTTAAAAGAGCTGAGACTCAGATTGGTAAGTTGGTGGACGACATGACTAAAGTTATTGTCAAAAGAGAAGAAGAGTATGCAGAGATTGAAACACATCAAGAAAGCATTCTTCAAGTTAACACAATCCATCATCAATTGATCACCGAAGAAGAAAAGGATGAAGTCTCCATTATTCCAGAATATCCCTGCATGGCAACTACTGGATATGTTGTACGCAAAGATAAAGGTCAATTGGAACTCAATGTAGAGGATCAGAAAATCCCCTTTGACCTCTTTAAAGCAATGAAACACCCAAATATGGGTGATGCCTGTTTTGAAGAAGAAGAGGTGGAGCAGGAGATAGCATTATCAGCTTCAACCATGGTACTGCAGTTCCCTTTTGAAAAAGAACCTAATTATGTGGCAGACTACCTAGTTTGTGCTGAAGAGCTTGATGATCCAAAAGACAACTCTATTGGTCATGTGGTTCTTGAAGAATTAGACCAACAGAAAAGCTCAAAGCAGAATTGAAGACCCTTCCAACGCATTTAAAGTATGTATTCTTGGAGGATAATAAGACTAAACCCATTATAATTAGCAGCTCCTTGCAGAAGGAAGAAAAGGATCAATTGGTGTAGATTCTAAAACATCGTAAAGCTGCTATTGGTTGGCACATCTCTGATTTAAAAGGAATCAGTCCATCATATTGTATCCCATAATGAAAGAAGATTGAATCCTCAGAGAAGATTGAATCCTATAATGAAAGAAGAAGTAAGAAAATAAGTGTTCAAGTTACTAGAGGTAGGGCTCATCTATCCAATTTCGGACAGTTCATAGGTTAGTCTTGTTCAAGTTGTCTCAAAAAAAGGAGGTATGACAGTGGTCAAGAATGATAGAGATGAACTAATTCCTACAAGAACAGTCACCAGATGGAGAATGTGTATTGATTACAGGAAGCTCAATGAGGCCACAAGGAAAGGCTGTTACCCGCTTCCCTTCATAGATCAAATGCTTGAGAGACTTGTAGGGAAATCTTTATACTGTTTCTTGGATGGATATTCTGGCTACAATCAGATTGCAGTAGATCCTCAGGACTAAGAAAAGACAGCTTTCACATGCCCCTTTGGTGTATTTGCTTATCGCCGCATGTCGTTCGGTTTATGTAATGCCCCAACTACTTTCCAGAGATGTATGATGGCAATTTTTACTGACATGGTAGAGAAATGTATTGAAGTCTTTATGGACGATTTTTTGGTTTTTGGTGCATCTTTTGGAAATTGTCTAACAAATTTAGAGAAAGTGTTACAACACTGTGAAAAATCTAATTTGGTGCTCAACTGGGAGAAATGTCACTTTATGGTTCAAGAAGCTATCGTGCTGGGACACAAGATTTCTAAAAGAGGAATTGAGGTAGATAAAGAAAAACTAGATGTTATTGATAAACTTCCACCTCCAGTTAATGTGAAAGGCATACGGAGTTTTTCAGAACTGCCTGCATCTTCTCTCTCGCACTCATCTTCCTGCATTTTCACTTTCTTCTGTATCTTCATGCATCACCAGCTAACAAGGATCCAAGTAAGTTTCCTATTTCTTTTTTCTTTCTCTTCTATTCCGTTGAACCTTAGGTTAGAAAACCTTAGATTTAGCTTTTGATTCTTAGGGTTTGAAAGTTTTAGAAGTAGTTAAAGATTAGGACTTTATATATGATTGTGTTGTGTAGATAGTTTTGACTGGTTTCTATGTTTGATATGCCTTGTAGAGGCTTGAAAATGGAAGAAAACGTACTGCATTTTCAGTGTTTTTCTTGGAAAATGTGATGAACTCGCTTAGCACACAATATTCATTGAACATATGTGTTTTCAGAAGAACTCACTAAGCGCACCTACCGTGCTAAGCGAGTTCATCTTTTGAGGATGAACACTCATCCTCCTATTAAGATACATGTGGCTAAGCGAGACTGATTCGCTAAGCCTGGGTAACATAGTCAATTTTTTTTGTTGAAAGCTGCACGCTAAGCCGAGCGTACCTAAGCTAAGCGCATTTCGTTGCAGGAACCATTAGGCTAAGCGAGCCTGGCTCGCTAACCCCCCATACTTAGTGAATTTTCTGAATTTCATGGTGCTGCTAAGCGCAACCCTGATGAGCTTAGCGCACATCTGTTGCAGCAATCGTTAGGCTTAGCGAGTAGTTGCCAGCTAAGTCAATTATGTAGAAGCAGAATTTTCTGCAACATCCGCCAAGCGTCCCCACATGTCGCTAAGCGGTAGTGTGTATTTTGTGAAGGCGAGCTAAGCGGACCATGTCTCGCTAAGCCGCCAATGTTTTTTTCAATTTTTGAATTTGAATAACTTGTGTCCTGATTAACTATTTGGTCCCTTTATTTGCAGATGGCCTCTAGGAAATGAGTATTGGTTCAAGACCCACAGCTCAATATGATACAAGGAGATTTCACTCCTTGGATGCATGGAACCGGTACACAGATAATGTATTGGGGAGAAACATCTTGCAAGAGAGGAAAGTGGAAATCTACCACACTGAGTTTGATGATTTTAAGACTGAGTTGGAGAGGCATAATCTCCATAAACACCTCATCAATTTGGTTGATGGGAGCATAGATGTGGCTTTAGTGAAAGAGTTCTATGCAAACCTATACAACTCTAAGGGTCCTTCACCAAAGCAAGCCATGGTCAGAGGCCATCTAGTGAAGATCAACATTGACAACCTCAACACATTCCTAGAGACACTTGTGGTGTTGGCAGAGGGTGAGACTTTGCCCACACACTCCAGATACTGTAGGATGCCTTCAGATCCTAGGGAGATTGAGGCTGCCCTATGCATATAGGGCCGAGGGTTCATCTTGAACGTTGAGGGCCATCCTGGGAGGATCCTAAGGAAGGACTAGACGACTTTAGCCCAGGTGTGGAGTGTTCTCTCATACTCCAACCTGGCCCCCACATCACACATCTCTGACCTGACAGTGGAAAGAGCTACGCTGATCTTTGGCCTAGTCTCGCGCATGGACATGAACATAGGAGCTCTCATTTCTGGCCAGATGACTTCTATAGCCTAGTCTAACTCTTCTAGACTTGGGTTTCCTACTCTAATCACCGCCCTATGTCGAGCTAGAGGGGTTGTCTCTGACAACCTCACTTTTGAGCGCCTGAGCCCGGTCATTAACTTGGCCTACATCAGGAAGAACTGTTGGAATCCTGATGATCTAACAGTTGCTATCTGAAGGGCTAGGAGGGCAAGGGCGAGGCCAGCTGATCTTCCTTCCACAACTACAGCTCCTACTCCAGCATCCACATCAGCAGCTCCTTTAGTCCTAGCTCAGATTGATTCTCAGCGCTTTGAAGCCATGCTTTAGAGCATTCATCATGGACAGATCATTTTACTTAAGAGTTTACAGGTGGTGGCACCTCCAGGATCCATTCCATCCGTTGAGCAATTTCTGGAGAGGGTTGCCTGGCCTAGGGCCCAACCTTCTCTTCACAAGGAAGATGAAGGTCCCACAGCCCAGGTACCACAGCATGTAGAGGATGCGTCATCTGAGGCCACCATTCCAGAGCCATTCATTGTAGAGGAGGAGGCAGGTGAGACACGGGTTAGACAAGAAGCTGCTGCTACTCCTGAGAGGTCACGAGAGGTCATATCAGATCCACCCACACCAGTGGTGGACCTATGCTTACCTCAGCATGCAGCAGACCCTTCCACTCCTATACTCGAGATGCCAGAGGACCCGACCACACTAGTCCTGAATCTGAACACTTCTCCTCCAACTACTCGAGTACTTCATCTGGCAGATAGGAAGGATGCTCAGACATAGGACAATCAGGACCAGTCATAGGAATTCTAAATTCCTGATTATGCTTTTTGGATTATTATTATAATGATTATAGTTTCAGTACATTGTTTTGATGATTTTGGTTAATGTTTATATACACTTCTGTTTTTTGTTTGTGGTTTGTTGGTATGCTTGTTTTGAAGCATATGGAACAGTTTAACTTGACCTTGATGATTATGCAGTGAAACACTTTTATCTTTTTGTGAAAATTGGTGTTATGAATTAATTTTGGATTGAATGCATGTTTGTGATGGAGTTTGTGTTTCTTTTCATAAGTTTGAGCAAGTATGTATGTTAGACAAAGAAAGAACAAGAATGTGAACTTGCTATTAGAATTTTAAGTCAATAGACAGGTTGGTTGAGAAAGAAAAGCTTGAACCATAACCGATGAGAGTGTGATCTTAAACTATGAGTGAATGACTAGCTTTGAGTATTAGTCTTTGCATCAATCTCTGAATTTTAGAATGAAATGTATGAATGCGGACATGATGAAGGCCATGATTATGTATATACAAGCCAATTGACCAAAAAACTTACCTTGAATGATAATTGTATCCTTTGCACCCTTTGTGAGCTAAATTACATTTTCAAAATTGAACCCTGAACTTGAATGAATATCTCAAGATACCTTGTTTAGATTCTAGGAGAGCAGATAGTTCAAGGAAAATTACCCCAAATTTGGGGGAGTTCATTAGGATGTAAAGTAAAAGGTAAAGCATCAACACACACAACAAATAAGTTGTGTGTTAAAAAATAAAAAATAAAAATAAAAAAGAGCAATCAAAGAAAATGTGTGGTATGTAATAAGGTCAAATGCAAATTAAAGTGAAAGGCTAGTGAGTAAGCTAATTGTATTGAAAAGAATATTTGGATAAATCTAGGATTTGTGCTCTCTTAGAATCTAAGCCTTTGAATCCTAGAAAACCAATGATTTTTTGTAGCCAAGGCTCACTACAAGCCTGTGAAAGTCCTTCTGATTCTATTTATGCATTTCGGACTTTATGGCTTGAGATGAAGTTCAAAGATTGGACCTTGCTAGTTGTTATTGATGAATAGCTTAAACACTTGTGCTTGAGAGAAACAGTAGCCGTGAGACTGTGGTTTAAGCTACTTTCCTTGATATCTGTCTTATGCCTAACTTCATCTAATTGTACAGGTTACATTTTATTCTTCTCTTTGAATAACTGCATGCTTTGTGAAAGACAAGTGATGAGGGCAGTTTGCTTCATTCCTTTATCATGCAATCAGTAACTTTTGTTGCATACACCTTTGTACATAGTCATTGTATGTTATTGTCACTTGAGGACCAGTGAGCTATTCTTTATTTGCTTGAGGACAAGCAAAACTGTAAATTTGGGGGAGTTGTTAGTCGATGAATATGACTAACTTTTGTGTATAAAGCTTGTGTAAATTGTATCAAACTCCTCCAATTTATGGTTATTTTGCAGTATTGTAATTAATTTTTGTTAAAGATAGGTAATAAATACTTAGTACTTCCATTTTGTGTGTTTAATAATCATTTCCTCTCAATATCAGGTTAATTAGGCAAGTTTGTGAAGTGTTGATTTTCATCCTCTCACTAAGCCAATCTGCTGGCTTAGCGAGCCATCCGCTAAGTGCACCACTCCTTTGGTTGAGTGCGAGGAAGAATCTGGAAGAAGGATTAGCTGTGCATGTTCGCTGAGCGAGGGCTAATCCGGCTAAGTGCAACGGATTCAAGCCCAATTGCTTATAATTCTCCTGAAATTAAATTAAAAACACAAAATTAGTCAAGTAGGCCCAAATGATAAAATTGAATAATGACAATTAAGGCTAATCAGTAATTAAAATGGTGCAAAAAGGGTTAAGAAATAGGAGAAAATAATGACACATCATTCCCTCATGGGAAGATGCCCATGAAAAGGGTTTTCAGACCTTACCCTACTCTAACATACCCAACACCACTAATATATATGTTTTTATTCTTTTTACAGGTGTCGAGGGAAGGAGCCCAGAGTATGAAGAACCTCGGGATTTGAGGTCAAATCCTTTCCAAGATGGAGGGGATGATGCAATCCTACCCCCCAAGGGTATTAGATAGAAGATTGCAAAAGGATTGGGCTAAAGCTGCTAAAGAAGGCCCTGGGGTTCTCATGAACCTAAGGGTAGATTTTTTGAGCCCATGGGCCAAGGTTGGGTCCACTCTTCTTTGTAAATATTAGAATAGGTTTTTCCTTCTTTTTGGGTGTATTTTGGCCATTCTAGTAATATAGGGTTTTAGCCTTGTATTTTAGGGCATTTTGAGTAGTCTTTGTAGTAGGGACTTTTTTTTTGTATTTTCATGTATTTTGGAATGGGGGTGAGCTTAGCTATTATAGGGGGTGTGTAGCTAAGCTCTAGCTTCTCATATCAAAGAGGTGAGCTTAGCTATTAGAGAGGTATGTGTAGCTAAGCTCTAGCTTCTTTAGGAATCTTCTCAAGGAAGCTTCTCTAGGAGGTGAGCTTAGTTATTAGAGGGTTGTGTGTAGCTAAGCTCTAGCTTCTCAAGGAAGTTTTCTCAAAGAAGCTTCTCAAGGATGTTTTCTCAAGAAAGCTTCTCAAGGAAGCTACCTAGTCTATTGTTAGTTGCTTTATACGACTAACTTTTGTATAGAAATCATTTTCCAAAGCTTGTATAGTTCCCCAATTTATGGTTATTTTGGAGTAAATTTTGTAAATAAATCTTGTTTTATGGTTAATGTTGTCTCTAGAACATTTCCATTGGATTTAATGATGAAATCTATGCATTTTCAGGTGAAAAAGAGGTTAAGTTTTGAATTGCAAAAAGTAGCAGTTGGGCTAAGCGCATATCCACCGCTAAGCGCAGCTTTAGTGTAACACCCTGATATATATATATATATATATATATATATATATATATATATATATATATATATATATATATTATTAGTAATTATATTTGATGTTTGATTATTTTGTTGTGTTGTTTGACTATATGATAGACTTGAATGAGTTGAAGTATGCCTTGAACTAGTCATGTGTGAATTTCAAGATATGGATGTCGAATTATGTGGAGTTTTGTTGAGCTAAGTTGAAAGTATGAGATTTTAGATTTTACCAAAACCTAGTTCAATGAAATCGCGATACCGGATTCGTTAACCGTTGGATCATCTTCATACTTTGTCTGGATATCCCTAAGATATGTTTTTCAGTCTGACTGTTGGGATCTTTACAATAATAACTTTTAGTCTCCCGCTAAGCGAGAAAGGCGCGCTAAGCGCAATTCCAACCGAGGGGAATTGCGCTGAGCGACCCAAAGCTACATAAAGCCCAATTTCAATCGAGAGGAAGTGCGCTGAGCGCCTAGAAGGTGAGCTAAGCAAGCCCTATTGCAGAGGGGGCTGCTCTAAGCATAAATCCTTGCACCAAGTACAAAAAGTGAACTTCCGCTTAGCGAGACAGGCCCGTTAAGTGAAAGTTGCAGGTTATAAATATGTCCTTAGCGTGAAAAACACGATTTTCACTCTCCTCTTCCCCCAAAAACATCTTCCAAACCATAAAACCTTATTTTCCACCACCGGTGGCCGCCGTGAGCCGCCGTTGCTTGCTGTTGGACCCCCACACCCAGAGGAACACTTTAATCGGAGCAAAATCCTCAGAATCCTCCTCGAAGATTCGATGGAGAAAATCCTTCAATCCTTCATTTTAGAGTTTCTAGGAGGTAATCTTGACTTCTAAGCCTTCTCCTAACTAGTTTGAGTTCCTCTTAGTGTCTCTTATGTGTTGGGTACTGTAATAAGGTGTTTTTACACTTCCTTTGAAAAACCCTAGAGAATGAGACATTGTAAAAGTTATCTTTTTATAACCTTGAGGTTGCTTTTACGGCATTCACTGAACCCCGATCACATTGGCGTGATCGGAATTTCAAAAAGATGTTTCTTTTCTGTAGAACCCGAAATACGCCTCACCCATTTATGTTTTGACAGTGGTATTTGACCCCAAATGTTGCCTTTGACCTTGTTTTTGAAGCCTATGCTAAAATTCCTTTCATTTTGGCTTAATAGAGACTTGTGTTGGACCGACAAGCGTGAATGGGAGAAAGACCTCTAAGTGACGCAAAGAGGAACTGACGGACAACTCACGATAGGTGAGGGGAGTTATTATATAATTTACCGTTTTGAAACCATAGTTACGGTCAGGGAACCGAGCTATGAGAATATTTTCCTGTCCTTGTTGCATGTGGATTTTCTTTCAAGAAAAACTATGTTCTTAATGAATGGGATGCGATATATCTATTGTTGATGAATAACATTATTGTTTATTAAACTTGTGTTGTTTGAAGACCTGGGAAGCGTGAACCTCAGACATGGAAAATATATTTACATGCAGAATGCAACTCATTGTTGATGTTGCTATTGGTGACTTTAATTGATATGTGGTGATGTTGATATTTACGATGATATTGATTTGAGATGACGTTGTTAATAAAGACCATGTCAACATGAATTGATGGTATTGTTGATAATTATGTGAATATGAAATGAGGTTGTTGTTGTTGTTGATAACGTTAGTGAGACGAGATGATGTCTATGTTAAGAATGATGTGAAAATGGAATGTTGATTGATCATGGAAATGCTTTGGCATATGCATGCTGTGTATGTTCATGCGGGGCAAAGTGCACTGACCTTCCAGGGTCTTTGGCACTTGCTTTGGGCCATGTTCGTATGTTGGATGTTGAGTATGTTCGTGGCGGGCAAAGTGCACTAATCTTCCATGGTCTTTGGCACTTGCTTTGGGCCACGTTCATACGTCGTATGTAGTGTATGTTCATGGGGGGTAAGTGCACTGAAATTCTGATACCGATGACAGATGTCGTACCGGATGTCACGACATCATGCTTCAGAACATGCAGATTATATTTGACAGTATGAACAGATTAAACAAGTAAATAACACAAGAGAATTGTTAACCCAGTTCGGTGCAACGTCACCTACATCTGGGGGCTACCAAGCCAGGGAGGAAATCCACTAAAATAGTGTTAGTTCGAAGATCTAACAGCCACTGTTTACAACCTTCTCACCTAACCACTACCCATGCAACCTCTACCTAAGAGCCACTCTTAGATATGAGAACCCCTCTCACTCCCTCTCAATCACTCTCCCGTGTTTACAAATAAATCAAAGATACACCAGAGATTGCTCTCTGAACAATAGAGATCAACTCTACACACTCAGGTCCAACACTTGATGTTAGGGTAGCATCAAGGTGGCTCACAAAACACTCAAGTCCCAAAACTCACAAAATAACTCTTCAATCTCGGACTTGGTACAGAACCCGTGCAGCCTTCATGTTTATATAGCAGTGTGCGTATCTGGGCTGCAACAACTTGCGCTGGATAAGATCTATCATTCTCCTGAAAAATCTGCACTTAAAGATCTAAAAGATAAAGTTTGATCTTTTAGTTTTTATCTTTAATCTTTAATCCCTGAACGAACTATTCAAGTTTGTAATTCGAACTTTAATTATCTTTTAATTCATTCCTAAAGATAGATCGCCAAATCTGTTGCTAACTGCACATTAATCTGTTAAAGATATAACAGATTTATGTGTCCAGTATTTTCGGGCAGGATGTCCTGGACATCGTATCCGACATCGTGGATCCTGCAGCTTCAATTCTTCATTTGACATTTTATCTTGCCTTGTGCATTGTGCAGCCCGATCTGATTCCTTGACATAATGTTAGACATCATGTGCAGCAACTCCAGCTTTCCTTCATTGTCTAAGTGCTTATGTTTTAACAAAATTTTAGCCAATCTTTTAAAACTCAGTAAAGCTAAGCACTAACAATCTCCCCCTTTGGCAAATTTTGTCTAAAACATACTTAGACACTTCCTGAGCAGGTACGAGCAGTCATGCAAGTGGGATCAGCAACTTTCATTATCAAAGTAATCAAGCACAGCAGTCTCTGTAGTGGTGACAGCAAAATTCTGCAAGTTGCAAATCTACAAGTCTTTTCCAGGATGTCAAGACATCTCACGTGACATCAGCTTTCTGCTCCCCCTGTCTCCATGCTCTTACTGCAGCATCTTCTATCAGCTACTAGTTTCAGTAGCTTACATCAATCATCATCAGCAGCAGCAGTATAAATACTACTCCCCCTCAAAATCATAAATCATGCATAATATCCTACATGCATAATCTACATGCATAATATCCTATCCTACTACTCCCCCTTTTTAGACAGAATTTGGCAAAAGTAGAATGCATGAAATTAAGGTGCAAATATTACAGACCAATAGCAATCCATTGTTCAAAGGGACATGTCCCAACAGCTAGTAACAGTAAAAAAATAAAGGTCTGATGGTCATGGGGTGGCATCAGAATCATCATCATCTGATTCTGTATCCTCTGCTGCATCTTCTTCTTCCTCAACTGCTTCTCCATCATCAATGCCATTGTCTGAGAGTCTTTTGATCAGGCGTTCCAGCTCCATTTTCTTCTCTGTGTTGGCTTTGATGGTTGCCTCCAGCACCTTGCATGTGTCCTTGAGTTCAGCAATCAAATCATCCTTGGACACAGCACCTGAAGCAGCAGCTTTCCCTGATGTCGAGACAATGTCTGGGACATGTGTCCCCTCAAACAGTTTGTAATGCAGGGATAGAGGAGATTCTCTCTTCTTCACAGAGTCAATGTTGTTTAAGATATTGGGATGTTGACTCAACATAATGCCACACAATACAGTTGGGAAGGCAATGGGTAATTTGACAGCAAAAGATTCTGAATGCTTAATAGTTTGATCAAAAATATAGTTTCCAAAATTAAATTTGGACTCGGTTCCAACAGCATACAGAAATTTACCCAAACCTGTGGCAACAGTGGAAGTATGATTGGTGGGTACCCAGTTGGCAGTGCCAATCCTATGCAGGATTGCATACTTCACACTTAGCTTCCCTGCAGAAAGCTTCCCTTTCTTTGGCCAATGCTGGACTTGCTTGGCAGTGATTTCCTTGGCAATTTGATGCTCAGAAACAACAATATCCACCACTCTTTCAGTTGGTCTGCCCAGGTATTTGTTGATTACAGCAGGGGAGAATCTAATACATTTTCCTCTGACAAACACTTTCTGATACTCATCACTCTTTCTGTTTGTTATGTCAGAGGGAATGTTGACAATGAATTCCCTGACTAGGCTTTCATAACAATCTCCCAACTTGGTGACTGTTTTCAGCAGTCCGGCAGCCTTGATGAGGTCCATGATCTCCTTGCAATCCAAGGCATCTCTTCCCAGTTCTCTTTCTACAGCAAGTCTGCGTTGATATACAAATTTCCACCTTTCAACATTGCCAATGGAGTGGAATGAAATGTTGTCCAATGGGGCATCAGGGACATTTCCTGGCACCTTTTTCCCTGATTTCTTGGCTCTCTTGATGTCGGGAACATCTAGTTCGACATCATCATCAGAATCAGATGAGGAAATTTCTTTCCTCTTCTTGGAAGGGATTGCAACTTTGCTCCATCTGGATGTGGTAGGAGTGATTGGTGTGCTCTTCTTCTGTGCAATAGTTTTGATTCGTCCAGACCTAGTAATGGGGTTTTTCCCTTTCTGTTTTGTAATCTTTCTGCAATGCCAAGTGCCAACTTTTTGACAATGGGTTCCTCATCAGATTCTACCTCTTCTAGATCAATGAGGTCACCTGGAGCAGGTTCTGGTGCCCTTGGAGCAGGTTCTGGTGCCCTTGGTGCAGGGGTCTCCTCTGTGGCTTGATCCTCTTCCTCTGTTGATTTCTCTTTACTGGATGAAGAGAGGACTTCAGCATTTGGGGTGGAAGATGTTGGGACATCTTTATCAGCATCAGGGACAGAAGCATTTTTCAGAATGCTACTCACAATACTGCGGATCTTCTTATCCATCTCCGTGTCTACTTCCCTAGGACTTGTTGCAAGGCTAGGGTTTTCAGAAATCTTCACTCCCTGTTGTCTTTTGGGGACCAGTTTCTCAGGAATAGGGGCTTGACCAGGAATCATTTGTATGGGTTGGATATTGAATTCAGGTTGTTCCTGGTTTGAAGGTGCTTTGGTGGATGATGGAGATGATGGTACAGAGGGTGAACCAGGAGATGAAGTTTCTTTTGGTGAGGTAGCCATGGAGAAGCAAAGCTTTTGGAGTGGTTTCGTGAATATCTGAGAAGTGTTGGGGAATGAGAACGAGATTGCCACGAAAATGTAAGTTTGAATGAGGAAGGTAGGGGGACGGAGTTTGAATTTGTTTTGGCTCAGTAGTGAACGTGCTATTAATGTTGAGTGAGACGTTTGAGCACGTTCAGATAGAAGTAGCTGCTATAATTCCTCTAGCAGACAAATGCCCAGCTTGCCCCTCAGTTTTTCAAACTGATTTGCATCCAATGCCTTTGTGAAAATATCTGCTACTTGTTCCTCTGTGGCAACATGCTCTAGTGTGATAACTTTATCATCAACAAGATCTCTAATATAGTGATGTCTAATGTCAATGTGCTTGGTTCTGCTGTGTTGAACAGGATTTTTAGAGATATTAATAGCACTCATGTTGTCACAGTACAATGTCATGACATCTTGTTCGACATTGTACTCCTTCAGCATCTGCTTCATCCAAACTAGTTGTGAACAGCTGCTTCCTGCTGCAATATACTCAGCTTCTGCAGTAGATAGGGACACACAGTTCTGCTTCTTGCTAAACCATGAAATAAGATTGTTTCCCAAATAGAAACATCCACCAGAAGTGCTTTTTCTGTCATCTGCACTTCCAGCCCAATCAGCATCACAATATCCAACCAGCATTGAATCTGAACAATGACAGTACATAATCCCATAGTCACTGGTGCCATTTACATATTTCAGAATTCTCTTTACTTGATTCAAGTGACTTATCTTAGGGTTGGCTTGATATCTTGCACAAACACCTACTGCAAAGGTGATGTCAGGTCTGCTTGCTGTTAAATATAGTAAGCTCCCAATCATGCTTCTGTACAGACTTTGATCAACACTGGTGCCAGCTTCATCTTTTGACAGCTTCAAGTGAGTAGGTGCAGGTGTTCTTTTATGGCTGGCATTTTCCATCCCAAACTTCTTGACAATGTTCTTTGCATACTTGCTTTGTGAGAGGAATATGGAGTCTTCCATCTGCTTCACTTGGAGTCCCAGAAAATAAGTCAGCTCTCCAACAAGACTCATCTCAAATTCAGATTACATCTGTTGGACAAAATGTCGAAGCATCTCATTCGACATCCCTCCAAACACAATGTCATCAACATATATCTGTGCTATCATCAAGTTTTCAGCATCTTGTTTGACAAAGAGAGTCTTGTCAATTCCTCCCTTCCTATACCCTTGCTGAGTAAGGAACTCTGTTAGCCTTTCATACCAAGCTCTTGGAGCTTGCTTCAATCCATAGAGAGCCTTCTTGAGCCTGTATACATGATCTGGATGAGTTGGATCTACAAATCCCTTTGGCTGCTCCACATAGGCTTCTTCATTCAGGTATCCATTCAGAAACGCGCTCTTCACATCCATCTGGTACAGCTTGAATTTGAGGATGCAAGCTACACCAAGTAACAATCTGATGGACTCAAGTCTAGCAACAGGGGCGAAAGTTTCATCAAAGTCTACACCTTCAATCTGAGTGTAGCCTTGAGCAACAAGTCTGGCCTTGTTTCTGGTTATAACACCTTCTTCATTGGTTTTGTTCTTGAAGATCCACTTGGTGCCAATCACATTAGTTCCCTCGGGTCTAGGAACTAGCTCCCAAACTTCATTCCTTTTGAATTGCCCCAATTCTTCTTGCATAGCATTGATCCAGAACTCATCAGTCAGTGCCTCTTTCACATTCTTTGGCTCAGTTTTGGAGACAAAGCATGAATTGGAGACAATCTCAATCTCCCTTGATCTTGTAGTGACTCCTCTGTTTGGATCTCCTATAATCAGCTCCTTGGGGTGCATCTTCTGGATTCTAATGGAGGGACTCTTGTCAGGTTGATTGATGTTTGGTTCATCTGTAGCAGAATCAGAGTTTTCTGCATTTTCTGCACTTTTAGCTGTATCTGCTACATTGTCTCCCGATGTTCTGACATCTTCTTCGACATCCTTCTTTCTTACTGGAGTTAGATCATCAACAACCACATTGATGGATTCCATCACAGTTCTGGTTCTGGAATTGAGTACTCTATATGCTCTGCTGTTTGTGGAGTATCCCAAGAATATTCCTGCATCACTCTTGGGATCCATCTTTCTCCTTTGCTCTCTATCTGCCAAAATGTAACATGGACTTCCAAAGATGTGGAAGTGCTTGACAGTTGGCTTCCTCCCTTTCCAGATTTCATACAGTGTGGTCAGAGTCCCTCTTCTAAGTGTGACATTGTTGTGGATATAGCATGCTGTGTTCATGGCTTCAGCCCAGAGATTATAGGGAAGTTCTTTGGCATGAAGCATGACCCTAGCAGCTTCCTGCAAAGTCCTGTTTTTCCTTTCAACTATGCCATTTTGTTGTGGTGTAATGGCTGCAGAGAACTCATGAGTGATGCCTTCAGATGTGCAGAATTCAGTAAACTTGCTGTTTTCAAACTCTCTGCCATGGTCACTCCTAATTCTCTTGATGACACAGTCTTTTTCTCTTTGAAGTCTTAGACTCAACTCTTTGAATACTTCAAAGGTGTCTGATTTCTCTCTGATAAAGTTGACCCAGGTAAATCTGGAGAAATCATCCACAACAACATAGGCATACCTCTTTCCTCCAAGGCTTTCAACTTGCATAGGCCCCATCAAGTCCATGTGAAGTAGTTCCAGCACCCTGGAAGTGGTCTGATGTTGAAGCTTCTGGTGGGACATCTTGACTTGCTTTCCAATCTGACATTCACCACAGATTCTGCCTTCTTCTATTTTCAGATTGGGAATGCCTCTAACAGCACCTTTGTCAATGATTTTCTTCATGCCTCTTAAGTGCAGATGTCCAAATCTTTGATGCCATATTTTGACTTCATCTTCTTTGGAGGACAGACATGTGGAGGAGTAACTGGTTTCTTGAGGTGTCCATAGGTAACAGTTGTCCTTTGATCTGCTGCCCTTCATTAGAACTTCACTCTTCTCATTTGTCACCAAGCATTCTGACTTTGTGAAGTTTACATTGAATCCTTCATCACACAACTGACTGATGCTGATCAAGTTTGCAGTCAGTCCCTTCACCAGCAGTACTTTGTTCAGACTAGGAAGTCCATCATGGACTAGCTTTCCCATTCCAGTGATCTTTCCTTTAGAGCCATCTCCAAATGTCACATAGCTAGTGGAGCAGGGTTCAATGTTCACCAGGAATTCTTTAACTCCTGTCATGTGTCTGGAACAGCCGCTATCTAGGTACCAATCTTCCTTAGCTGATGCTCTAAGTGAAGTATGAACAACAAGACTGACAATCTTGTGTTTTGGAACCCACATCATCTTCCTTCTGCTGCTGCTACTTTGAGTTCCATGATGTGGATGGCCATGTAGATGATAGCAAAAGGGCTTTATGTGACCATACTTGCCACAGTAGTGACACCTCCACTTCTTTCTTTTACTCTTTTTCTGCTGCGTTCCATGATGTCGAGACCGATGTTGTGACATCGTGGCTCCAGTGCTGTTTTTGGCAGGAACAAATTCTGTCATGGTTATTCTGCCAGCAGATTTATGATTAAACCCAAGTCCTCTCTGGTTTCCAACATTCTTCCCAAGCTGTAGCACCTCATCAAGCATATCTGAGCCTTTATTCAGCATCTTTATTGATTTTGTCATGTTTTCCAGTTTAGAGTTCAGAAAACCAACTTCTCCTTTAAGCTCAGAGATCTCCTCTTCATGTGCCTCCTTCTCAGCCTCCAGATTTGCAATGACCTTCTTCAGTTGTGCTTCTTGCTGAAGAATCTTCTCACTTTTGATGCATAGTTTTCTATAGGATATAGCAAGCTCATCAAAAGTGATTTCAATATCACTTGAATCTTCATCAGATTCAAATCTCCCAGTGAGTGCATTCACATCTCTGTCAGAATCACTTTCTTGTTCACTCTCTGTATCATCAGACCGACATACAGAAAGTCCTTTCCTCTGCTTCTTGAGATGGGTGGGACATTCAGCTTTGATGTGCCCATAGCCTTCACACCCATGGCATTGAATTTCTTTGTTGTGACTGGGCTTTTCATCTGACTTTTTGTGGTGTTCACTACCTTTCCTGATGTCGAAAGGGATGTTCCGGACATGTGGTTTCTGCCTCCTGTCCATTCTGTTCAGCACTTTGTTGAACTGTTTTCCAAGAAGCACAACTGCGTTAGTCAGACCTTCATCAGTATCCAGGTCATACTCATCTTCTTCTCCTTCATCATTGGATACAAACGCCAGGTTCTTGCTCTTCTTTTCAGTCCTATCTGAGAGTCCTAGCTCAAAGGTTTGAAGGGAACCAATGAGTTCATCTACTCTCATGTTGCAAATGTCTTGGGCCTCCTCTATTGCAGTGACTTTCATGTCAAATCTCTTAGGCAAAGATCTGAGGATCTTTCTCACCAGCTTTTCATCTGTCATCCTTTCTCCCAAGGCAGTGCAAGCATTGGCAATTTCAAGAATGTTCATGTGGAAGTCATGAATGCATTCTTCCTCCTTCATCTTCAGATTTTCGAATTTTGTAGCCAATAGTTGCAACCTGGACATCTTCACTTTGGAGGTTCCTTCATGAGTGGTTTTCAGAATATCCCATGCAACCTTGGCAACTGTGCATGTGTTGATCAATCTGAAGATATTCTTGTCAACTCCATTGAATAGGGCATTCAAGGCTTTGGAGTTTCCAAGTGCCAATTCGTCTTCTTCTTTTGTCCAGTCTTCTTCTGGCTTCAATTCATCAGTGGGCTTTCCTTCTGTGTCCAGCATCTTGGGATGTTCCCAGCCTTTGATGACAGCTTTCCAGGTTCTGCTATCCAGTGATTTGAGGAAGGCCACCATCCTTGCTTTCCAGTATTCATAGTTGGTTCCATCCAGAATTGGTGGTCTGTTCACTGGTCCTCCTTCTTTCTCCATGTTCATCAGAATTTATCTCCCTAGATCTCACTCAGTGATTTAGAGTGCCTGCTCTGATACCAATTGAAATTCTGATACCGATGACAGATATCGTACCGGATGTCACGACATCACGCTTCAGAACATGCAGATTATATTTGACAGTATGAACAGATTAAACAAGTAAATAACACAAGAGAATTGTTAACCCAGTTCGGTGCAACGTCACCAACATCTGGGGGCTACCAAGCCAGGGAGGAAATCCACTAAAATAGTGTTAGTTCGAAGATCTAACAGCCACTGTTTACAACCTTCTCACCTAACCACTACCCATGCAACCTCTACCTAAGAGCCACTCTTAGATATGAGAACCCCTCTCACTCCCTCTCAATCACTCTCCCGTGTTTACAAATAAATCAAAGATACACCAGAGATTGCTCTCTGAACAATAGAGATCAACTCTACACACTCAGGTCCAACACTTGATGTTAGGGTAGCATCAAGGTGGCTCACAAAACACTCAAGTCCCAAAACTCACAAAATAACTCTTCAATCTCGGACTTGGTACAGAACCCGTGCAGCCTTCATGTTTATATAGCAGTGTGCGTATCTGGGCTGCAACAACTTGCGCTGGATAAGATCTATCATTCTCCTGAAAAATCTGCACTTAAAGATCTAAAAGATAAAGTTTGATCTTTTAGTTTTTATCTTTAATCTTTAATCCCTGAACGAACTATTCAAGTTTGTAATTCGAACTTTAATTATCTTTTAATTCGTTCCTAAAGATAGATCGCCAAATCTGTTGCTAACTGCACATTAATCTGTTAAAGATATAACAGATTTATGTGTCCAGTATTTTCGGGCAGGATGTCCTGGACATCGTATCCGACATCGTGGATCCTGCAGCTTCAATTCTTCATTTGACATTTTATCTTGCCTTGTGCATTGTGCAGCCCGATCTGATTCCTTGACATAATGTTAGACATCATGTGCAGCAACTCCAGCTTTCCTTCATTGTCTAAGTGCTTATGTTTTAACAAAATTTTAGCCAATCTTTTAAAACTCAGTAAAGCTAAGCACTAACATGCACTGACCTTGTCAGATGGCCCAGACGTGGGTGACAAGCGTGGTTAAAGAATCTAAGTATTTCTGAGGGGATGCTTAGGCACTTTAATTGGTCCATGGTCTTTGGCACTACTTTTGGCCATCGTGCACAACCGTGTGGTCTCGACGAACTCTGCATGGTTTCCTAAGTGAGAGTGTCGTGTGGACGCGCTTAGGCTATTTCCTGGGATTTGGTTGTTGGTACGAACCACATTGCATCTGAGGGTTGAGTCAGGTGCATGTATCATATTTTGCAGTCTTGATTGGATCCATAGATGCATGATGAGTAATTGTTGAATATGGATGATGAGTAATTGTTCAATGTGGACAATGAATAATTGTTGGATGTGAGTCTTGGATAGTGAATGTTGTGTAAGCTCATGATGTTTGCTTATATTTTCTTGCTAATTGTGATTATTTGGATTTAACATTGGTCCTTTTTATAATGAACTCACCCTTGCAATTTTGAATCATGTAGTTAATACCTGTGATGATTGCGAACCTTGTTCGTGGGAGCAGAATGATAACAGTAGGATGCAGGGATGAGATTCTATTGAGAAGTCGCCAAACTGACGTGATGACGTTTGGATTATTTTGGGGAGAGAGTTGTGTTTTGTTAATCAACTCCTCCATAGTGGTTCATGATTTCTTTCGTTGGATTAAGGATGTAAATCACAAATTTAATTATATCTACGAACTGGTTTAATCTTCATTATGTGTATGATGTGTACTAAACTACTATATTAATATTCATGTATTCGGTTAAACATTGGTGCGTGTTTGGGGACACACACACACACACACACACACACACATATATATATATATATATATATATTTATGAAATTCAAATTTACTTTGATTTTCATAAGCAAAAATAATGGAGTTTTCATTAAAGAAAGAAAAAGAATTTAATTTTCTAGTTATTAGAGTGGTGATATCGTAGCGACGAGATGAGTTGTTACATTAGTGGTATCAGAGTAGGTCGAACCTTTCAGCCAATGAGTTGTGAGTCTGCTATGTTTTTCTGTGCATTCTCTGGTTGCTTTGTAGAATGTGTGAGGTTGGTTGTTTGCTAATGCTTGATTTTCATTGTTGGCTATTAGCACTTACTCACTAGTTGTGTTTATATGAGCTATAGAGATTTGATTGTTGTAGTCATATTGGATTTGTTTTTTTGATGCCTACTATACCATGAGTTTCAATGTCGAGTCACGGGTTATCAGAATGGCCATCTATATAATTTGTGAAGGGCAATGGGATGATATGGCAAGAAATCAGAAAATACAAATGATGGAAAATGGGTGTTAATGTATTGAGGCATCAATTCTCAAAAGTAACCAAGTAGGAACTTGTGATGGTTGTGATTTTGTTGGTTCTTTGTTTGTGTGTATTCCTTCCAAGTCTAACTCCCTGGTGTGTATAGGGAGTGATGGCTGGACGAAATGATCGTGCGATAGCTGATGCCCTTCAAGCCTTAGCTCAGGCTATGGGGAATCCAAACAAGGGAGAAGTTGGTGGAGCTATTGAGTACCAAGGGTTAGACTGCTTCCAACAAAACAACCCTCCTTTTTTTGATGGAGGATACAACCCTGATGGTGCTCAGAACTGGATAAGGGAACTTGAGAAAAATTTTCGAGTTATGGCATTCCGGAGGGGCAAAAGGTTTCTTTTGGTACACATACTTTAGTGGAAGAAGCTAAGTATTGGTGGGAGAATACTCGCCAATGCCTAGAGACTAAAGGTCAAGATGTGACCTGGGATGTCTTCAAGAGGGTATTTTTGGAGAAATACTTTCTTGAGGATGTTAGGAACAAGAAGGAGATGGAGTTCTTGGAGCTTAAGCAGGGAAACATGACTCTAGCTGAATATACAACCAAGTTTTAGGAGCTGGTGAGGTACTTTCCCCATTATCAAGGGAAAGATGGTGAAAGTTCCAAGTGTGTAAAGTTTATGATTGGCTTGTGACTTGAAGTGAAGCAAGCTGTGAATACCAAGGTGTTCGTCAGTTTCCACTCTTCGTTAACATGTGTCAGATTTGGGATGAAGACTCTCGAGATAAGGCGAGCTATTATAAGAGTACGGGTCCAATGAGGAACAAAAAGAATGGGCCTCAACATCGGGGAAAACCATACTCGACTCCTCCTAAGCAATATGGTAACCGCCATGACAATTAGAGGACTGTTGCTAGGGGATTTGCAGGTGGTAGTGGTAGCAAACCCAATACTTTCCCCACTCATATCATTTGTTACAAATATAGAAAGTCGAGGCATGTTTCCACGAATTGTCCAGATAAAGATATAATCTGGTTAAATTGTAGACAAATGGGGCATATTCAAAGAGATTGTCCACATCTCAAGAAAGAGCAAAATGGTGGGGGCCTCAGTGACCAAACTGGACATCCAAAGGCCATTGGAAGAGTCTTTACCCTTAACGGTGTTGAAGCTTCAAAATCCAAGGATCTAATCCAAGGTAAGTGTTTCATAAATGGGATTCCTTTAGTTGTACTATTCGATTCCGGTGCAACCCATTCTTTTATATCCTATTCATGTGTAGGGAAAATTAAGCTTTTTGTGTCTTCTTTGAATAGAAATCTGATTGTAGAAACCCCAACTAGTGGTTCTGTGTTAACTTCTTATGTGTGTTTGGACTGTCCTATGGAAATTTCTGGTAGAACATTCTTGATTGATTTGATTTGTTTGCCTTTGAGTCAGATTGATGTTATTCTTGGTATGGAATGGTTATCTTCCAACCATGTATTGTTAAACTATTTTGATAAAACCGTGGCGTTTGATGATTCTGGAGGGAGTAAGGATATCATGTTTATCTCTGCCAACCAAGTTGTGACATCTTTAAATGAAGATGCTCAAGTGTACATGATCTTGTCTAGACTAGAAATAGAGACAAAGGTTTCTATGTGTGACCTCCCTGTTGTCAAAGAGTTTCCAGAAGTGTTTCCTGAGGATATATCTGGTCTGCCGCCCAAGAGAGAGATAGAGTTTTCCATAGACCTAGTACCTGGTGTTGGACCCATATCCATAGCCCCTTATAGGATGTCTCTTATAGAGTTAGACGAGCTTAAGAAACAGTTAGAGGAGTTGTTGGAGAAGCGGTTTGTGAGACCCAGTGTGTCTCCATGGGGAGCACCAGTGTTGTTAGTGAAGAAGAAAGATGGGACCATGAGGTTGTGTGTAGATTACCGCCAGTTGAATAAGGTGACGGTTAAGAATAAGTATCCTTTTCCTAGAATAGATGACCTTATGGACCAACTGGTAGGAGCTTGTGTGTTCAGTAAGATAGACCTTAGGTCAGGTTACCATCAGATTCGAGTGAAGTCAGCGACATACCTAAGCTGCTTTAGACCCGTAT